>NC_141496.1:8251802-8644302 GCF_009769465.1 Tauraco erythrolophus | reverse complement strand
TTCTTATTATCCAGCCAATCTTGAGATAACTGGGGCTTTGAGAATAAACTTCACTTTAAAAAAAAAACAAACAAACAACCAAAAAAAACCACAAGAGGGTTGGGGAGGGGAAAGAAATTGCATGGTCCCCTTTAAAATCTAATTCAAAAAAGGTCCCTATGATTCATTCTTTCCAGCTCCAAGGCAAACAGTGAGATTGGTAGCACATTCATAATTCAACATGGTTAAATGCCAAGGGCCGAACAGAGAGCACCCTCCCGGCCAGTACGAGCAGAATGACATTCATGGTTGATTCAGCTCCTTGCAGCAAGCTGTGTAATTGGAAAAGCCAAGGGAAATGACCCTAGTCTCTGTGTCCTGCTGATGTCAAAATACATTCGTATCACTCTGACAAGTGGCCAGTTTGGAGGCTTCCTTAGAATAGGAGGCTGAGAGGAAAGGTAAGAGCTTGTAAGCAGCCTGAAATAGCTACAGTACAGGTAGGGTACGCAGTATGGAGCAAATGCTTTGTAAGATTTGTGCCTGGGTTTTGAAAAGGATTGAGCAAAACAGATCCACAAGAGGACACCTGTTTAGCATGATTTGATATCTTAATTGCAGTGGATGACATGAACCAATGTGGTTAATGACATTTGTTATACTTAATAAACATGTAGACACAGCTGTAAAGCTGATCTGTGTAATCAATAGAAATCAATGGGATATTTGAAGATGCTGACACCATGTTCAACTCTAAAAATTATGATCTGTAGTTTATCTGGACCAGGAGGAGGGGAAAATGATAATCTAAGATACGTGTGTTTGGGAAGATCTGAACCGCTGTATCACTCAGGGCATTCAAATCCCTTCAAGCGGGAGAATAGAAGGTTCTGAGTTAAGAACAACTATGGTGTATAGTTCTCCTGTCAGATCACTAACACAAAATATAATTTAGCTAAACAATGTCCAGTGAGAGCTTTAAAAGTAAGTGGTACTACCTACTTAGTAATAATGTATTATTTATAACACACTTTATTAATAATAATTAATATAATATTATTAATAATGTATTATTATTAATACATGCACACAATTTTACTCAGCTGGGTTTTTCCATCTGTTAAAAGAAGAAGTTGAACAAATGAAGAAATTGGTTTCCATTCATTTCTTCTGAGCTATAGACTGTCACTTCCACAGTGAACTGTAGAATGAGGATCAGCTGCATTTATACAGCATTTAAACTGATCAGATTTTTTGGAGGAGAAAAAGGTATCTGGCAAATTATTTGTGTTCTTTACTATGTCCCTACAATTCAGTACCAGTTCTTTCAGAAATTTATTACAAAATGCTTCCCCATGATAATGTAAAGGACATACTTTTTTTCTACTAATCTTGGTTCACTTTCGTTACCTAAAGAATAGAAATTTTTTATGGGTATTTTACTTAATTTATTGTAAGTTTTACTATATCCAGATCATGCAGCCACTATCCTTTGAATATAATTGTTGAAGATATATGGTCTTATGTTTCATTTTCTTATATCAGTTGTAATGCTGATTGCAAAAATGAAGTGCTTAATATTTGTTCAGATTATTTTCCATCTCTCTTATTTTAATTCAGATGGATTATTTTTGTTTGTACCATTGGTCAGTAGTATAGTTCTGAAAAAGTTCTCCACATTCTTAAAGTCTCATGTTAGAAATAATTTCCCTAAATAACTAAATTAGTAGGAGTTCCATGTTGGGCCGCAGAGCCATAATAAAACATACATTGTTCCTGAAAAATCTCACTTTTTTCCTCTCTCACATAAATATTTAAGTGCAAATACGTATACACACAAATACCACTATTGAACCTTGTTTCTCAATAATACTTGATTTGAAGTGTTTGTCTGCTTTATTGTTAGTAACACTTTACAAGTCTTCACCTGTGTATGGGCCTGAAGAAACATCTGATAGCAAGATCTGTTTAGTATTTTGTTTGCTAGTATAATTTATTTTCTTAGGTTTTTTTCTGTATTAGGCAAACCATTTGGTGATTTATTAATGTCGTATCTCTGACCTGTGTATTTCTTGCAGAGATGTCATAAACATTATTGTTGTTACCTGAATTATGATGACCTAAGGACATTACAATTGAGATGACAGCTGTTAACCGCAGAGTGTTACACTAAGAGATTGACCCGGCTTCAGGAAACTTACAAAATGAAGACAAAACTCTTAAAATGGCTGGGGAAAAAAAAAAAAAAAAAAAAGGTTTTGGCTTTTCCTATACCAATAGTTCAGAAAAGAGTTAAGATTTCTCTTCAGTCTAGGAAAAATTGAATTTTGCTCCCTAAGCGTGAAGGCTTAGATCTGCCCAGAGACAGCACACTCCGAAAGAGTTATGTTTAGAGTAGAGTTGGGATAGGGAGCAGGGGAGAGCTCTGGAGAGGTAAGTAGGCAAAATGGTTGCTCTTAGTGTCTTCTGGCTTTGACACCTATGATCGAGATCTTCAACAGGTGTAAATTAACACAACTCAATGTCAGCAAAGATATGTATTTACACCAGCTGAAACCATCCTATGATTTTACACATTTTTTATATGGATTACCCAAGGATAGATTTTTGTGACCCATAATTCTGCCTAGTAACACATGAATCATTGAAAACTCTGAGTCAGTGAAAGAGAGGTGGACCATAAAATAAAGTGGCAGAATTGGGCATCCTGTGACTTTGTTATGCCAGCTACCATGCCTAAGAAATCTGCTTACTCTTACTAGCTTTTCTTAATCTTCTGTCTTCTTGTGTGCTTCTGCGCTTGTGCATTGGTGCCTGAACACACAGACACATACACGCACACACGTGCACGCATACACACATACATATGCATCCGTGTCTATGTTTTTATCTAATGAAATATTCCTGATGGCAGCTGCAAGGGTATCTAAAGAAATGTAACACCTAAGTTTGTGTGAATCACCCATCTATTGGACATCTAATTCCCATAGCTGCCTTTAAAAATATGACTCTTAACTAGTTGAATGCATAATTCACTACAAATTATTTGCTCAGCTCTACTCTTAATAATGATACTTAGCTGTAGCTGAATAGCATTTTTCATCTTCAAAGTGCTTTTCATTCGTTAACTAATTCATTAGCCTTCTAGATCTCACCGATGAGATTTTCCTGATATGAGGCTTACATTTTCTTTTTGCTCCAGTTCTTCCCATAGCTTTCTCAGTTATTTTCCCTCAGACTTCCCTTAACAGCTCTTCATTCTCTCTCACTCTCTTTCTTACGGCTAAATTCATCCCTGAGGTAACACTACTGAAGTTGACTTGAGTGAAGTTACACCACGAATGTATCTGGCCCTTGATGATTGCAACATTCTTCAAATACAATCCTTGTAGTTGTTTATCCTGCTCACCACCTCCAGCTATCATTTAGCCAAGCTATACATATTTACTGTCACTTTTTCATCTTTCCTCATAAATCAATCCCTCCAGCCCCTCGATCATGTTGGTTGATCTTGTCTTTATTACCTCCAATTTGCTCATAATTATGTAGTGCTTAATAGCTTTTCTGAATAACTTTAAGTCAAGAATGACACACGGCAGGGGAACTGCAGTAGTTGTGGAATAATTGTAAGTGTTGGTGGTGCTCTGGAAAGGGGGAAATTTTGCTGTTGCCAATTATGTTTCTTTCTTAATTCTGCCTGGATGGCAAGAAACATAAGGCAAAAATTAATTTTACTGAAGATTTTCATTCAAAGACAAACAGAAAGAAAAATAGCTTCCCCTCCCCCTCAAAAAAGAAGTTGTAAAAAGATAAATATATATTAGTTATTTACTTATGAAAATCACTTAAATATATTCTATGAAACCTCACGCTACATAATTTCGAGGAGATGAGAAACAGAAAATGTTAATTTCCCCTGAACTATCTTTTATCAGAGACATCAGTTTCTGATTTATTCTATTCTTAATGGAAACACAGATAAATAAATTGATAAATTATATTTTAAATTACACTTGTCTACATTTCTCTGTATTCTCCTTATTTCATACAATACTTATTTGTCATCTCCTCACCCTCAGCTCTTTCCTATTATCTCTGCCTCCATTAATCCAATCGAAATACTTCTAAAAGCTGATTGCATATCTTGTCTGACTCTGCTTCCAAACTCTGTTACCAAACCACATTTTACTTTTTTTCCCAACATTACTGTTTCTACCTTATCTTTGTCTTTTTCCTCCTCAGCTTTACCCTACCCTACTTAATCTGATCTCATTTCTTCTCTCCCAATCATTCCATCACCTGCAACAGTGACCTGAGCTCAGTGCTCACTGTTGACTTCTCAGGACCTCAACTGAGGCAAACTACATCCCACGAACTCAGTTTTCCCTAGTGGGAGGACAATATTCTAGCACCATGCTAGAACAAGAGGAAGCATCTCCTATAACTCAGTCTATGCTCAGGCAATAATTACATAGACAAAAGGGGCATCATAATTACTTATGGGTCATGCAGACATCTGGACTTTTACATCTTACACAGGAATAGAAGTACAAAAAAGAGTTGGGAAGTCTGAGAACATAGAATCACATCTTTAAGGGAAATCCTAAGAATAGTGAATCAAGTACAGCTTGTATGTTATGGTATAATTGATTTAGTTACTAATAAAAACAAATCCAGGGAGCAAACTGAGAGGGAGTTTTATATAGAATCATAGAATCGTTAGGGCTGGAAGGGACCTTCAAAGGTCATCTAGTCCAACCCCCCTGCAAGGAACAGGGATATCTCCAACTAGATCAGGTTGCTCAGGGCCTCATCCAACCGGGCCTTGAACGTCTCCAGGGATGGAGCATCCACCACCTCTCTGGGTAACCTGTTCCAGTGTTCTACAACTCTCATAGTAAAAAATTTTTTCCTAATATCCAACCTGAATCTACCTCCCTCTATTTTAAAACCATTACCCCTTGTCCTATCACAACTGGCCCTCCTGAACAGCCTCTCCCCATCTTTCTTGTAGGCCCCCTTGAGGTACTGGAAGACCGCTATAAGGTCACCCCGGAGCCTCCTCTTCTCCAGGCTGAACAGCCCCAACTCCTTCAGCCTGTCCTCATAGGAAAGGTGCTCCAGCCCTCTTATCATCTTCGTGGCCCTCCTCTGGACCCTCTCCAACTGGTCCATGTCCTTCTTATGTTGGGGACTCCAGAACTGGACGCAATACTCCAAGTGAGGTCTCACGAGGGCAGAGTAGAGGGGGAGAATCACCTCCCTCGACCTGCTGGCCACGCTCCTCTTGATGCAGCCCAGGATGCGGTTGGCCTTCTGGGCCGCAAGAGCACATTGCCGGCTCATATTGAGCTTCTCGTCCACCAGTACTCCCAAGTCCTTCTCCTCAGGGCTGCTCACGATCCATTCACCACCCAGTCTGTATTTGTGCCTGGGATTGCCATGACCCAGATGTAGGACCTTGCACTTGGCCTGGTTAAACTTCATGAGATTGGTACAGGCCCACCTCTCCAGCCTGTCGAGGTCCCTCTGGATGGCATCCCTCCCTTCCAGCGTGTCGACGGCACCACACAGCTTGGTGTCATCGGCGAACTTGCTGAGGGTGCGCTCCATGCCACTGTCCACGTCACCGACAAAGATGTTGAAGAGGGCCGGGCCCAACACGGACCCCTGAGGGACGCCACTCGTGACCGGTCTCCACATGGACATCGAGCCGTTGACCACTACTCTCTGAGTACGGCCATTGAGCCAATTCCTTATCCACCGAGTGGTCCATCCATCAAACCCATGCCTCTCTAGTTTAGAGAGAAGAATGTCGTGCGGGACAGTGTCAAAAGCTTTGCACAAGTCCAGGTAGATGACATCCGTTGGTCGACCCTTGTCCACCGATGCTGTCACCCCATCGTAAAAGGCCACCAAGTTGGTCAGGCACGATCTGCCTTTGGTGAAGCCATGTTGGCTGTCACCCACCACCTCCTTGCTCTCCATGTGCCTTAGCATGGTTCCCAGGAGAATCTGCTCCATGACCTTGCCAGGCACAGAGGTGAGGCTGACCGGCCTGTAGTTGCCCGGGTCCTCCTTGTTCCCCTTTTTAAAAATGGGGGTTATGTTCCCTCTCTTCCAGTCATCGGGGACCTCGCCAGACCGCCACGACTTCTCAAATACAATGGCCAGTGGCTTGGCAACTTCATCCGCCAGTTCCTTCAGGACCCGCGGATGGATCTCATCAGGTCCCATGGACTTGTGCACCTTCAAGTTCCTCAGATGTTCCCGAACCTGCTCTTCAAGTACAGTGGGCAGTGGTTCATCCTCACAGTCCCTGCTAGTTCTTTCCACAGCTTGGGTGGTAAGACAAGAGGCTTTATCAGTGAAGACTGAGGCAAAAAATTCATTGAGTAACTCAGCCTTCTCTATGTCCCGGGTGACCAGAGCACCAGTATCCTTCCGGAGGGGGCCTACATTCTCCTTGGACTTCCTTTTGTCCCCTACATACCTATAGAAGCATTTCTTATTGCTTTTTATATCCCTTGCCAAATTCAATTCCTTCAGGGCTTTAGCCTTCCTCACCTGATCCCTGGTCACTCTTACAGCTTCTCTGTATTCCTCCCAGGCTATCTGTCTCCGCTTCCACCCTCTGTAGGCTAACCTCTTCATTTTCAGTTGGTCCAGGAGCTCCTTGCTCATCCACGCAGGCCTCCTGGCCTTTTTGCCCGACTTGTTCTTTGTCGGGATGCACCTCTGCTGAGCTTGGAGGAGGTGCTCCTTGAATGTGGACCAACTTTCCTGGGCCCCTCGTCCTTCCAGGGCCGCCTCCCATGGCACTTTGCCCATCAGGTCCTTGAAGAGGCCGAAGTCTGCCTTCTTAAAGTCTAGGGTACAGAGCTTGCTGAGTGGTTTCCTTGCTGCCCCATGGATCTTGAACTCCACCGTGTCGTGGTCACTGCAGCCAAGGCTGTCCTTAAGTTTCACCTCACCCACCAGTCCCTCCCTGTTGGTGAGCACAAGGTCGAGCATGGCACCCCTCCTTGTCGGCTCCTCTATCATCTGCAGGAGGAAGTTGTCATCCACGCATTCCAGGAACCTCCTGGACTGCCTGTGCCCTGCTGTATTGTCTCTCCAACAGATGTCAGGGTGGTTGAAGTCCCCCATGAGGACCAGGGCTTGTGACCGCGAGGCTGCTCCTACCTGGCTACAAAGCGCCTCATCTGCTCTGTCCTCCTGGCCAGGTGGCCTGTAACAGACCCCTACCGTAACATCCCCTATCCGTCCCCGTCCTCTAATCTTGACCCATAAGCTCTCTGTCAGCTCCTCCTCCGACCCCAGGCGAAGCTCCACGCATTCCAGCCGGTTGCTGACATAGAGAGCGACACCCCCTCCTCGTCTCCCCTTCCTGTCCTTTCTAAAAAGCTTATACCCCTCCATGTTGACACTCCAGTCATAGGAGTCGTCCCACCACGTCTCCGTGATGCCAATAAGGTCGTAGCCCTGCTCATGTGCACGCATCTCCAGCTCATCCTGTTTATTTCCCATGCTGCGTGCGTTGGTGTACATACACTTCAGCTGGGCCTCCGACAAAGCCGACTCGCTGGCTGGAGCGACAGGGGTTCTCTTGGACGGCAGTGTAAGTTCGTTTGAACATACCTGCGATCCTTCCCCAGCCTCTGGACCCTCAGTGCTGGCACTGGTGCCATGCTGACAGCGGTATGAATCTGACTTCTTGGCAGGAGCGGCTGGAATTCCCTTCTTCTGTTCTACGGGTACTTCCAGCATATCTTTATCATTCTTGATATTCCCCCCCTCCCCCTTCAAATCTAGTTTAAAGCCCTGCCAATGAGCCCTGCTAGCTTTCGAGCTAAGACCCTGGTTCCCCTCTGAGAAAGGCATGTTCCATCCGGTACCATCAGACCTGGTTCAGGGAAAGCCTCCCCATGATCAAAGAAACCAAATTTCCGTCGGTGGCACCAGCCTCTGAGCCATCTGTTAATCAAATCTGATTTTCTGTTCCTCTCTATGTTCTTTCCTGCCACTAAAGGGATTGAAGAAAACACTACCTGGGCTCCTGACCCTTCGACCAATCGCCCCAATGCCCTAAAGTCCCTTTTGATGGCCTTTGGACTTCTCTCTGTTAGCTCATCACTACCAACTTGCATTACCAGTAATGGATAATAATCAGAGGGCCGTAGCAGACTAGAGAGTTTCCTAGTGACGTCCCTGACACAGGCCCCAGGGAGGCAGCAGACTTCCCTGTGGGTTGGGTCTGGTCGACATATTGGCCCCTCTGTTCCCTTCAGAAGGGAATCACCTATGACAATTACCCTCCTTTTTCTTTTAACAGGGGCAGTCAGAAGTCGTGAGGCAGACTGACTCCCCTTAGGCAACCCTCTGCATGGGCCCTTGTCTATGTTTTCTTCTTTTGATGAGGTTTTAGTACCAATGGCAGTCTGATCCGGCTTTGGAGACACCTCCAAGCAGGGACAGCCATCACCCTCCCTGTCATCTAGTTCCCCTTGCAGAGCACTGTACCTGTTGCATAAGGACACCTGGGGGGGCGAGGGAATTGCTATTCCATTGCGCTTGCCACGCTGAGCAGGGACCTTGTGCCATTGCTCCTTGTCCCCTAATTCCTCGCATTCCCTGATCCCCTTTACCCTCTCCACTTCTTTCTGCTCTGCCACAACCAGATTATGGCAGCTGTCAATTTCCCTCTCGCTTTCCCTAATTATTCTTAACCTGCTCACCTCCTCCCTGAGCTCCAGCACTTCATCCTGGAGCTGCGCCACCCGGCTTAGCAGGTCATCAACCTGCTCGCACCTCACGCAGCCATCCTCAGGGTTGCTCCCAGCTACCAAGGATAAGCTGTGACATTCCTCACAGCCTGTGACCTGAACACCCACATCCCTTCGAGTGGGTGCTGAAAGCACATTTTTCCTCCTCCGAGTGGCCACCATGACTCCCTGATAAGATGAAGTACCTCAAATCCCGTCCAAGGAGCTGTAGACTACAGCAGTTGTCCCCTCGTTAGGCAGGAACAATAACCTTCCTTAGCTCCTTCTCGGTGACTTCTCGACTAGTCGCTGCCCTCCCTGAGGTTATTTATAGCCCAGTGACTCACAGCTGTGCTGGCTCCTCCCCGGCTCTCGCAGCAGCCCGCCTACGCCGGCACCGCCCCCAACAGCGGCAGATCTGGTCCCGGCTAGAAAATGCTTCCAGAAAAGCCCTAGAAAAGAGCTTTTTTCGGCTTTTTCCTGCAGTAGCTCTCCCCAGTCGCAGTCTTACCTGCTCTGAAGTGGATCTCCGCAGAAAAATATTCTTTTGTTGTGAGCATAACTCTCTTTCTGTGTGTACATACATGTTTGTGTATGTAAGGTTGAGTGTGGTGTGGTATGCAAAATATTGTTAAAATTGTGTTTAAGAGAATTGATTCCTTATACAAAGAATGCTGACTGAGTTGAAAAATATGTTTTCTCCAAAGAAAACCAGGATGACTGGCAGGTCTATCATATTGATAAATATGATACATGAACAATGTTTTATTTACATACTGAAGTATTTTCTTGAAATTGAATCCATATGCTTAGGCTACAACATCTCCTCATCTGTAATCTTGAATTGTCTGAAGAGTGTTTTAATTATTTGAAAAGCAGTGTGTTTGCAATAGCAACTGGTATGTTATTACTTATGGATGAGAAAATTCAGTCATGACTCAACTTGCTCAGGTTGTTAATAACATCTCAGTTAAAAATCCCACCAGGGTCAGTTAGAAAACCTAAATAGAAACTCATATTAATGTTATTATTAATATTATTAAAGAGAAAATTGAAAGCAAAGCAGAAAGTATTATGCATACATGTAAAAAAGATGTTCCTCTGCAATGTTTGATATTGACAGATATGTCTATAAAGACTGTATGCAGGGAGAATGGGAGTAGGGGGAATTTTAATTGAATCTGAGCTGCAGCAAACTTCTGAAGATTTTGAAGAAAAGCCATTTCAGTCAATTAAGTCTAAAGCAAATGAATTGAGTGTAACAACAAGGATGTAAAACCAGTAACATTGGAGTTCTAGAACTTCACCTAGGATCTTGAAGTTAAATTTTGATGGCGTTCATATATACAGGCACTGGCAGTATTACCGGAAAGTTTCAAAAGTTTGACTGCTTTCGTAAGCAATATTCTAAATAAGACTTATTTCTGCAATACGTTCACTATCTTCAGCTCAGAAAGTCTCTATATTGATATGTGCACACTAAGAAGACATAAAAAAGCAATAATTTTCCTACTTTCTATACACTTTCCTTGAGCATTAGCTATTGATGGCAACTAGAAATAGGATGATGGGTCACTTTGTTACATGACAAAGTGATGGGTGGATGAGCTACTTGAGGATATGGTTTAATGGGGATTAGGGATGGTTGGACTCGATGATCTCTAAGGTCTTTTCCAACCTAGAAATCTATGAATCTATGAATCTATGACTTTGTCCAAAACGTCACTTCCAAAAGCTTTTTTTGGATATGTGACATTTCCAAAGCATCACAGAGTAGAAAAAAATGTGACATATTTTTTAGCATGGTGTGGCTGTAGCAAATTCAGAATGAGTGGAGCAAGCCACTGCATTCATTAATTGACTGTAACTAAAACCACTGAAGGGTTGAAGAGAGGGAAGGACTGGTTCTGGAAGCAACATGCTTTGCTACTTTGATTTGTTGGCCAAGCTGCAGCAGACGCTATTGAAACTCATGCCTGCGACTTGGAAATTAAAAGAGAAAGAAAGAAATGGAAGGGAGGGTAGGGCTCCAAGACTGATTACTGCTGCATAAGCATTTTGTCATAAGCAAAAAAGGAAGGCAGACCAGATAGGGGCCTCTAACAGTGACAAAGATAAAGAGGCTAAAGTTTAAAAGCACAGAAGTTTAACTGCCAGTGTTTATTTATAGCTTCTCACATACAAAGGCACTGCTATTTCAGGGAAACGGCACTATTTTTTATATGTGTCAGTTTTGAATAGTCCAGACACAGTAAAAGTAAAATAAAGTGAACCACATGTGTTAAGGAACAAATTTAAATAGCAACGGCTCTGAGAATAAAGTGTACATTAAAATAAGGGAAGAGGCTATAGCTCATTTAATTTGCAGAATAAATCTCTGACAAAGATCCCTGTCTTGGGTACAGAGATGATATTAGGAGTTCAGAAAAAGATATAAGCCACAGCCTAATATAATATGTGTGTTTGTATGTATGTGGGTATAAATACTGTCACTTATCTATCCCACTGACAATCTATCCATCAGTAATACATGCACATTCAGAAACATTCATGTATATACACTCATTAGTATACAAAGGCTTACCTATTAGCTGTATCAATTATTTAGAATCATAGAATCATAGAGTGGTTAGGGTTGGAAGGGACCTCAAAGATCATCTAGTTCCAACCCCCCTGCCATGGGCAGAGAAATCCTCCACTACACCAGGTTGCCCAAAGCCTCATCCAACCTGGCCTTGAACACTTCCAGGGATGGGGCATCCACAACAGAGGGGCTCCGGCACTCGGATCATCTTTGCGGCCCTCCTCTGGACTCGTTCCAGTAGCAACATGTCCTTCTTGTGTTGGGGACTCCAGAGCTGAACACAGTATTCCAGGTGGGGTCTCACGAGAGCTGAGTAGAGGGGCAGAATCACTTCCTTCAACCTGCTGGCCACAATCCTTTTGATACAGCCCAGGATACAGTTGGCTTTTTAGGCTGCCAGTGCACATTGCTGGCTCATATTGAGCTTCTCATCCACCAGCACTCCCAAGTCCTTTTCCTCAGGGCTGCTATCAATCCATTCTCCATCCAGCCTGTACTTGTGCATGGGATTGCCCCAATCCATGTGCAGGACCTTGCACTTGGCCTTGTTGAACTTCATGAGGTTCACACAGGCCCACCTCTCCAGCCTGTCAAGGTCCCTCTGGATCATATCCCTTCCCTCCAGCGTGTCCACAACACCACACAACTTGGTGTCATCTGCAAACTTGCTGAGGGTGTACTCGATCCCACTGTCCATGTCTCCAACAAAGATGTTAAATAGCACCGGTCCCAGTACTGACCCCTGAGGAACACCACTCGTCACAGGCCTCCACGTGGATATTGAACCGTTGACCACAACTCTTTGAGTGCAACCATCCAGCCAATTCCTTATCCACCGAGTGGTCCACCCATCAAAACCCTTCCGGGCTATTTCTGTAGTAGTTCCCCATGCATCCATCTCCCACGTTGCTCAGGGCTCATTCCAGAATCAATCTGTAGCCTTATATGTGTTTATATAGCATTGTATTGGCACATCTAAGTATGTAACAACACCACTTGGTAATAAGATTTTTGAAGCCACGATTTTCCTAGTTTTTACACATTACACATATACAGTATGGAGAGATGATTTATTCTATAATGATAAAGAAGTTGTGATTCCTTGCCACTTTATTTCCTACTGACAGTATCAGAGCTGTTCAGTAAATGCCAATTCTTCACCCTCTGATACATCAGTTTTATTCATTATATGCCACATGATTTAAAGAGAAAAAAAAAGTAGATCACATGAAAAATATTTTAAAATTTTGTAGTACTTCACTGCAGTGTGTTTTCATTGTCTCTATACTTCTAGGGATAGTTTCCTAGCTAAAAACCTAACTTTTAAAATAATTTTTGCTGGGTGAAGTCCTATCTTAAACTTCTTTTAAATGAAAGATACAATACTATTATCTATGCTATACAATACACTATCACTCTGGAGATGAAGAAAGAAAAACTATCCCAAAGATCCATTCTAATCTTTTCCCTGGCTAACATGTATGTTATTTACTAGGTGTTGAACTGTAGACTTCACTGATTATAGAGGCATAAAGAAGGATCCTGCTTCATTGCAGAGTTTTTGGCTTGATTTTTTTTCCATTCCCATGTCTTTGTCCAGGGAAACTTTAGGTATTTCAATTTTTATGCCTCTTATTCATGGAAATTGCCTTTCTCTGAGATATCATAAAGACAAAAGGTTTTATAGTCTGCTGCTGCAGCCGGCCTTAGGAAAATCAAGCCCTGAACTCTGTGTTTCTCTCCCAGAGGTCAGTCACATCTCTGGTTACAAGAAATGGGTCACAGCTTTGTTGGGTGGGCCACAGCTTTGTTGGGTACCCCACAGCAGACAAATAAAGGAAAGAGAGGGCAGCTCAGCACTGTGTCGTAAAGGGCATGTATCTAGTGCATTATAGAGCACCAAAAACAGCTCAGAGAGATTTAGTAATTAGTACAAAGATTTGCCCAAATTAGTGTACTTTACTTCCCACAGTTAACAGGGCAAGTGGGCTACTGGAATTTGGCCTGCAAACATCTAGATCTCACCTCTGTGGGAGATGAAAACTGTTTTTTCCCTATCAACCACCTTTAAGGAACATATCTTTTCATTGTTCTAAGAAAGTCAAGACATTAAAAGCTGAAGAAAAAAATGCAATCTACTCTGATTTAAAAACAAGATTTTTTTTTTTTTTTCTGAAGGTTGGCACAGCTTTCTTCTAAACTGCTTATGAACTGAGAATTCCTGCTGCAAGTGGTTTCTCAGAACTTTCTCAGAAAAGCTTTGCCTTTTTTATTCTCCTTTCCCTTATTACAGCTGTTGGTGAAAAACTGGATACAAACTTCTGCTCTTGATTTCTCTCTTCTTTTGGTTTCTTTTTTTTTTTTTTCCTAGATTACAGATTAATTTATAAAATCAAAACATTATCTTCTGGAGAAGGAAAAACAGTCAAAATTTTCTCATTTGAAATACACTTACTTGACTTATTTCTCTTGGAAAGGAAAAAAAGCTTACCAGTAATCACTGATTTATGTATCTTTATTTTCTCTCTCTCTGTTTCTTCATTATGGTTGTTTTGGTTTTTTTTTTTTAAATAGTGGTTTTTCTGTTATTTCAATAGAACGTGAAAGTAAAAATGTCTGGAAAAAAATCATCTTAACTGATATTCCTCATCATCTTTATCCTTCCCTTTTCACCCTCTCCTCCTAATGAATTTCTGACAAAAAAAAAAACAGTTAAACTCCTAAGATTTGAATGGACAGTTGAGTTTTTCCTTATCTAGTAATTGGTGCCTTTGATTTCAGTGGTTCTGCTCATAAATTAAGATACAACCGGGTGTTATCAAGGGTATATTAATCATTAACAATTATCTAAATGACTAAGGATCTCAATTTTACATAGAATAGATTAGATTGTTTCTAAGATTATATGCTTATGAAGAAGCCAACAACATTCTAAGAATTCCCAAGAGAAATCTATTTAAATATTGGATCTTTCACTTAGTATTTAAGGGTGCTAATCAGTGTCTTTCTACCTTCTTAGTGAGAACAGGTGAACATTTATTTGGTTACTCCCTCATTTTCCATCAGACAATATTATATGAGTAGTAATTTGCTACATGTATAAAGCATAACTCCTCTCTCACAGGAACAAATGGAAAGAAATGAAATCAGAGCTATTCAGAGAGACTTCAACCCTTCTGGGCTATTTCTGTAGTAGTTCACCGTGCATCCATCTTCCACTTTGCTCAGGGCTCATTCCAAAATCAATCTGTAGCCTTATATGTGTTTATATAGCATTGTATTGGCACATCTAAGTATATAATAGCACCTCTTTTCCCCCATGGTGACTGCCAACATCTTTCTGCAAAAGATATTTTTGAGATGAGATTTTGCTTGCCAGTTATTCTGGGGTGACTTTGTAAAGGTCAATGAAATTACTTTCAGTTTGTTCTAGTCAAAATTTGACACACCCACATGGGGACGAATAAAATCTGTGTGGAAATCATTATAATCATGATTTTTTTGTTTGTTTGTTTATATATAAATGTGTATGTGTGGCTACGTGCACTTCTCTCCCCATCATCACTCTCAGACTCTCACCACAGCCCCTGTCATAACTGAAGGGAGCAGACAGTTATCTCATGACCTAAAGGCATTAGCCAAATTATCATGGATCAGACATCCGCAAAATACAAAATGAGGTTTCATTTGACATAGACATTTACATCAAACATATACAGAATAATTATTTCCACTGGAGCATTGATGAATCAACCAATGGCAATTTAATGAGAATACTGTCTGTCCTTGTAAGTTATATTCCCCTTCAGTTGCAAAGGTGCTAGCCAAGCGCACTGTATCACTCAGTCTTGTCAGAGTAGATGTTCTGTCACTGATTAAAGAGCTGGATGTCCTCTTTAGTCACAAAAACATTTCATGGAATAACCTTGTTTCTGTCTTAATGGATTCTTGCAACGTAATGAAAGGCTCCAAACTGGACTTGAAGAAACCCTCAGAGAGACAGAGAGTGTCACTTCTCACTTAGTCACCGCTGGCAATTGCTGCCACTCTGCCCATAGTACACCTGAGAAGAGATGTACAAGTCATTTAAAAGGCACATTCCATCAAATGCATAATAGGCAAGAAAAGCATCAGAAGAGTTTTTTGCTTCCTTCCCCCTCGCCAGCCTCCTCAACTTTCAGATTTCTCAGATTTGTCACAGCCAAACGAGGGGGTCGAGCATAAGAAAGAATATTTGATACCATTCTGTAAGCTGTGTGTGACATACTGATGGCACCTTGATAATCTCTGCCAAGCAAATAATTTTCCACGGATTGTGGGGAGGAAGGAGGGAAAAGGAAAGGGGAACTGACAGTGCAGTTTCGCTCCACATCTGCTGCCAATTTTAAGGAGCCACTAATTCACAAACTATATGGTAAGCACATTTAACTGTTCTAGCATTTTTCTCATGCTTCATGAAAACAGAGATAATAACTGGTAAACCAACTGTAAAATTAAAAGAACTAGATGTTGCCAATAAAGACCATCATTTCGGGAAAATAAATTTGTTTCTTGGAAGCTGCTCTCTAACGTATGCTTTAGGTGCCCACAAGAAAAGCAATTCAACCGGAGAGTAAATTGATCTTGCTCTACTGGTTTATATGAACAGTGCAAAAACATACACCAACGGGTTATCACTTAATAACTCTTTCTTTCTCTAATATTGAATCAATAGCAGGATCACTTGGAGTCATCAAATCTTGAAGTGCAATGTAAAATGTAATTCAAGGACATACACATGTAGACACGCATACTCACACACGCACACACATGCACTACTGAGGGAATAAACATTTCCAAGGAAAAATGTGCCATAAAACTTAAGACAATATTGGTCTTCTGAAGATAAGAAACAGCAGGTTAGTGTCTTCTCACAGAACTCATTTTCCAAAGCATCTGCTAATACAACTTCTTATTTCTGCAGAAGAACTGATTGTATATGCAGCTAGAACTGTGTTCTAAAACACACAATAGGTGCCATGCATGTGCAAGCTGATCTCTTCTCCCTGGCATCCAGTGATAAGACTCATAAGAATGGTTCAAAGCTGCACTTGGGGAGGTTTAGACTGGACATTAGGAAGGATATCTTTACTGAGACAGTGGTCAAATTCTGGAACAGGCTTCCTAGAAAGATGGTCGATGCACCAAGCCTGTCAGTGTTTAAGAAGGATTAGGGCAATGCCATTAATAACATACTTTAACTTTTTGGTCAGTCCTGAATTGGTCAAGCAGTTGGACTAGATGATCATTGTAGATCCCTTTTAACTGAAATATCCTGTTCTATTCTATTCTATTCTATTCTATTCTATTCTATTCTATTCTATTCTATTCTAAGCAAAGATAGGCACTTTAAACTTGCACCCTCAGCAAGTTCGCCGATGACACCAAGCTGTGTGGTGCCGTCGACACGCTGGAAGGGAGGGATGCCATCCAGAGGGACCTCGACAGGCTGGAGAGGTGGGCCCGTACCAACCTCTTGAAGTTTAACCAGGCCAAGTGCAAGGTCCTACATCTGGGTCATGGCAATCCCAGGCACAAATACAGACTGGGCGGAGAATGGATCGTGAGCAGCCCTGAGGAGAAGGACTTGGGAGTACTGGTGGACGAGAAGCTCAATATGAGCCGGCAATGTGCTCTTGCGGCCCAGAAGGCCAACCGCGTCCTGGGCTGCATCAAGAGGAACGTGGCCAGCAGGTCAAGGGAGGTGATTCTCCCCCTCTACTCTGCCCTCGTGAGACCTCACTTGGAGTATTGCGTCCAGTTCTGGAGTCCCCAACATAAGAAGGACATGGACCAGTTGGAGAGGGTCCAGAGGAGGGCCACGAAGATGATAAGAGGGCTGGAGCACCTTTCCTATGAGGACAGGCTGAAAGAGTTGGGGCTGTTCAGCCTGGAGAAGAGGAGGCTCCGGGGTGACCTTATAGCGGTCTTCCAGTACCTCAAGGGGGCCTACAAGAAAGATGGGGGGAGGCTGTTCAGGAGGGCCAGTTGTGATAGGACAAGGGGTAATGGTTTTAAAATAGAGGGAGGTAGATTCAGGTTGGATATTAGGAAAAAATTTTTACCATGAGAGTTGTAGAACACTGGAACAGGTTGCCCAGAGAGGTGGTGGATGCTCCATCCCTGGAGACGTTCAAGGCCCGGTTGGATGAGGCCCTGAGCAACCTGATCTAGTTGGAGATATCCCTGTTCCTTGCAGGGGGGTTGGACTAGATGACCTTTGAAGGTCCCTTCCAGCCCTAACGATTCTATGATTCTATGATTCTATGATTCTAAAAAGCTGAAGGTTTTGTGGTTAATCTTAAAATCACGTCCATTTTGCTGATAATCACAGACAATGTTAATGTTGCACATGTTTTTTTACACCTAGAATCTGGGGAGTAAAGCCTCTGTTTGAGATCTTTTCCCTTAGAAGAGAGGGGAATCAAACTGCTGTGATGGTCACTGACTAAACTGCAGTTTGGAGAAACATCCTTAGCCTGAAATTTACTCAGGCTCCATCAAGGTACCAGATGGTTTCAGGACCTAAACTACTGTAGATAGGTTTCCTTTCCTGTCAGTAAAGAGAAATAGGCAGGTCTAGAGCAATTCTCACATGATCTAATTTTGATGACTCCATTAGGATAAAGTAAATAGTGTCTGAAATGATCTTATTTCTTCCTTTTGGCAGTAAAAGGTGCCTAAGATGCTTAGCACAAAGACAGCTATCTGCATTAAACAGATGCATCTTATGAAGGATTGGTATAAGCCACAGATTTGTTCATACCCATATGGCCCATTAGAATGGGTTAAAGTACAATTTCTATCAACAATGATACACAAGAAGGAAATGCATATAGAAGAAAATCAAACTACTTATTTGAAAAAGGCTAAATTTCTTGGGAAAAAGCCTCTCATGCAAATTGAGATATAGCTCAGGACAAACTGTGAGGTATTCAAATTCCCTCCTTTCCATGAAAACACACTCCGAGCATCTCTCCTAGGATCCCCTCCTTCTGTATGTATGATGAAAAAATTTTAATAAACATTTTACATCTCAGCAGCAGCTGTACAAGTGCTAGCAATAGGAGGAATAACAGTATTTTCATTGCAAAAGTCTAATATAGAAAAATGAATAAGAGAACTTATTTTTCTGTTGCTGACCTGTAAAAAAGCACATCAGTGTGAGATGCAGATGCCTGTTGGTTATTTTTGAATACAATAGATAGGTCTTAAGACAATGGCTTATTTTAACACTTCTAATACTAAACAAAGTACTAGCTATACTACTATGCTTATGGTCAAATTTCCACTCCTAGTGAGCAAAAATAAGATAAAGAAACAGAATTGAAGTTATATTTCAGGGGTATGAGTTAATTGAAAAGCTGTATGTCCGCTATAGTTGATATTAAACTTTTCCACTGACACCAGAGCTGTGAAATATAGCTGACTCAAGGGGTAAGAAAATAGAGGAATATGTTTTCCTGACAACTGACACATGGCCTGCTGCCTCCTTAAAGGGCTGCTGGCCATCCGCTCTGCTTCCTGGCTCCTGCAGGCCACCCCGGGTCTCAGCAGCAATGGGGAAATTTCAGGAAAGTTTGGCGGTTCAAACACGACACACTTCAGCCAGGAATGGGACTGGAAATCATAGACAGTTGATTCCTCTCACTGGGTTTCCAGCATCACCTGGTTTGAGGATATAAATCAAGGCCTCTATTTCTCTTAGTCATGAGGGAAGTAAAAAGAGCTACAAGATATTTATTTTAAACTAAACCAAACTTTTTTCTTTTTTTTTTCTTTTACTTCGAAATTTTGTATAAGTTTCAGTGCTAGTCTTCATCCACATTGGTGAGAAAAGATGTCAGTTCTAGTTTTTCCTCAGAACTAGTTGGTTTATTAGTTCAAACTTCATTTTGGATTCAAGGAGAAAAATAAACTACTGATAATGATAAAAGGATATCATTCATATTATGGTTTATATATTCTGAGTGCTCTAAATACAAGTAAATCCATCCTTTTCAACTGCCATGACTCTCCATTAACCTTCCATTCAGAAGAGAAGAAACTGAGGCCAAAAAGTCACTTTGCAGGAGCTATACACAGAAACAGATACGAGCTGATCTTTCAGATTTCCAGATCAGCATCATTCCTCCAGAGAAGACTCCTTAATTAGTATATATTCTTAGAGAATGCACTAAACAAATTGTGTGTATGTGTGTGTGTATGTGTGTAAGGAGTTTCTGGTGTCTCAAAAAGGAGATGGTGTTTCCCAGTCCAGAAAAGCAGCACCAGCCAGCTTAGAAAATCTGTGATAATCACATTTATCCACTAGGGGATGACTGGACAAGCTCTTCTCAGTAGAAAACCATTTCTTATGCTGAAAACTTCAGTGACTGGTTCTCAAAAGCACAAGAGTGTGGTTACATTCCTAATTTCTGTGTGTTGTCATCATTATCAGGACTACCAGTAAAGCAGCAGCGAATGGGCAGCTATGTACACCAACAGGCACTTTAGCTGGCAGATAACGAGACTTCCTGGTGCAACTGATGGAAGGCGCATGGGGAGTTCTGAACCATCGGCCCAAGAAACAAACAGTGAAATGGGGTGAGATGTGCTTTGAACTTAAAATGTATGCCTTATTGAGGTAAGAAGCTTAAGCACAGGCCTAGCAGCTCTTTGCACATAAAATAACTCTACCTCTTTGCTATGAATTCCCTGCTCCTCACCTGGTTCTGCAGAGTTTTATTCATATGACTCAGACTCAACCACCAGCAGAGCTGCAGAAGTCTGTGGGAGCTGCCTGCTCAGGAGAAAGAGACATGGAGAATTGGTTTTTGCAGGATTTAAGGTTATCATTTTAGGAAGTGCTGCAGAATTGATCCGTACAGTTTGGTTTGGTACATTTTCCCATGACTCTCCAGTTCTCTCCAAGGAATGAGAGCTCACAGCAGCTCTGGGTCCTCAGGGTTAAGAAATAAGGCACAGACTTTCTACCACGTCGGCATTCTGCTGCTTTGACAGAGTCCATGCTTAAAGTCAGTACTGAGCAAAATAGCTGATAAGCAGTTCAGAATTTTTCCCCATCTGTAACACCTCTCTGCATTTAGAATATTTTCTCCTTAAACAACTGCACCTGAATACATGTGACAGCTATTGCTGATTCACTCAGGCTCTGTACATCATACAACTAATTGGCTAATCCTCTGGTGCTGCCAAGAAGTTACCATGGAATAAAATAGAAATAAAAAACAAACAAACCCAAACCTAAAATCCCAATTTGCAATGTATACTTTAAAGAAATACATACAATTATTTGTATTGTTTGTGCCCAGTCCTGTTTATTACCAAATGTTTAACAGAATGAAGTTCAACAGATTGAACAGCTAATAGTGGTAGGTATTGAATTTACAATTGAACACAAAGTGGATGAGTCTATTATAAAGCTTGTCCAGGGAATGCATTTATGAGACATCCTCTAATCAGGCAAAGAGAGGGAACATGCTTGTCCTTTCTCTGTTGCATTGTGAGTTAGTGTTACACTGAAAGACTGGCTCGTATCCAGGAAACAGCAGATGTGGGTAGATAGAATTTTTTCCTTGCCTTTCGCTTAAAATAGGTCAGTTTCCAAAATTTAATTATAAAAAAAAAGATCATCAGAATTGTTTATTTGACAATTAAAATAATTACGAATACAAGCTCAGAAGACTTCGCCTCAATCTCACTATATCTTTCCTGACTCTGGCTGAATGCCACCATTTTTAAATGTGATTTTTGCATGCATTGCAAAGCTCCAAGTGTTTCAGAGAGCTTTGAATATTTGATTTATTGAATTGTTTTAATGCAACTTAATTCAGCTTGTACCTACCTTCTCTGGATACTGGAGGTCTTGTGGTGGTGGTTTACATTGTAAAAAGGAAATATTTACCTTGTTGTGATATTAATGTTATCTTGATAAGTTGTAATATTTAACTATTCTTAGTAGCATTGAGGAGGGCTGATACTAAAGAAACAAGATTTGTTGCTTTGTTTCAAAGCAAAGTTCATGAAAATAAAAGTCCATGGTCCTTCCTTGATTGCATTTTCTTTCCTCTCCCTGGACATCCTATTATCAGATGAAAATGCAGATAATAGGCTATTTTGCTCTTTTTCTGTCTAGATTGGCAAATCATTATCTGTGTCCTCTCATCCATTCACAGTACGGAATAATTATCTCTTTTCTACTAGATTTTCAAAAACAACCATAAAATACTAACATATATGCAATCCTTTTATCCATAAATCCTATAACCATTTATAAAGAACTCAAATCTTATCATTTTCTCTTGTCACATACAGGCTTTGACATGCCTTTGGCAAATGTAGAAACTGAGGCAGAGCAAAGAAAAGACTTTCCCAAGCAAACAGAACACATTTAAATTATCAGCTATGTTCTTGGGAAAACATCCACCAAATACAGACAGATCTCACCATGTAGTTGCCTTAAAAAGCAGCATCCGTAACTATACTAGAATATAATCTATACTCTTAGCTAGGAACTTGAATGTGTCTAGTGGCTCTAATCCAAAGGAAGAGCAGTTTAACTCCAAATTTTAGAGCAGTCTAAACTTTATCAGTTTAGGCACAAGTAGGCCAGTAAATGAGAAAAAAAATCTCTAAAATATTCCTCCTATGTTATTCAGTGATGTGCCATTTAAGAACGTACTTTATGCAATGAGGAGGATTATTAGTTCCCAATAATAACTATAGCCATTAGATTAAGTTGATTGATAAAAGACCTTTCTTTTCTTTTATTTTTTTTCTGGCATGTTTTATAACAGATCTTATATGTTGCCTTGGAACTGAAAACATTTCACCCAGGAATCTATACTTTCAAAATCAGTGTTTGGTCTGGATAAAACAACTATCTCCAAGCGTCAGATAGACTAAAGAAGAATTGCTCCACTGATGAATGTAATTACTAATGAGTACACTTTTTCCCGACTGAAGTAAATATATTCCTACATGTTTTATTTTCAGAATTCCTGAGTTGTTTACTAATCTACCCCTCTTGCAGCACAGTGCTGTTCTTTCCCTGTGCTTGGCTGGTGTTCTAGCACCCTCTTGACTAGTGAAATTCTCTGACCATCTCATTCCTAAAGTCAGGACAGGAACAGGAACTTCCAGGGATAACCACAAGAAAGCAAAAAATGAAGAGGAAGATTTTGATTTCAACACTATGCTAAGGTTCTCGTACAATTTTATTTTTTTTCCTCATTTACTGGCCTACTTGTGCCTAAACTGATACATCCCAGCCTCTGAATGTAATTACACAACTCAGTGTTGTAGTAATCACTCTGAATACAGTTCCTACAGTCACACCCAAACCTCAGGTAATTAGATTAGGATCTCTTAACAACATATTCGCTGATGCTCAGTTCTTTACCCAGCTTCTAAGTGTAGGTACTTCAGACCACAAGGAGTTCTTTATAATGACAGATATGCTACAAAAAGAATATGCCTTATTTAAGTTCTCATGTATAAGCTGCAGAGAATGAAGCATATTTATGTTCAGTTTAAAGCAGAATGAAATAGGTTAGTGTTTGGGCCTCAGATGGCAGTATTTATGGAAAAAAATTTGAAAGTATAAAGTGTATTCTTCATTACCTTTTCATTTATACCAGAATATTTTCTTTTATTTCATTTATTTATTAATTTATTTGTAGTAATGTATTCCTGTCATGAAAAAACAAACAAACAAACAAACAACTCCCTTCTTTGCTGTGGCTCGTTGATGGTATAAGAGCTTTAACACAAACAGATCTATCCAGATCCCTTCCTTTAATGAACAGACAATTCGCATATAAGACAATTCATTAAAACTTATTTGCAAGGATCTTCCCATTTCTGTAGTTAGAAATACCAAATTTGACTTAAAGAATAGTTAAAAGACCTTTAAAACAGGACTATCTGAAAGTTTTCTTTTGGAAGAAGTTTGGATGGAAGTTTGCCCATCTTCCTATTCTACTCCAACTCAAAAATCAATGCCTTCTCCAGTTTGAGCTATAGGAGTCTAGTTTAACTGTTCAAGATTATATAGATGTTATAAGCCAGAATTTCACACAGAGTTATTCTTACTTTACTCAGTGTGACTATCTGGAAAATCCCTAGATTATCTATCCTTCCTTCCTTCCTTCCTTCCTTCCTTCCTTCCTTCCTTCCTTCCTTCCTTCCTTTCTCTCTTTCTCTCTTTCTCTTTCTCTTTTTCTTTCTCTTTCTCTCTTTCTTTCTCTTTCTCTCTCTCTCTTTATCTTTTTCTTTTTGCTTTCCCTTTCCCTTTCCCTTTCCCTTTCCCTTTCCCTTTCCCTTTCCCTTTCCTGTTCTTCTTTTTCTTTTTTTGTCTCTTTTTATGTCTCTTTGTCTGTCTCTTTGTCTTTTTCTTTGTCTTATTCCCCCATGGGAGTCCCAGGTCAAAGTTTTCTGCGCATATTTAGGACTAGAATAATCATTTCCCACACCTGATGCATATCTTATCTCTCTTCCATGTCCCCTGGCAATAACTTTTGCCTTTTGTTAGAAATATGTTGTGCAGTGATGGCAACAAAATGGACGAACACTGTGCTGAGAACACCTGCAGTAGCCTCAGCCATGGATGTGCTCATGAAATTAAACATCCTAAACACTCATTCAGAGGTGTTAAAGTAAGGAACCACTGCAATGGCTTCTGCCATTTTTCAGGCTGTTTTCATTACTGCTTACCCAGTGTGCCCTTCAATTCTTCTCCTCTATTCTCACAGAGCCTTGAAGTACTTCCTTAAAAGCATTGTTATACTTAAGGTGAGAGAAACAGAAATATGTTTTAAAGAATATCACTGCAAGTCTCTACCAGTTGCTGCAGTTGTAACATGAACAAGTAAATTCACAGACAGACAGATAAAGAGTCCGATCAAATTTGACTGCCATGTTGTGGGCTTGATATGTGAAAGTAAAGGTAAGTGACAATCTAGAATAAATTTTCTAAGTTGTCATCAGTGTAAGAAGGAAATTCTGCCAGATTTTTATAACCATTTAGCTGTTTAACTGGAATTGGAGATAGATAGGTTGGTTGTTATTAATTTCTGAGGTAAATGAAAGTGAGGAAACTCATCTGATGTAGCTCAATTAATTTATTGATTAGGACCATAAGAGATCATAACCAATTAACAACACAAAATACTACACCAACACTTTTGTCTGTTAAGGTTTTGAACCAGTTAAAAAGGAGGCCAGCTCGGCATGCCTTTTCAAGCTGCCTTCATATTCTATTTCTTTAAAACATATAGTTTTACAGAATTTAATAAACCTCCATCTGCTTATCTTTAGAGCAAATGTACCAAAAATATCAACGTGTAGCAGACACACAAATTATTATTACCGGTATCTATTTGACAATTTTAAAAACAGAAACATAAAAGAGATTGAAAATCATCTAAGCCTAGTACAAGGAAGAAAGTTTTCATGTTTATACAACAGAACCAAAGGTTATATGAAGTTTAATAGGTCTCTTGATGTGGGTGTTGGACATCCAGTTCAGAACTTAACATGTCATAGACAGGACCTTCATACACACATTTTAAAATGTCCCTTTGAAAATATGTCAATGGTTAAAATAAACCAGCCTATAAAGATGTAGAGTTGGTTGATGAATCATTCTCTTCTTTTCCTTGCTTTTTCTTGCCTTGCTTTGTTTTTCTTTGCCTTTCCCTGCCCTGCCTTGCCTTGCCTCACTTCAGCTTTTCCTTTCCTTTGCTTGCCTTGCCTTGCCTTGTTTTCTTTTACTTGCCTTGCCTTCCCTTGCCTTGCCTTGCTCTCCTTTGCCTTCCCCTGTCTTTTCTTTTTTATCCCATCCCTCAATTCAGTAATGACCAGGATGCAACAGTTTTTCAACATTTTTTATATCTGTGACATACTACTAATCATGCACTTATCTATGACTTCTAAATTGATGTGCGTGATAGCTGTGATTTCCAGACAGTATCCTGTCCAAACTCTGGATATGTCAAAAACTGTATAGTGCCTAACACTGCACAAAAGGTAGTATATTCTGTTCTCTCTTGATGAAGTTTATAAGGATTCAATCCTTATTTTGTAGTTTTTGATATTGTATCCATCGGGTTTGGTAACATTACAGGTCAGTAAAGGAACAAGTCAGCTGGTATTATTGACATTTACTCAATAAGTAAGAGGAAGCACACATTGTAGATTTAAGATGTGGTAGATCTCTGGGTGATTATCAATATCTTTTCTCAATGGGAGGCAAAATCTCTCTCTGCAGAATGGTGCCTTACATATTTTAGAAAGCACACCTGGTGCCAAGTCTCTTCAAAGTAGAGGGCAATAATATAAGTATTTTGTTTCTCTCTGAGCTACTCTTTTGTTCCCATTTTGGTGAACATAAGTTTTCAGTAATTCCATACTTCCTCTTTTATCTTATCATTGACTGTTGTGTGTCACTTCATAAAAATGATTGTATGCTACTTGCTGCTACCACTGCAAGAAGAGTTGATATTATTCTAAGCTGTGATTTAGATGCGTCTAATTTGTGTTCTGGATAACAAGTATAGGTATTATTTTGTGAGAGAGACTAAAACTTTTATTTTCATTGCAAATAGAATTGAAAGAGAAGGGAAGAAGGGAGGAAGAAAGAAAGAAGGAAAGAAAGAAAGAAAGAAAGAAAGAAAGAAAGAAAGAAAGAAAGAAAGAAAGAAAGAAAGAAAGAAAGAAAGAAAGAAAGAAAGAAAGAAAGAAAGAAAGAGAGAAAAAAAGAAAGAAAGAAAGAAAGGAAGAAAAAAGAAAGAAAGAAAGAGAGAAAAAAAGAAAGAAAGAAAGAAAGGAAGAAAAAAGAAAGAAAGAGAAAGAAAGAGAAAGAAAGAAAGAAAGAAAGAGAGAAAGAAATAGAAAAGGAGAAAGAGAAAAGGAGAAAGAAAGGAATGAAGAAAGAGGAAGGAAGGAAGAAGGAGGAGATGATGAGAAGGAGGGGAGAGAGAGGGAGGAAAGGAAGGAAAGGAAGGAAGGAAGGGAGGGAGGGAGGAAGAGAGGGAAGGAGGGAAGGAGGACATTCATGTTATTGTGTAACCTCAAAATCTAGGCTTACTTCACCTCAGAAGAAAGAAACAAACACGTGTCTAACTCCCCTGACCTCCCAAAGAAATCACAGTATTTCTCTACTGTCAGGCCTCTGTTGTTACTAAATACAGCCACCAAAAAGCAGTGAAAATACAAACATCATAGACAGAACCCCCAAACATAGTTTCCACAAACTCTTTGTGATGGTTAGTATTTAAAGGATAAAACCTAGGCTTATTAACAATCAAGCTCCTCTATTCCAATTTAAAATATTTCAGTTTAGAGTCTTCTAACCATGATGTTAGCATGCAAGGCACACACAAACTTGACAAAGAAAATTATTGGAGACAATGTCCCACTGTAATTAAAACAGTGGAAGGGCAGAACGTAGAAACTCTCCCACCCACCATTCACCATTCCCATCCTAATGCAAGTAGAAATACATGCTTTGTAGACCACAAATACCCAGGCTGATTAATTACACGGCTATGCAATATTACTCATGCATTCCTCCTGAAATGTCAAAAGGAGTGCCACATCTTTCCTCCCAAACTCTAATCTTAAGAAGCCCTGCTGCAATGAAAACAGGGCAATTACTTTTGTACACTGTCAATTTTACAATAGGGGGAAAAAAGAGCTTTACTAACAGCAAATAATTATACCACCACTTAATGATTGATTTAACATAGAAAACTCATCTAATTCCTTTTGTCATTACAATCTACAGTACTAACACTCTAACAATGCTGCCTTAGTGATTCGACACTACATTAGCATTAAGAATAATGCTAATATAAAACACAGCTTAACTTTTTATATTGTTAATCTGCATCAATGCACTATACACCCGGTGTATTACGAGGCCTATTAGTGTAGCAAACATTTGGGGTGATACAATCCAGTCTAGTAGCATCCTTTCAAGAAAGGCACTAGTGCAGTTTGTTATACATTTGAAAAATGAACCTCCTGCATAGCACACAGAGGAAAGGATCATATAGTTTCCATTTTACTGCAAACAACCACTGCAGACCTAAGGAATAATACTTATCTCATAACGTAACTCCATGTTTTCGAGTCATGCCTACCTTTAAACTAGTCTCATACAAACAATTACTGCCCCATCTTGAGGCTTTGAGATAGAGTTGGACCTGTTTCTGATATTGTTTATATATGTCAAGGATCAGCAACGCATTGGGCTGAGAAAGTCTTTTAAAAGAATATAGGAGGGCCTCATTTTTTGTTACAGGACTTTGGGATAGTTGTTCATTTCAATTTCAATCTGCAGCACTATGCTAGTTACTGTATAAACAATGTAAAAAATATCACTTGCCTTGTAGAGCTAACCATATAAATAAAATATAGGCCTGGGATGCACAGAAGAAGAGAAGGAGCATTCTTACCTTCATCTTCCAGATTTCACCATACTTCAAGTGCTCAATTAAGTTTGTAGACTCCAAATTTTTCAGAGCTACTAAATTCATTCTGAACAAAAGGAAATCTGAGAGAGTCACAAATGTTTTGTGAGTTCCAGATTTGAGCTAGAATAGGTTAATTTAAGAATGTCATACCAACCAAGGACATATTTCATTACTGGTTTATCATAAAAAAGAGATCATGTATTTATCTGGTTTCAAAATTCAAGAAGCTTGATTTTCTTTCCCGTTCACATACTTGATGTAGGGTCAGAGCAGGTTTTAGCTTTTCATTCATCTCTAATAAGAACAAAATGAACATAACAAGCATAGCAACAGAGTGAAAGAACTGCAGTATGAAAACATGTGCTTGAATACCCCATCAGAGAAGGCTGTAAATTCTACACTATCCATTACTCAGTCAGATTTTTATTCCACATGTGGACTAAGAGTGAAGGTGTGAAATCATTAGAGTTTATATCTCAGGCTGGCTGTAAGCTTTGGCCTATTTCTTTAGAAGTGTCACTACTTCCTGTTTAACATATCGACCTGCCTATTTGGCATTTGACAGCACTATTGAATTTTTGCTGAATTTTATGCTTCAGGAAGGACATAAAGTAACAGGTTTTCCCTTGGGCTCCTCCCTCCACAGCCTCAAATTTACTATGAACTTCAGAAACACTTTGTAATCTTATGTAAATATATTATTTCCTCTTTTTTGTTGAAAGTAGCTTTTTTTCTTTTTTTTTTGGCAGAGGGGCAATGGGGTGGTAGGGAGCAAGGGTTCCCTTAACTCTAAAGAAGTTGTTTGGAAACAACCAAGTGTGTTTCTAAAACAGGTAAATAAATGTCCCTTTTGCCCTTTTCCGCATACTTAATTGACTTTTTTAGGTGGATCTCAGTGCATAAAGTTGTCTTTGGTGATCTCTCTATGCACTCTCTTAATACCTTTTTCCTACTTAATACTTTCACAAAGCCCTGTCTCAAGGCTAGGACTGCAGGTTCCACTAGGTGGCAAGGGTCTGAAAGTTAAATACTATAATACAGAAAGAAAACACACATATCCTTTTGTACATTCAAAGACAGATTTTAAAAATTCTTTTGGGTCCTAATTCCCAGTACAGTGTGAATTACAGCTAAAATCAAAATGTTCTGCCAAAACAGGTGTTGTGACACTTAGCACTGCAGTAATGAAAAATTAGGTTCCTGGAATTCACAGCAATCATATTGCCGTCTAAACACTGCATACAGCTAGCAGGAAAATATAGACATGCAGGGTCCTTAACAGTCACCAAACCAAGCCAAAGCTAGGAAACAAGGCAAGTCTGAGAAAAAGCCTGACTTGGATTTATACTGCAATTCAGGTGTGCGGACCTTAGCCTCTGTAATACAGAGTCTCAACAACTTCTCCTCACTTCAGGTATCTAAGGCATGGACTGAGGCACAAGTGGCTGGTGTTTTCTTTGAAATGTGCCCAGAAGAGGAAGATTTAGAACATAGACTGTTGAAGAGAGTGTGTGTGTGTGTATATGTGGGTGTGGGTGTTTTGAAGGGGTGTAGTAATGTCTTCAATATGCCTAGGGATCACTTAGGAGAAAAGAGTGCTATACACTGAAGTGAATCATAATTCTGATTGTTATCACTGGTCACATGACAGAGGAGGTTGTTGAGAGAAGACTTGTCTGAAGGGCTTCTTCAGAGTCTCAAAAGAGCATTGTTTATAGGTTATGGATCCAATTCTTCCCCCTCCTGCTACTCTTCTTCACAGCTTTAAGATACAGTAATTCTAGGTTCCACTCCACAGGAGACAATTAGATTTACCAATATTTAATTTTAAAGCACAGAATGTCCATGACTGCAATAACTTCAGTGAAGGGACAGGGACACCCAGAGCTCATAATTCAACTAGAATTTAACATTCTAAAACTTTCCTGTTGCTGAGTCTATTCTTTCCAACCCTCTTTCATTTTTTCTCTTTGTCACTTTGCTCTGCCAGCGTTCAGTGTTACTATTTTTTTCAATTACTCTCAGATTTTCATCCATCATACCACAAATGCCTTTAAAGTTTCTTTCTTTTTTTTTTTTTTCTTCTCTTGCCTAATAGGTCATGAGTTGTGAAACAAGATTATATTTTCCTATTTTTCTCTTTCTTTCTTTTTTTCTCGTTACTTTTTTCCTTCCTGCTCTGCATAGATTTATCTGAAGAGAAAAAGAGCGATTAAATTCCTTATTAAACAATGGGAATGACTGAAAAGACCACAGATTGCAATGGTTACGATGACATGTTTCACCCCATAGAGATGAGACAGTGCATCTAACCAGTTGCTTCAGCTCAGGTGCAGGAGATGATAAGCATTTAAGTCAAGAAAATCCCACCCCACAGGTCTGTCCATCTGTCTTCTAAGTTATAAGTAAAGTCCACCAATTATTGTACTTTTACACATTTCTACCAGTCCTGAGGACACATTAACACTTTTTTTTTGAGTCAGTTAGTACGTTAAGGCATTGCTTTTTCACCTTTAAGACAGTAGTTTCACTCTCAAGTTCTTATCAAGAATGCATGCATTTGGCCAAAGCAGTCTTCTTAAAGTTAAGGAGAAAATCTGAAATACAGTACTAGTTTGATAATAATATTTTCTTTTAAACCACCGCTGTGGACACCTCTGGAGTCTCTTTCTTCGGAGAGAAGAAATTTGAACTATTCTCCTGTGACTTCATTTTTCCACTTGAATGTCCTGTTAGAAATGGAGTCAAGAATGAAGATGCACTGATCCACGGAAGTGGATAGGAATATGATTAAATGAGATTTAGGGATCAAAGAAGCTCATAATAAAAGGTTAGCATATGGGAGAGCCATAACAGGAGGAGATAGCAAGGCAAGCATGTATGTGGCAGGCAGAACACTGAAGATCTGTCTTCAGAGAGAAATCCTGAGCCGAGACAAGAATAACTGCAAGATTATTTTGCCTCCTAACACATTCATGGTGGAAATTCTAGGCCAATCATAAGCTATCTGTGTTTATCAGACCATCGAGGTGCTGTTTAATGAAAGATCTGAGCTAATTTCACAACTAGTGACCACCAAAGGGGATCATATTGGACAGTGTCAGACATATTGTTTCTCACCCTTTGATTATCCAGTGCGATTTTCATTTTGGAACTGCTATTGTTTATTGGTTGATTTTCTGCAGAATTAGGGTGGTGAAATCACTTATTAAATAGTCAGTTAGCTAAGCACCACAGCTGACACGAGGAGAATGGAAAAAATGGGATAATAGAAGAGAAGGTAAAGCAGAACCAATCCATTTTTACCAACACTGAGTGAGGCTGTCTCAGTCAGTATTATCCGAGCACACGTTTAAATCCCAGAGAGTTGACTACAGCCAACTTGAAGTCTGGTAGTCCAGGCACAACCTCCAAAACCTAAGAATAATCAGATGGCTGTCACTCAGAATGCAACCTATGTGCATCTTACTCATTTTATTTCCATTCAGATTTGAAAGGGTGAGTTAGTGGCATTGATATTACCCAGTCCAGTGGGACAGATGATCTCGATGAAACTAACCCTGGTTTAAGTTGCATGTTAATCAAATGAGAGACTACTCAGATGATCCATATCAACTTTATTAGACCAGTCCTTCCACAGACCTAATAAAAAGAATCAAGCAGCAAGCATAGTATAATTTCTCACAAGGTCCAGGTCTTTCCAAAGGGAAGTACTACGGTACAATGAAATAATTCCATTAATTTCCAAAACCTCTATGAACAAGTTCACTAGGAAACTAGAGACTGTTCCATAAAATATAGATATTCTTATGCCTTACAGCACAATCCCAGCTGTGCACAGTCTCTCCCACTGACACCAGGACTCCATCAATCTTTGGTCTCATCTCCAGCTGCATGCTTTAGGATCGTATCCTAAAGAACCAGCAAAATGCTAAAACACTTCCTCTGCTACTGCTGTCAGAGATAGTAAAGAAAAAGATGTATAGGAGTCAGCTTCAGCTGACAGGGTCCAACTTCCTCACCACCAAATGTGTTTTAGATCACAAGGTACTCTAAACATTATTTAAATTGTCTGCCTATAAGACATTATTTTTCATATGTGAAAATGCTAATTTTTAGTGAAGTTTTAGCATTATATTCATACAACATCTAGGACTCCCCAGTTCTACCAATACTAGCAAATTAAATTATTCCCAAGGCCGTTGTATTAAACTCAATTTAGGGAGAGATTCAGGAGAGAATGACAGTTGACCTGAGGCAATGTCCTGCAGGGATGAGTCCGGCACTTCAGCAGTATAGATGATGGTTTTCCAGTGTCCAGGCACATCCTTTAATTTACTGGTGTGAGTAGAAAGGATAGTATTCACCAGGCCTACTAGTGTGCAAATGGGGGAAAGAGCTATGGTGCCAAAATCATCTTTAATGAGCCCTCCAAAGGTACTTTACTCTCTCAAATACAGGCTTCAGTTTAAATTAGCTCCATACAGTAGTCAGTGTAAATAATCTTATCTGCATAGTAGTTCTTTAATAGAAATGGCAATATGTCTACTATGGAAACTGAGAAAGGGTTTGAGAAACCAGTGCTTTCTCAAAGCAATAAATCAGTGTCAGTGCTAAAGCTAAATATGAAAAAAGTGATTCTTTAAATTCTGTAGTGTTGTAAGTCTTAATTAAATACTGTTTCTGAGGGGCATTAATGAAAGGTGGTACAAACACAAATCATTGTTATTCTGCAATAACACCACAGCTCTACCACACCATCAAGAAAGAACATCAAAATTTGGAATAAGTTTTGATGAAAACTACTCACAATTCTCAGACAAAGTTGATGCAGTGATGTGTTACTAAAGCTGAGTGATTTTTCTTGGGGTTTTTTGATGCTCATTAGTAATTAATTTTTCTCCTTTAAAGAAGATGAGGTCTTCTTTGCATAAAAATGAGCTATGGACAATTTCCGAGGGACTGAATAAGTCTTTTTCTTAGCATGCTTCAGTAAATAACCTGGGCTAGGATATTCAAAAGAGACTTGATCAGAAAGGCAATTCAGTGACTATGGTTAGTTAATTTCTTATGTGATTTTGGGTTAGTTATTTGTTGGGGAGGGAGAGAATTTCCTGCCATTTCTAGCTAAAATTAGTGGCCCAGAAATGCCCTGGAGCCAATAGAGAAAAATGTTTAACCTCAGGGCATATCAGTGCAGCAGTTAGGCAGTAGTAAGGCTCTGTACTTAGGTATTCTATTTTGACAAGCTCATTACCCACATAAAAAGTTCAGCTTTGAGATCCTAGAGGAGTAAGAGCAGAAATTTGGAATGAGGGAAATAGAATCCATCTCTTGTCCCTGAAAATAGTGCGTTGTATGTGCATATGCCTATGGTGCAATTCTTCACAAATTAACTGAGAACAGCCGGGATTTTGATTTGTCCTATTTAGTCAAATAAATATAAATACATATATATATATATAATTGGTATCTGCTTTCACCAGATGGTTGTGAAAAACAAGAAAAAGTGAGAAAGTGTTCTGTCAAAAATATATCAGTACTTGGAGTAAAAATATCAAAATACAGAATCTGGGACAATTTTGCTAACCCAACATAGAAAAGCTGAGGCAAATGCACCAGAATTTTTCTATCCCATAGTATGCACTTCTTGCTCACATCATTTCTGACTTGAAAAGCTTTCTTGTTAGTCAAGTTCACCTAAAGGACTTGATGGACTAAATGTGTCCTGATATTAAGGAGTACCTGATGATATTGACAAATGCCCACCGGAGTCCAGAACGAGGTGGAACCACCCAACTCATTTTCATCTACGACCTACTGGTATAGTAAGCGTTAATTTGAATGGAGGTCTTGGAAATACAGTCGCTTGCTCATTACTTTCTGTTCTCTGTCACATCTATTCTGTGACCTATTGCCTCCGTTCCTCTGTTTTACTCTTGGACCAGCTGCTGATAACTATTATATTTTTTCTCTTTACTGCTTTTCACTCGAAGCTATAATAGGCAGTTATTCTGAGCTCTGTATGATCTAAGGAAGTCTTGGGAAAGAGACAGATGCACACATATGTGTGTAGTGTTGAGAGAGGTTACAGAGTGGAAAATAAAGTAATATCTGCATTCCTCGGTATGCTTTCAATTTGATTTGATGCGGAATTATCAAGCAAAGTTATCTGACCTGTGTTATGCAGAAGGAGTTACGCAAGGTCCCTTTTGGACTTAAAATCTATGAATCTATATCAGCAATAGAAAGTACATATGAGGTGACCTTCCCAGACTCATAGCACACTTCAGTCGAGGATGTCTTATCTGACTACACATTTAACAAGAAAAGGGTTATAACCAACAATCTCAAAATCGTCTTAGTATATTTTAAAGGCAAACAAGGTCATTTGCAATGATTCATTAATTTTAAGAAATAATTTTAGTTTTTCAGTGTGGGTTTTCTGTTGTGTTTTTTTGTTTTTTTTTTTAATGCAGATTAAAATGTGGGTTGGGAGGGATGATTTTTAAAATCTGCTGGGAAAGATAACTTTACTTCCTAGGTAAAGAGTCTTGTCAAAGAATGTCCTGCTAAACTTCTGTTTTGCTGTGCCCAGAGAACATCAGTACATAAAGGGACAATTGCTAAGACACCATTCCCTTGTTTTTACTCCCTTGTTTAGTGATATCTGTAATTTATTTGAAAGAGTACAAGTAATGGCTGGACTGAGCAATGTGTCCTTCAGATGTAGCCTTAGTAGGTACTTAAATCTTACAGTTTGTTGACCAAAGCAGAGTGGGTCAAATGCCCTTGCCTGGTCTAAACTAGCTGAAAAAGTTGTCTAAACGGTTCCAATAGTGTGAACCATGATGATATGGGACAGAACAGCCCGAGGTCTCTGGATGACTGAGAGAAGGGTTCCTGGAGGCAATATGAGGAAGAACTGCGCTGGAGAAAGGCAGAGGGAGAAGAATGATGTCCTTCATTTTCTGCCTGCTGAAAACAGGGTGCAGGTGAGAGAATGGGATGGAGGGAGCACTTCTCATCCCCATGGGTAATTTAAGACCTTTCTTTTTTTTTTTTCTTTCTTCCCCAAGGACAGTTGTCCTTAGGTAGGTAAGTCTCCAGGACTGAGTGAGTTTCCCAGGCAGAGTCACATCTCTCCTTAGTTGTGCTTTTTTCATTTCCAGTTCCACTCTGCAGTAGTTCAGCCTTCATTTCCTGATAACATACGACAGTGTAGTGTTTTTGATGAAAAGGAGGGTAACTGAAGGGCAGATCAGGCAAACTGAAATCCCTTGAATCATGTTCTCCCCTCCAATATACAGTGATATGCTGTCTGCATGATCTGTCCTCCAGTAATAGGATGTGTGCATACATGTGTTCGCAGAAAGTAGTATGCTAGTGATAGGTAGCTTGTTCAGATAGGACGTCCTGTGTATCTCCATCAGGAGGTTCCTTGAAGAAGCTCTACTACTGACCACAGAGCTTAAGGGATCTTAAAGGGGCAACTATGCTTTGATCCGTGTATCTCCTCAGGGCTTCTGCCCCATGCATACACTATTGTGTTTCAAGGTTTCAGTTAAGACGGAGGCATCTATCTTTGCTGTCTAGGCAAAAAAACAACAACAAAACAACCAAAAAAAACCCCATAAAACAAACAAGAAAAAAAAACCACCAAAAACAAACAAACAAACAAACCCAAAACCACTCAAACAAAAAAGTGAGGTCAGTTTACTTTATAGTCCAGAGACTGTGAAAACATGAGTTAGTCCACCCCAGCTGGCCAGGGACCAGGGCTCACTCCCTGACATAGGTCACTAAGTCAGTAAAAGAGTATTCTTTATCTCCTTCTCTGTTTGTCTTGTTCAAGGCCATGAGTTTGTTACCTGTATCAATCTGCTGCCTTTCTCACCTACCTGCTTTGCTTGCAGATAAAGTTGCCTGTTTTGTTTTCTCACATGACATGAATAGGAAATATTCTTCTATAGTGGGATGATACATTATAGGTATATATTATAGAATTCTACAGTATAATATATTATTCCTGGAGCACTATTCATATCTTTAAACCTGAACTGTAGCTAGACTGTCAGTGACCCAAGCAGAGCAGAATGCATGAATATCCAACCTCCCATATTAAAGTCCCTTAATCCTTTCTTTTTTTTTTCTTTTTTTTTTCTTTTTTTCTTTTTAACACTCTCAAGAAAGTCTCTTAATAAGGACAGAAAGTCAATACTTAAGGATTGTGTGGGGCTGGAAAACCTAATTTGTAATTGAAAAGATCTTGATGTATCCAGGGTACAGAATGGGAGAAAATATCAAGGATGTTCTCAGGCATCCCACCTGGAATGATTCCTTGGAAACACATCAGGAATTCTGCCAATTATGTGCAGAGTTATGGAAACCGCCTATTCCCCTTTCTTGTTGTTCTCATTACTTGAAAAGGAGAACCTATTGTCTTACCTCCTTAGGTAAACCCTTAGTTTGGAAAGGACTGGAGACTTAGTCTAAGTGGGCTGATAACGCAAAAATCCCCAGTATACTTTCCTTATTAAAACTGTTTCTTATTTCTATTTTCTCCCCCAAATTACATACACAGTCACACATCCATACAGATTTATTTAAAATAATTAACAGGAGAGCTGTAATACTAAATACAGTATGTCTGTATCTGCTCTCTTCAAATATCTCCAATGTCTTTCTATCAGCATCTATCTCAGATTCCTGATCCATGCTTTCAAACCTGTAGTCTAAATACATTTCCCAATATAACTTATGCTGCAATCAGAAATGTTTTTCTAGTTGTAATTAAGGAAAGTGCAAAGGTGACTTACTTCACCAACCCCAGTAAAAGCTGTACATCTCACCCAAACCAGAATGGGAGGTGATTATACACCGGTGCATGACCAAAGACTAGAGGGGTCAGCAACCTCCCAAAATAATCACTTCTCTACATCTCATTTTATCATTCCCAAAACAGTGCTCGTGCACGAAATAGAGTTTTATCTCTCCTCATGTCCCTTTCAGTATCTTTTTTAATGGACTGTAATGACTATGAAGTTTTTTTATTCCAATGAGAAAATTAATTTATATGGAGAAGGAAAATCAAGATCTAGAAGATGAGCCAGGACACGGAAATGTAATTGGTAATTTCCTATCAGGATTCAAAAAGACTTCACTATAAACGAAGAAGTAATTTCTGAAATCAGAGATTCTGTGCACTAGGATCCGCCAGAGCAGGATGTTCTCTCCAATAGAGAGCAGTAGAAGACATTTAGAGAAAGAATAAGACTGACAAAACAACTATAGATTGATTTCTTGCTGATACATTCTCCCAGCTCCAGACAGCTCGCGATGTTAGCGCTTCCTGAAATGAAACTAACATCAATTGTACAGCATTTAATAGCCTCCCATGGACCAGTTCCTTCTGGATTTGTCTACTGCCTTTTTTAATACACGTGGAGCCTTGGAAACATCCTGTGGTGATAAGAAACCCAGCTTAATTGCGTGTTGCATGAATATGAACTTCACTTGTTTGAAAGTTTTTGTCCAGGAATCTCCTGGATACCCCGATTTCTGTATTTCAAGGACTAGTAATATAGCATTCCTTTTCCTTTTTCCATTCTGTACACGACTTTACAGGCCTCTGCAAGAAACCTGACATGTTTTCCCAAGCTTCAGAGTTTGACTATTGAGTCTTTTCCTATGCAACACCCATTCACAAACACAGATAATTTTTGTCACCTTTTCCTGTATATTTTTTTCTGACTCTGATACATGAGCTTTTTAGAAACTGTGAGAACTGCAAGTAATATTTAAAATATGGCAGTACTTTACATTTGTTCCAGGACTGCTAAATTACGCCATTTCTTTTCGCGGTTTCACTAAGGAGCTCTTAGGTTCACAGGAACTATTACTGAAGACACTGGGATTTAAACACCCTCATTCTCCATCTATGGGCCCGGAGTCTGCTTGGTTTTCATTTGTGCAGGGGATGTTTTGGCCCTATGAGCAGTGGAACAAACCCTTAAGATAAGTAATGGCTGAGGCAGCTGCTTGAGTGGATCCATCATTATCACTCGAATACGCTCTGTGGATAAACAGAGGCCTTCAATCCCCGGGGCTGTTAATCTGACACCTTTCATGAAGCACTAAAAGAATTCACTTAAAATTAAAAACAATGCACAGCTGTTTCAATGGATAAGTCGTGCCATTTGCATGAGGATAATGGATAATCAATATACAATGGTGACACAAATTAAATGTGGATTAAACAATCATTGTTCCACTGCTATGCTCTGTGTGATTTTTCCAGATACCGTGTGATAGTCCTGTATTTTTTATTATTGCTTTCAGAAAAATGTGTTTGCTTCTTTTGGAAGATGCTACTTCTTTATCAGACACACTAGTACAAAATAAATGAAATTGCTAATTTCCCCTGCTTATCTACAACATCAGAGGTCACCTTTTGGAGAGTGGTAGAGATTATAGAGGGAAATTATTTATTTTCTTTGCAGTCCTCAGATATTCCTGATGCCAGAGTTTATGAGCATGGACCAATAATGATAGGACAAGATGAGCTTATCTAATTTTAAAATTCGAAAAGCTATCTTATTTCAGATAGGCTTTCTCTGTTGTTAATAAGAAGTTACAGACAGTTATACCAAGAATAGGACATAAAACATATGGGATGAATCATTCTCTGGAGACGTCTCTCTCTCTCTCCGCTCACTATTGAGGGAGCCAAGACAAACTGCTCAGTTTAGGTGTCCAAATTCTGGGTGGCTACAATTACGTGAAATGAATCTTCCTTCTATTTGTTCTGCAAGAGCTGCCTAGTAATATTCCAATTAAAAAACCAAAATAATATCAAATGAAATAAAATATAATTGCTGTTTTCAGTTAACCTATACAATGATAATTAAGTATTTCAGCATTGTTAATGTATTTAAACTCATAACATTTAGGCAACATTAGGAAACAGTTACTTCTAATGTAGAAGAGTAACCGGAGTGATTTATCCAAAGTTACACAGAATTTCTTTGAGACAGAAATTTTGGAATCATGAAATCTTAAGCTTAGATCATTCTTCTCTTTAAGCTTCAGTGGAATTTAGGCACTGAACTCCTATGAACTCCTGTGAAAGAATTATATTGCAGCGGTCAAAATTTCACCGAAGCCTCAGTGACAGGGAACATCTGAAAGCGGTAGCTGAAGCAAAAGTTATGTCCAGAACCAAAGGTGGAATTTAGACTCTGAATATAGCTCTTAATCATTTCAGGTAAGTCAACCAAAAACTATAATTAATAATAAAAAGTAATAATGAACTTCTGTCTAACATACACTACTTAACTAACCTCAATTCAAATCACTGACCTAGAAGTATTAAACTCCCTTTCCTATTACTAATCAGATGCGAGAAACATCCAGTTCCCAGAGATTTTTTTTTTTTATTTGTTTCACTGAGAAAAATTAAGCTCTTTTCAGTCTGTGCGATATTTTTCCACAGGCAGAGCTGATGGCAAAAAAAAACCCCAAAAACTTCTTTTTATTTGTCAAAACATTTGTTGAGGAAAAAAAAAGAAGATGCAGAGTGTTAAAAATCAGAATTATTTTAGTCAGTTCTTAAATTCTTAATAAATTTTTGTCTATTTCACGAAGTTCTTTATCCTGGAAAATAAAATACTGGAAAGGTCCATTGTGTTTCTATTTAACCCTATATTATTCCTTTCAAAATGGAAGATTTCTGGCAAAGGAAAAGTGAGCAATGTATTTTATGGTGGTCAGTCTTTGAGTTCAGAACTCATCCTTTAGCCAGGTTGGAAAGCATTCTACTCATCCCTACTATGCATGAGTACTTGAACATCAGCATTTGCAATAAAAAGGCAGCCAGAGACTGAGACAAACCTCAGAAAGACTTGACATTAGATTTTAGAAACTATTTAGTTCTATATTAAGACTGATTTTTCTTAGTCAGTAGTGAAATTTGCACTGACCTCATGAGGAACGGAGGAAGGTCTACACTGTGTACTTCCAAATAGCGCACCAGAAGTCTTTAAAATATGTGCCCTTGCTTGGCTTTCCTCTTTGCCTGTTTGATCTGTGCTCTAATGGGAATGTTTTCGTCTGCACTGCTACTAGCCATCTGAGCTGTTCGCCGTTCCCAAAGAGTTTTGCTTTCAAGCTGACTGCAAGCTGACGTTGCCTTTTTGTAATATATTTATCTGGGTGTTTGCTAGCAGCAGTGGAGAGAAATGCCAGTTATATAAGTGAGAAAACCTGTTTCACAAGTGAAAATAATGTCTACAATCTGGAAGATTTAAATGAGTCAGACGTTAGGATACACATTTAAACCAAAACCTTGATGATATATTTGAATCCAGCAAATGCTTGCACATGCATGTAATCCTTGGGTAATCAGTGAAGAAATATTCACATGACTTAAGCTATTCACAGGTATGAGACTTTGCATGACTGCTCCCTCAAGTGGGAATATTAAAATTTCTGCAAGTGAAGTAGTAAGCGAAGGTTCTCACTGAGGGTCACTTACTATCAGCTGCAAAACCAGTGTATGACATATCCTGCATGGCATACACATTCAGTTAAGCAAAACCGCACTGTGATAGATTAGAAGTGGCCAAGTAGCAAGAGTTTATACTAAGTATCAGTCAGAATTTCAGCTGTTTGGAAAATCAGTGTTCAGATCAACCGCCATGTATTAATTTATGGCTTTAAAAAAAAAAAAAACAAAACAAAGGAGCAAAGATTTTAGTTTTATTTATTTTTAATGATGTCTGGCTGTAACAATACCTAATTAGAAATATTTAATGCAGGAAAACATCTGCAAATTAAAATTGTTTCAGCTTAAATCTTACCATTTGCCAGTGCAGAAATGATATGTTAGGCATGTTGCACTGTCTCTCAGTATGATAGCAACTAAAGTGGCTTAAAATTGGATTCATTTATAAAGCTGGACACCATTAATATCACCCCCTGCATGACAGTAATTCATTTCATTCTGGCTTGTCTGCACAGTGGTAGGAGCTCTGGTCCTTGTATTCAGATCACAGTCCTAATTAAGTATTCATTATAGAATACATATTTTTTCATTTAAGACAGAATATCAAACATTCATGCCTGGTATTAAACTTGTTTACCATTGGACTATTGTTTTATTAATAAACACTGCCATACATGTCAGCACTAACTTCAGGGTCAAAAATAGAGCTGGGTTGAGACTCGACCCTCACATACAAATTTCTTGGGACTTTTTGGAATAAAAGCTGCAACCTTTACACTAGTTTCAATCCTGGTGATTTCGAGGGGAGTAGTAAAACCTTGATAGATTCTTTATTCTATTTTCTGTTTGAATGCACCTGAAATTTCATGACAAATAAACAATTAGAGGTTTGTGGTATGAAATAAAACTCTATGGTAGGTATTTAGATTTAGTTTGATTTCGATCTTGAGCTTACAAACACCAAGCTCATTTCTAATGCAGTTAATAAATTCTCCGAATCAAGCAGTCTGAGGAAATTTTCTTGATTCAGTCAGAATCCTAGTTTCTGAGTGAGGTGTAATAGAGACGGAAGCCCATCCTGCTCAAATCATCTTGCACCTATAGTCACAGATGACATCAATCTATTGTTCTTCTCTTTTCCTTTCATGCTTGTCTGAACCAAGGCCCACAGGAGTTCCTCAGCCCTGATCCAGAGATGTTAGATGCCAGTAGAACCTCAACAGTATCCTTAATTTACCTTTGGGAAATTCCTTGGGAACTCTAGGAGACAAGACAGGACTTCCTCATGCTTCACTCGTTCCTTTAACCTGTTGGTTCTGAGTGGTCTTAAACCTATCAAGGTTAACATGCTTTAGTTTTCAGTGTTGTCACTACTTTCTGCATTTTTGGTCTAAAATAAGACTAGAAGACAATCGACATGGTAAATAACTACAGTCATCATTAGGCTTAGAGTATGCTGAATAAAATCTAGGCAAATCCCACTGTTTCTATCATCTTCTTTTCCACATAGATAGACTCTCCAAAGTCTCAAAGGATACATGTGGAAAAAAAAATATATAGAATACTCAGGAATAATGGAATAAATTCATTATTTGAATAAAAACTCTCCAGCTTGACAGTGTATTTTTCAAATAGAAAAAAAAATATTTTGGGGTTCTGCTCCTTCAGAAAATAAAACAAAAAAAAACCCAAAACACTTTGAATGAGAGTTTTTGTTTCCTATACTTGAAAGAAGTTAATGAGAAAGTAAAATACAGGATGATTCAAATCTTTAGAAATAACAATAGCTAGAAGAAACTAAGGGAAGGGATGTATTAAGTGTTCTTCTGGGCTAAGTTTTCTGAAAGTCCTAGAAGACTGGCCATGGAAGTATTTTTAGATCTATTACTTGGATTATTTAAGTTTTATTTGGACAAAATACCAGAAAATAATCATAATGGGAGGGAAGACAGAAAATATTACATACAGTACACTTTTCTCTGGAGGAAGTTGTTTTTAATTGAAAATCATTTTTTAAAAAAAAAAAACAACTCAAGTTTTTGGATGAAATAATAACCAGAAGATAAAATGCTACTTCTTTGATATTTTCACTTGAGTTGAAAGTTCAATTTACCATCTAGATGGGCATTTTGATGACCGAGCTGTCTTCATAAGCATTTCATGACACATTTCAGTCAAAAGTAAACACATTAGCACAGACCTACTATTTATATTGTTTAAGTTAACCTAGTTCATCTTGGATTAAACAGGCTGGGGATCACAGATGAGCAGTATTTTCAGGCAAAAGGACACTAGTGAATTTCTAGTGGTCAGAAAAGGAGGAGCTGGCTTCTTAATCTGGGTAATACATGCTTCTGCCTGAATTGCAGTCAGACCCTACGGGAGACATTGCTTTGAATGAGCACAGATATCCATCATGTAGATATCTCTGACCTAGTTACCTGAGAGTCCCTTTATAGTGAAGAGGATGAATCTTTCCACCCTAAATAAATATGTAAAAAAGACTGTATAAATTGCTCCTGAAAGCTTCTACCACTCTCTGTGGAGTAAAAGAGACTCCGAGATGATACGTTCAAAGGGAGATTATGCTGTAAATGTCGCCTATCTGCAGTTAGGTAAGATGAATCCAAGTGGATGTTACTCAGTTCCCTGGAGTGGCAACTAGAATGTACACACATATTTACATCTTCTTAATGCAACTTGAAGACTGGGGTCAGGAGGAGGCCAACAAAGCTAGAAAGAAAAGAATGCAATAGTAATAGAAATGTCTTTATATTACCTTGAGTGCAATACACAGAACATGCAGCATCATTTGCTATGATGTCCAGCATAAGCAGGACACCAATGTACAGCTGAGTCAAAATTCAAGACACACAACTGTCCTAGGTTCAATGTAATAATGGTACAGCAAAGAGAGGATTCAAATCTTTGATGAGGACACCACAGATAATGCTTTTTTTCTTCTATGGGGTGAGATGTGGTCCATGAATAAGGAAGCTGATGGATTTTGCTCATAGTGAAGATTAGATTATTGAACTCTTTATCAATGGCAGGGACATAACTTATTCTGTTTCTCAATTTCCCCTTGTGTAGAAGAGACTTACCATTCTGAATAATTCTGTGGTTCTCATTAGAGCTGTAACTTTCTTTGTTTTTTCTTTTTTATTTTTTTTTAAGTAAGTCATTTATTTGAAGGTGGAAAAAAGAAACTAGAAAAGGACATTTAAAAGTCCAACCATAGTGTGGTAAAAATTATTCCAAATTGAAGTTAAATCCAGGAAATAATTTTGAACAGCAGTCAGGAGCAATGAATATGTAAAATATTTTAATGCTTTTCAAGTCAGTGTCACAAGACATCATAGACACCAGTTGTAAAACGCAGCAAAACAAGGTTGCATCCTGCATTCTATAACCTAATAATCTTTAAATCATATGTGTTTTACTTGAAATTAATTCTTTTTCTGACTTAAAATTGAATTCGAACGTGTATATTCTTTGTTTGCAGGGAAGTGCCCAGCAGCTGAGGGCTGTGTATTCTAAAACGAGTTTTTCTTAATGTCAAGATAAACAGACAGGTATTGCATAATCAAGAAAGCATATTGATTTCACATTTCTTTAGGTAATGTGTTTAGAAATATGGTACTTACATGGCTGCCTCTATTCTCATTCTAAGAAGAGGAAATATGTGTCTAAAATTTTTAGGCCCAAATAGTTCTGGATTGTTTATGAACTCTCTTTATGAAAGAAGCAGACAATTTATAATTTAGTTCACTAGAAATACTGAAAATCCATAACAGCCCTTTCGGAGTTCTTTGAGGTACTTAGAAAAACACCAGGGTTTGTTGGGGTTTTTTTGTTAGTTTGGTTTCATTTGTTATTAGCCACTATTAATCTATTATGATTTTCCATTTAGATCAACTTTAAACAAATGCCTACTTTTTTTTTTAAGCCACTTTAATAAAATAAAACAAAGATACAAAGTACATTTTCCCATATTTTCTCACTATAGTCAGAAGAATTTGCCAGTTTATGATAAGAAACATAAATGGCCAGGTTATAAGTAAATTTATTTACACAGAAGTTCATCGTTTCCCAGTCTGACTTTGTCTGAATTGAAAGAAGGCCATACACTTTCATATTTTTACTAATAAAGTGTTCAGGGGAGGACAACGGTTCTGCTTTTGTTGGGCTGAAATCTTTCAGTCTGTTTTGTTTCATGATATATCCTAATCTGTCAAAAAGAAAACATTAAAAACAAAACACTTGAGAAATAAAAAAATATTTTTTAAATTGTCAAAACAAGATGTTTGAAGTTTATTAAAATTTAGGGTTTAATTCTATAATTTTAGTCGGAGAAAGAAAAAAAATAGGCATGATTTTGAGAAGTACTTAGACGTTGTCTGTACTGGGTTTAGGTGATGGGATTTTGGTAGCAGGAGAGAGACTACAGAGATAACCCATGTAAAGAGATACAAGAAGCTTCCCCTGCTCCAAAAGCAGCTAGACAGGTCTGTGGCCAGGTCAGACCTGCCCCTGTGCCATGTGGGACCTGCAGGGAAGAGAGGGGACATGTGGCAGGGGGAAGCTGGCTTCTTCCCCAGCCTCCCAGGTGGGTGGCTGCCCACGTTGAGCTGCCACCAGAGGATGGCCACGGTGGTGTGGCTTGAAGTGCTCCAAAGCACCCCGCTCTAGGGATGATCAGTGGGTAGAGTTCATCATGCCAGGACTGCTGAGGTTCATTGGGTTTGTTGGGTCGAGCATGGCTGCATCAGAGAGGACTGACATCTGAGAGAAACGACCACACAGACTCCATGTCAAGTGCAGATGAAGCAGGAGGAGGTGCTGGAGCTGAGATTCCCCTGTAGCCTGTGCTGAGACGGCAGCAGCCCCTCTGCAGTCCATGAGAGACTCGGTGGAGCAGAGATTCACCCGCAGCCCGTGGAGAACCCCATGCTGGAGCAAAGATATCTGCACCCAAAGGAGTTTGTAAAGGACTGTCTTTGTAGGAAAGGACCGCGCAATACTGGAGACTGATGGTGGAGCAGACATGCTCAGCGGCATGACATGCTTCAGTGACGCTCGGCGGCAAGGACGGTGAGTTCTGCAGCCGGGAGCTGGATTGGGGCAAAATAAGCAAGGCAAAAGCGAGGCAAAAGCGAGGCATCGCCGGCGGGGAGCCAGGTTCTCCTGTGTCCCGGTTCCGGCAGTGCCTACGTGACTGCTGACGCGGGGGGGGCGGCCCCGGAAACTGACGCGGGAGATTTAAACGGCCCTGGGGAGCGCTGCGACCCGGAGCGGGCAAACAGGGGCGTGGCGCGGCAGAACTAGGGGTGCGGCAGTTTGCGCGGCAGTTCGCGCGGGCAGGGCGCGTCAGGGAGGGTCAGGGAGGGCGCCGACCCGGGACGTTTGCTGTTCCTGGTTCTCAGGATAACATGGCCAACACCCGCCTTAGAGCAAGGGCTGCAGCTTCGGCCGCGAGGTCTGCACCGGCTCCCCCTGCGGTAGTCGATGCCTCCGTGCAGACGGAACAGCCAAGGGGAGAGGCTGCGGTGCAGACCGTGGGCTGCAGGCAGTGCCTGGATCCTACTTCTGGGGCAGGCACCAGCCCTGACTGCAGAAGGTGCATCCAGGTGGAGGAGCTCCTGCGGCAGGTGGCTGAACTGCAAGAGACTGTCAAGAGGCTGAGGGACATCAGGGAGGCTGAGAGGGAGCTGGATGCTTGGTTCCAGGCGCAGTCTGCACCCGAACTGCAGCAACCAGTGCACCAACCAAAAACCCCTCCACTCACACATAAGGTAAGTAAGAAAGCAGAAGATGCCAACAAATGGGAAGTTGTACGGCGCAGCAGGCACAGCAGGAAGAAGCAGCAGCTTCCCCAGAACCCCACGATACCCCTGCAGAACCGCTTTGCCACTCTGCAGACCGAAGAAGTAAAACCTAGCACCTCGGGGGAGGCACTGGAGAAAGACGAGGCAGCTCAACCAACAAGGGTGGTAACTAGCGCCACCAAGAAAAAAAGGCGCGTGGTGGTAGTGGGTGACTCCCTCCTAAGAGGTACGGAGGCACCCATCTGCCGACCCGATGCGCTGTCTCGGGAGGTATGCTGTCTCCCGGGCGCTCGTATCAGGGATGTTACTGAGAGAATACCTGGCCTCATACGGCCCACAGACTATTACCCACTACTGGTGTTTCATGTGGGTGCCAGTGATACAGCTGTCAGCAGCCTGAGAAACATCAAAAGGGACTTCAGGGCCCTGGGTGCAGCAGTCAAGGATCTGTGGGCACAGATAGTGTTCTCATCAGTGCTTCCAGTTGAGGGGCAGGGACCTGCAAGGGCCAAACGTATCTGGCAGGTTAACTCATGGCTCAGGGACTGGTGCTACAGCCAGGGCTTTGGGTATTTTGACCATGGGGTAAATTTTGAGAAGCCTGGGTTGCTAGGGGCAGATGGCGTGCACCTAACCGAGAAAGGGAAGAAGGTGCTTGGACAAAGGCTGGCCAAACTTGTGCAAAGAGCTTTAAACTAGTATTGCTGGGGGAGGGGGAGCACAGTTCAGCCCACTGCTGTCAGCATGGCGCCAGTGCCAGCACCAAGGGTCCAGAGGCTGAGGAAGGATCACAGGTATGTTCAAATGAACTTATGCTGCCACCCAAGAGAACCCCTGTCGCTCCAGCCAGCGAGTCGGCTTTGTCGGGAGCCCAGCTAAAGTGTATGTACACCAACGCACGCAGCATGGGAAATAAACAGGATGAGCTGGAGATGCGTGCACAAGAGCAGGGCTACGACCTTATTGGCATCACGGAGACGTGGTGGGACAACTCCTATGACTGGAGTGTCAACATGGAGGGGTATAAGCTTTTTAGAAAGGACAGGAAGGGGAGACGAGGAGGGGGTGTCGCTCTCTATGTCAGCAACCGTCTGGAGTGCGTGGAGCTTCGCCTGGGGTCGGAGGACGAGCTGACAGAGAGCTTATGGGTCAAGATTAGAGGATGCGGACGGATAGGGGATGTTACGGTAGGGGTCTGTTACAGGCCACCTGGCCAGGAGGACAGAGCAGATGAGGCGCTTTATAGCCAGATAGGAGCAGCCTCGCGGTCACAAGCCCTGGTCCTCATGGGGGACTTCAACCACCCTGACATCTGTTGGAGAGACAATACGGCAGGGCACAGGCAGTCCAGGAGGTTCCTGGAATGCGTGGACGACAACTTCCTCCTGCAGGTGATAGAGGAGCCGACAAGGAGGGGTGCCATGCTCGACCTTGTGCTCACCAACAGGGAGGGACTGGTGGGCGATGTGAAACTTAAGGACAGCCTTGGCTGCAGTGACCACGACACGGTGGAGTTCAAGATCCATGGGGCAGCAAGGAAACCACTCAGCAAGCTCTGTACCCTAGACTTTAAGAAGGCAGACTTCGGCCTCTTCAAGGACCTGATGGGCAAAGTGCCGTGGGAGGCAGCCCTGGAGGGACGAGGGGCCCAGGAAAGTTGGTCCACATTCAAGGAGCACCTCCTTCAAGCTCAGCAGAGGTGCATCCCGACGAAGAACAAGTCGGGCAAAAAGGCCAGGAGGCCTGCGTGGATGAGCAAGGAGCTCCTGGACCAACTGAAAATTAAGAGGTTAGCCTATAGAGGGTGGAAGCGGAGACAGATAGCCTGGGAGGAATACAGAGAAGCTGTACGAGTGACCAGGGATCAGTGAGGAAGGCTAAGCCCTGAAGGAATTGAATTTGGCAAGGGATATAAAAAGCAATAAGAAATGCTTCTATAGGTATGTAGGGGACAAAAGGAAGTCCAAGGAGAATGTAGGCCCCCTCCGGAAGGATACTGGTGCTCTGGCTACCCGGGACATAGAGAAGGCTGAGGTACTCAATGAATTTTTTGCCTCAGTCTTCACTGATAAAACCTCTTGTCTTACCACCCAAGCTGTGGAAAGAACTAGCAGGGACTGTGAGGATGAACCACCGCCCACTGTACTTGAAGAGCAGGTTCGGGAACATCTGAGGAACTTGAAGGTGCACAAGTCCATGGGACTTGATGAGATCCATCTGCGGGTCCTGAAGGAACTGGCGGATGAAGTTGCCAAGCCACTGGCCATTGTATTTGAGAAGTCGTGGCGGTCTGGCGAGGTCCCCGATGACTGGAAGAGAGGGAACATAACCCCCATATTTAAAAAGGGGAACAAGGACGACCCGGGCAACTACAGGCCGGTCAGCCTCACCTCTGTGCCTGGCAAGGTCATGGAGCAGATTCTCCTGGGAACCATGCTAAGGCACATGGAGAGCAAGGAGGTGGTGGGTGACAGCCAACATGGCTTCACCAAAGGCAGATCGTGCCTGACCAACTTGGTGGCCTTTTACGATGGGGTGACAGCATCGGTGGACAAGGGTCGACCAACGGATGTCATCTACCTGGACTTGTGCAAAGCTTTTGACACTGTCCCGCACGACATTCTTCTCTCTAAACTAGAGAGGCATGGGTTTGATGGATGGACCACTCGGTGGATAAGGAATTGGCTCAATGGCCTGCACTCAGAGAGGAGTGGTCAACAGCTCGATGTCCAAGTGGAGACCGGTCACGAGTGGCGTCCCTCAGGGGTCCGTGTTGGGCCCGGCCCTCTTCAACATCTTTGTCGGTGACGTGGACAGTGGCATGGAGTGCACCCTCAGCAAGTTCGCCAATGACACCAAGCTGTGTGGTGCCGTCGACACGCTGGAAGGGAGGGATGCCATCCAGAGGGACCTCAACAGGCTGGAGAGGTGGGCCCGTACCAACCTCATGAAGTTTAACCATGCCAAGTGCAAGGTCCTACATCTGAGTCGTGGCAATCCCAGGCACAAATACAGACTGGGCGGAGAATGGATCGAGAGCAGCCCTGAGGAGAAGGACTTGGGAGTACTGGTGGACGAGAAGCTCAATATGAGCCGGCAATGTGCTCTTGCGGCCCAGAAGGCCAACCGCATCCTGGGCTGCATCAAGAGCAGCGTGGCCAGCAGGTCGAGGGAGGTGATTCTCCCCCGTCTACTCTGCCCTCGTGAGACCTCACCTGGAGTACTGCGTCCAGTTCTGGAGTCCCCAACATAAGAAGGACATGGACCAGTTGGAGAGGGTCCAGAGGAGGGCCACGAAGATGATAAGAGGGCTGGAGCACCTTTCCTATGAGGACAGGCTGAAAGAGTTGGGGCTGTTCAGCCTGGAGAAGAGGAGGCTCCAGGGTGACCTTATAGCGGTCTTCCAGTACCTCAAGGGGGCCTACAAGAAAGATGGGGAGAGGCTGCTCAGGAGGGCCAGTTGTGATAGGACAAGGGGTAATGGTTTTAAAATAGAGGGAGGTAGATTCAGGTTGGATATTAGGAAAAAATTTTTTACCATGAGAGTTGTAGAACACTGGAACAGGTTGCCCAGAGAGGTGGTGGATGCTCCATCCCTGGAGACGTTCAAGGCCAGGTTGGATGAGGCCCTGAGCAACCTGATCTAGTTGGAGATATCCCTGTTCCTTGCAGGGAGGTTGGACTAGATGACCTTTGAAGGTCCCTTCCAGCCCTAGCGATTCTATGATTCTATGATTCTATGCATCTGCAGTCTGTAGGAAAGGACTCTGTACTAGAGTGGGTTACTGTACTCTAAGAAACCATGACTCCATGCAAAAAGCCAGTGCTGGATGAGTTTGATGGGCAAGCACGGGATTCCGTGGGAAGGACTCATGTTAGAGACGCACATGGAGAGCTGACTCTCATGAAGAAGAATGCCACATTGGAGCAGGAGAAGAGTGTGAAGAGTCCTTCCCTTAGGTGAAAGGAGCAGTAGAAACAACATGTAACCAACTGACCTGTTACACCCTTTCCTGTTCCCCTTCACCTCTCAGGGAGACGGTAGAGCTGGGAAGAAGGGAGGGGTGGAGGAAGGTGTTTTTAAGATCTGGCTTTGTTTCTTATTATCTTCTCTGAAGTAACTGATAACTAATTAAATTTATTTATTCCCAAGCTGAGTCCGTTTTGCTTAGGGCCATGGTTGGTGGGTAATCCTTCCCCATTTTTATCTTGATCTTCATGACTTTTGTTATATTTTTTCTCTTCTCCATCCCATCAGGAGTTGGGAGGGTGAGAAGGAGTGATCAAAAGGCTGCATGGGGGCTTATGTGCCGGCTGGGCTAAACCACAACATTGTCTTAACTGCATAGTCTGCTAGAAAACCATTCTGTCAGCAGAAGTCAGTAGAAATATCTTCTACCTAGCATTGTTCAGAAAGCATTTCTCAGTAGTACTACTAGGCATGGCAAAAGCAAGACATGGTCTGCATTATTTGCTCTCTGCAGACAAGATCAAATATAGTAGTCTTGCGGCATTTAGAGAAATAGCTACCTGTGATCCAGGCAAGAGTTAAAAGTAGAATGGATTGACCTTCTAGAAAGCATTCACTGGTGTTGAGGGGTTTTTTTAGTATAATTAGGTACAAATCCCACAGGCTATAGTAAAAGATGACCCAAAAGAAAAAGTTGTTTGACATCAACAGTTACAAATGCAAAATTCTGCATGGGGTCTGTAGAAAACAGGAAAAAAAACCCAACAAACTACTTGGAAGACGTATGTATCTTTTAATTTCGATGTTCCTTAGATGAGATGTTTTGGAACCCTCATTCTTCCTGAGACAGTCCTACAGGTGGAGCTCAGTTTATACCTCACTCTTGATTGCCCCATTGAGATCGGAGTTTCTTGGAGCAGAAGGGAAGTTCTTTCAAACCATGATGACTATATGTTTCAGGCTCAGTTGAGATCTGAGCTTCTTGGACCAGAAGAGGAGTTCTTTCAAACTATGATGACTTCATGTTTCAGGATCTCTTGTGACAACACTGCTTTCTCCAGTCTGCTTTTCATGTCTGTCCTCACTTTCCAGGCTTTTATGGTAATGCACTGCAATCTCACTACCCTCTGCTAGATCAGGTTAATGCTCAAGCACAGAATATGCCATAGAGATCCCCTGTGATAGTGGAAGGCCTCCTGTAAATGGCAGCAGAGAATATTTTTTTTTGTCCTTCATCTGTGCCTTTAAACATGGGAGTGAGAAGGAAATTTCCCAAGCTATTCATTTATAACACGCAGAATGAGCTAGAAAAAGTCCTAGTTATTGCAAACCTGTGAGAAAAGGATATGGTTTGAATACGACTGAATAAAAATGAGGGCACAGAAACTCAGTGAAGAGAAGAGATGTTACAGTGCTTAGCAATAATGGTTACAGTCTCATTTTCTGACAAACTGGTATAGAATATAATCACAATGTGAGCTCCATAATTAAAGCAAAGATAGCAGTGACATTTTTATTGTATATTTCAACTGCTGAATAAGTTCCTTTTTTTTTTTTTTTTTAAACTCATACAGAAACTATTCATTTTTGAAGGCAGGAACAACCCAGCTAGTGGAACCCATAATTGCATGCAGCTCTGTGCCAAGAAAAACTCCAATCCAGTGACTCTGTTTTGTTAAGTAGCAGTGGTGAAACTCAGGGGTTTGGTTTTGAAGTGTGAATGTTTAACTACAAAAAATAAATCCTTCAAAATGCATTCAGAAAATCAGACTCTGTCCCTTGTTCTGAATGGGATTTGTATCAGTTCTGGTTTTAGTCAAAATATGCTGTTTTACAGTCTTGCTGAAACAAAACTAAATGCCCAGTTTGATAATGATGGAATCATAAAAGGAAAAGGAACATGGACACATCATTTAATCAGAAGTCAAAATGAGAATAACTTAAAACTCAACTGTCTGCTTTTAGAGCAGAAATGTTCTTTAACTATTCTATTCATTTATTGCAATGCTTGCCTTTCTAAATATTGAATTTAATCTCCTGTTTCATCATTAGTTCTTATTCTGCCTTCAGTAGACATGAAAAATATTGGTTTGTTCCTTTTTGCAGAAATATTTTTTGTAAACTTGAAGACTTTCAATATATTCTATGCATTGCCTTTCTAGACTACCAACCACATTTTTTCGCTTGCTTTTCTCAGCCCACCTTATCCAGATGACTATTCATACAGCTTTCTGTCTTCTGCAGTCCATCTATCCAGAAATAAAGAGGTTGTCTGCATAAAAAACATCATTCCTTTAAGATACCCCTCGACAAAAAAAAAAAAAAGGGACAGTCAATACTAAGCAGCAAATACCTCTGAAAAGCACAACGCTCTGCCAGGTATCTTAGATGAGGCATTTCACTTAGGAGGGAATGAAGAATGAAGAAGCAGAAGCAAAGATAGATTAAATGACCTGCATGACATTATATGGAAAAGTTGTAGCAGAAGTGGGAAAAGCAGCTTGGGCTTCTAAATATCAAGCTTTCATAACAATGATTCATGTAAAGTTTTCACTGACTGGTCACACATAGAAACTTGATGAAGACATCTCCACATTTTCTAACCTCTAATGGATTGGAAACATATGGAAAACACAGAAAATACCTTTTGTTCTGATGTATTCGGGCCTTATTTTACCGCCTTTCTGAAATCAGGAATCACCTACGAGTTAAAAAGGACAATGCATACAAATAAAGGTTGAGACTGTCAGCTCAACTGTCAGTAAAGATGAATTAATTATTCTGCCAAAAAGTTTATCAAACTTCTGAGCTTCCAAAGGAGCTTCAGGTTTTCTGTAGATTTTTTTGTTTGTTTCTGATATTTCAGCCAGTTTATCTCAACTAGTTTTTCCTTTCTTAAAACCCTTTGAGAAAATTCCCAATAAAAGAATAAATCTGTCACATGAATTGATTTATTGCACAGCAAGATCATGCTTTTAAAGATGTCTCTATTATAGGAAAATTAATTTCTCAAGCTACCTAACACAGTTCTTGTAAAAGCCTTCCACCCCAGGGAGTGCAATGAGCAACAGTACCTGTGCAGGCACAGTAGGAAGTTTATCAATCTGTGCTTTGTTTACTTTTTCCAGGGAACATCTTTGGGTTGCAGCATGGAAAATATAGATGTAAACTTCTCAGGACCGTCCCACCCACAATTCCATTTTTCCTCTGTTCCCATTGCCCAAAAGTAGACATTGTGGTGCAAGAGTAACTGATTGCAGCAATTATTTTCTTTTTTTTTTAGTAAGTAAACAAGGATCTCCCAAATATTCTAACCTCTTCTATGGCTCAGAACAGAAGGATAAGTTGACACTATGGCTGAATGATATGTTTCAAGCACTAAACAGCCTTTACATATACATACATATATATGAAGTCCTTTATCTTTTTCTTCTGACTTTCTATATCAGACGATCCCTCAGTATAAACAGTGTCACGGATTCATAGAATCATTGGTTGGAGAGAATCTCTGGAGGCCTTGTAGTCCAGGATTCACGGCAGACTTTACTAGTCATCACTAGATCAGAGTAGACAGGGCTATTAATAGCCATGTCTGAAAAGTTTCCAAGAGTGGAGACACCACAGCATCCCTGGGTGACATGTTTCAGTACTACACCTCTAGTCTGATGAGTAAGTTTATTCCTAACATCCAGTCTGAACATTCCAAACAAGTTGTTATCTCTTGATATACCATCTGCTAGAAAACGTTTGGCCTTTTCATCTTTATTGCTGCCTATCAAGCATCTGTAGAGTGCAGTTAGGTAAACTCTTATGTCTTCACCAGAAAATTTCTGAAATGGGGTAATAAATCATAATTTAGTACAAATCACAATCTGCCATGGAAAGAATGATATCAGAGCTATCAGAAAGTTAATTACAACGATCTTCATGGAGTCATGCTGACTCCTCTTGAGCCTTCTATATTCTCAATCTGAGTAAATTGTCTCTTTTCCTCAAAGACACAAGCAGAAATCTCAGGAGGTCAAGCCTCCTTCAAGAGCTTTTCTGGCTGAGATGGAAAAAGATTAAATATAAACCATGACAATTTCTTATATATTTTCATAATGTACAGCTTTTTCATATAATTTAGCTTGTAACTAAGATTTGGCCAGCCCAGGAGCTGTCCCTTTCAGGTTCCGCAGTACAGTTTTGTTGATGTTTTTTTTTTTTTAAGATCAGTGAACATTTACCTTGAAAAGAGTTTAGGTCCTTCAGTAATGGGTCTATTGAGGGAAATTCTGTGGTCCACGTGTGTGCATTCAGGACATTACTACTAGAAGAAAACATCAGGCCTTAAATTCTATGAAATGTTTAAATCATAACTACCACATCTTTAGCCAGTAGCATCCCCATTGTCACAGATCTAATCCCACTTCTCAGAGCTGTACCACAGATTAATCAGAACAATTCTTCCACAGCTATTAGCAGTCAAAAAAGATCTATTGTTGTTGGTTAGTGGGAACCTTATCTCCAGAATGTCAGCAACATGTTTTGTATAATGATTTTAAAATATGGTCAATGCTTTTTTGCTCCACGTTAATCCTTATAAAATTAACAAAGTACTTTTCCGCTGCTGTTAAATTAGTGGTGCAGCTTGCCTACTAAAATATGTTTTGCTGTTTTGGTTTTATGAGCAAAGTAATAAACCACAGTTTTCAAAAGCAGCTTGACACAATACAAGAAAAATCTTTACAAGTTTCTACTTAGATTCTAGTTGAAAATAATAAGGCATAGATTATTTTTAGATTAAAGACCATATGTTAGACAATAGACACTTTGAAAAGCACTGTGGTTTTCATAATTACATTCAGGTGCTATTTTCATATTCAGCCCTACAAGTGCAAGATATTCGCTTGTCAGTTATGGGTGGGAAGAAGGAATATAGATATATATAATGTGCCAAAAACTACAGAGAGCTCTTAATCTGCTGTGATTTATTAAATTCTTGATCAGTTCTTGTACACACCTCTTTCACTGCCCCGAGACAGAACAGGAGAAGATTTTGCTTATGATTTCTGTTGCTTTTTCCACCTATGAATTTTATTAATTTTACAGACAAAATGCTATGAGGCAGAAAAGAAGAGGGAAGAAAAAGTAACTGTCTTCTACATTTTCACTAAAAATAAAAATAAATCCATTAGGAAAAAAAAAAGCACCAGATTTTTTACAAAACAAGATTTCTTTGTAAAAGAAATGACAAAGAACAAATCTGTGTCTACCTAAGAGATTAACTATTCCAAAGAAAGTGAATAGAAAAAGTAAATAATTCAAAGAAAATGGTGGCTGAATCTTGACAGACTGAGCTTGGTCTTGATTGAGATTAAATGATCAATAGTTCTAAATCTTTCACAGCTAGGTTCTTGGTTAGTCTCCTAAAATAGTATTTAAGCACATGAATGAAACAATTTTTGTTCGTGTAAACACGAGCAGTTTTCTGGTGCTGAATGAAAAAATACCGCAGCAGACCTAATTATAGGCATCTGTAAATTAGGGACATCTCTAAGTTCACAGTCTTGTGTCTTTTCCTGGTCAATGGAGAGAAACAGCCCTCCATGGAATATTTTATCATCTTAAAATATACATGCTTATAGTATGTAATATGAATCATGTTCTTAAGCACATCACTCTCAACTGTCTAATCATGTTTCTTAGAAAACTACCTTAGTTTAGCTTGAAGACGTTTAGCTTGGAGATACTTAAGTTAGGGAAAAAATATATACCTCCTTTAACACTTTTAAAACAGGCATATCCTTAAATCCATTTATAGTCTCCTAGGGGATTTAAATGTATTTCTGTGGTATTCTTTATTGATTTAATTGCAGTTAATCAACTCCTTAAGCTAGTTTTGTGAATGTATCTGAGGGGTTTTTTGCTTGTTTCTAAGATTTTTCTACCTAACTGTATTTCAGCCAATGAATTTGAACATTTTTATCTTTCTCCAAAGTTTCTTTTAAAAATTGGATCATCACCTCTAAATTGGTGCAGAAATCTTACAAGACCCTGATAAAAGAAGTTTATCTCAGCTTGTAACAGGTTTGTATTTTGGTTTTCTGTCTGAGAGTTATGACATTTGGGATCATCAGCCAAAATGAAAAGTTGCGTGGTAAAGAGAAACAAGTTTAAAATGAGAACTTTCAGTTCAGACTGAAAATGGACAGCATAAGGACAATCTATGTGATCTTTTCTGACTGCTCATTCACCTCTATATCTTTTCCCTCATTTGGAATTTTGTGTAGATGAGAAATTAAATTTATCTTGGATTGGTTTGGTGATTTAAGATGCTCTCCTTAAGATAGAAGCCTAGTTGTAGACTAGCTTTTCACAAGCTTCACTGCTTAGAAACAATCTTTTATATGGTGATAAAATCAAAAGTGTTCCCTGACCACCAGAATATAGAGTACCTTGTAATGATTTCTAAATTTCTACAATAACATAAATAGCAGAGCCTTGTCCTTCATCAGAAAACCCTTTAGCCTATTGTACGAGACTTCTCTGAGATATGAAAGATGTGAGAACAAAACTTTTTAGAAAAAAGCAAGTTTTTCAGCTTAGTTTAACAACGTGCAGTACCTATATTTTAAGCATTAGATTATTAGATAGAATAGAATAAGGATTTTCTACACATCTTCCAGGTCTTTAATGTGGGCTAGGTGATGAACTGGATTTATGTGACTCTAGGCAGTGCAGAGACAAACATCTAGCACCATAATAAATACTAGTCAGTGAAGGAAAAGATGAGTCTTTAGGCTAATGCAAGAGACTATGAGACTTGTGGTTTTTTTTGTTCAAACATGACACTGTTTTCTAAAAATAATAGTATTTAAAGACATTTTCTCTAGGTTAACAATATAATTCTAAATTCCATTTTTAATTATATGAGACTTAAATCTCTTCAATACTCAGAACAAGACAATTATGATAATGTTGATAATGTTTATGAATACTGTTTCTTCAGATATAAGATCCATGGAGTGCTGAGATGTATACAAAGCAACTGACTATACCAGAAATTCTCTAAGAATAGGAAAACACACCTCCATCAGGGTCGACTTTGCAAACAGCTTTTCAGGCTAAATCTGGTACGAAATGATACTCACACTGCACGAATATGAGCATCTACTAACAGCATTTCCATTCAAAAACATCCCTGTTTCAGGCAAGCTTACGTAATACTACATGCAAGATAAGTATGCAAGGAAAGTACTCAATTAAAAATCAGGAAAAAGATCGTTACAAAACCAGTTACAGTCCAAATGCTATGTTTGAATTAAGAATTTTTTGTCAGTAAAGAAGAGGTAAAAGATGAGGTCTTTTTCCACAGATGAAGGTCAGTTTTCACAAGGAATATTCAAAAGAAGACTGTATCACACCTCATCCCGGACCTTGAGGATGAGAAAAAATGTATGGATTTTAACGAGAACTGGCTCAGTTTCCAGAAGGACCTTGCAAGTATATTTTACTGCTTTTTTTCCTTTATGGATTTTGTTTCCAATTTTGTAAAGACATCTCTTACACTGACCCTTGCTGGAGTAAACTGGACTTACTATTCTTACTAAATCTTCTCAGTAATAAAAAGTGATCTCAAATTTATCTGAAAAACATTGAGGACTCCTTTTCTTAGGGATCAGTGAACTGTGAAACTCTTTATAAAAGTGTGTCTTGAGACTTTTGTGTCCCTTTTGTAATTGTTACCAAAGTGTTAACTAGGAAAGAAGCAGGAAGTGAGAAGAAAATTAGGACCTGATAATAGTTACATATATTATAACCACTAACAGGACATTTAAAGATCTATATTGCTAGTTTTGGTTCTGCGTAGAAAAGTTACACTAGATTTGTTTTATGTTGTACCTTTGAAAATTAGATCCATCAAGAAGATTTTCATTGATTTCATTTTCCTTGTGCTTTAACACCATCAGCTGTATTGATAGAACAGCTGTGTATAGCTCCAAATAACTCCTGCAATAAAGCAAAAGAAGAAATACATTTTGCTCCGTCTAAAGCGTCTCTCCCCAGTTATGTTTCTTAAAAGGTAAACCTAGCTGCTATAAGGCGATCTCGGTGTCTTCAAGGGGAAATTCCAATTATGAGACAGGGAATGAGCAGTGGCTGGAATAAAGGAAGAGGTGGCTTAGTGAGAGAGATAATACACTACTTTCCCGAATAAAACAGATGAAACAGTAGAAGATTCATTCCTCCTTGTGAATACAGGAATTGGATTAATTTCATTTAAATTACTAATTATAATTTCTAAATTTCTTCAGAGTTTGCCTGCACCTAAATGTACCATTGGAACTGGAGGCACAGAGAGGAGGCTGGAGAGCACACTGCAGGTTTAGCAATCACATTTCCCAGCTTCACAAGAGCAGCTCAGGTCTGGAAGCACTGGTGTAGTTGTAACACAGACAATCTGGACCCAGGTTAATGAAGACAGTGTGGATTTACTGGTTCAAGGCTCTCTAAGTGGTAATATCCATATTATGTTCTATTTTGTTGTGTGGACATGCATGACATAAACTCCATTGGATACACAGGCAGTCAGTGGAGGTGTCATGATTTCTGTGATGGAGATACAAGAAAGGTAGCTCAGATATTTTCCTAGAAAATGATTTTTGTGTTGTATGAGCAAGACATATGTTGCAATCTGTATAAACCCTGTCCTTGGGAAAACAATGCATTGCTTAGATGTTTTAGGATATGATTATTACAGGGGGAAGATTCCTGGCTTTAAATCTAATGTCAAGTTACCCTGGGATAGTGAAATGTTTATGAGGACACCCTTTTTATGTATTTGGTGATGTGGAAATCCTGAGCGCATAACTCTAAGCCTTAAGCAGCGGAATGCTGGGAATGTAATACTAGATTTCACACTGAAGCAATGCCTGAACACCTTTTAAGAACAACCTTTACATTACTTCAGAAACGTATACTATTTGCTTTCCATGAAATACGTGCTCCTAACACAAAGATGCACTCAGTAGGTGCTAAAATAAGTGAACTGGGTTTCTGAAGTCCTGAGAATACTGTATCTTTTACTCAAAATAATGACAACTCTTGGCCAGCCTTTGGTAAATAAGCCATTCAGGATCCTAAGTATGGGTTTAGCAAACCACTTTTCAGCAGCTATTAAAACAAAAAAAACCCCAAAACTATTGGTCAAAATTCTTTAGGATTCTGTTAATTGTTGCCTGTTTCTTTGTGATGAGCTCCCAAATACCTCAAAATTTCACAAAATAACACGAATTTCAGAACAAATTTTAGCATGTCTGACATGTTGACAGATAATACATTGCTAGCTTACTATTCATATGCTCAGTCCTTTTTTTTAATGATAAGGGTTCAGTTGTCAAATTAATGAACAATATTTCACCACATGACTTAGATGAATGCTACACAATATGAATAGTAAATCGCTGAAGTGAACTGTTCTTATGCAGAGCCTAAATGAAAAAAAAAAGCATCTAATTACTTATTGTAATAATTATAAGACTGACTTGGAAGCATGATTGATTTGTGACTTATTCACATGCACAAAATCTTTAAGTCATAATACAGACACTAAAGTACTCAGATTCTATATGACTATATAGATTGAATACAAAGATGAATAAAGAGAGTATGAAAAAATCATCAAAATGTTATGTGTCAAATACTTCAACAAACTCTTTGCTTTCTCAGTGTCATTTATGAATAAAGACAATCTGAACTACCTATTCCTCTCAAAATGTTCTAGTCAATGTGATTTCTGAAGAAATGCCTGGAAAAGAGCAGAAATAGATGTTTCAGCTACACTGCCAAACACATTATATTTTCTTTTCATCAAGGAAATGCAATAATAGGTATCACACTTAGCATGAAAGTGATCATGCTAATGAGATGATGTCATGTTTGTTATAAGATCATTATTCCAAGGACTATGTTAATTCATTCAATAAGCCTCCTGTGAACAGTGTGTGGTGGCCGCCCTCTTGTTTGGTACAGCAGTGATTTAACCAGAGACAGCCAAAGCTAAACACCTGATTTGTTACTTCATGACCTAGAGTGACGCTGCTGGGGATATAACAAGACAAATCCTGTGTAGGTCACCAGGGAGTGGGGTCTGTAACTAGAACTGGATGAACACTTGGTTTCTCCATCTAGTAAGGACTCCTAACATTTTGAAAGATAAATTTATACGACACATCACAAGAAATCAAAACCTGAAAAAGGAAAAGGAAAAAAATGTGAAAAAAAAGATCAAGTCAACTGAAGAAGCTTTTCTGATAGCTTTTTTATTTTTTAATGGCTTTTTTGCCTCTTTTTATATTTAATGAATGATAAACACATACATACTTTGAAACAAGAAATATGTTTAAATGAAAATACTGTACGTTTCATTTTAGAAAATATGTTGAAATATGCTCTTCTTGCTATTTCAGTTCCATTTCCTCCAACATGCCCTGGGAAGAGGTGTCAAGAAAGCAAGAAATTAATTTCTTCTGAAAAGAATCATAATTTATAATTAAACAAAAAGATTTATTTAAAAATAATCTGACTTGCTCTATCTGTAAAACACACTCTTTAGTGAGTTACTTAAGTAACAAAAATTTGACACTGAAAAAATAATTACATATTTTCTGAATCTCAGTTTAAGCAAAGCAATCATGCAGTCAATCAATATTTATTTTTTCCCTCTAATCAATCTGTGTCCTGAGTACTTAGGTAGATATTATAGACAGGGAACTCTTCCCCTTAAAATCTTTTTAACAAGAGGATAAAGGAATTATGATGAGAAAGTACATGTGGTTTCAGGATGTTTTCCTCAGATACAATTCCCACTTTAGCAATTCAAAAAAAGCAAGATACTTTCCTGCCCATCAGTGGGATACAATAGAACTACTCTGTAGTTGGATCAAAATGAATGAGAATTAAACTGAACTCTTAGTCTTTACATTCAGCTATAAAAATGCCAACCCTACAGAACATACAGTATGATTTGCTATTACTACTGAATAGTAATTTCTTCTAGCACTTATACAGTGCATTTCTCCATGGCTATTGAAGTAGAATTTTATTAAAAAGAAGAAGGAAAAAAAAAAACAAAACAGCAAACCCTCTTCACTTCCTCAAGTCCTCATTAGCAGTTAATGGGATTCATTCCATTGTACCAACGTGTCAACTTTGCACTTTTCTTTCACAGTTTTGTATTTTCAGGTTGATAGCAAACCCATGCAGTCTCAGAGGCAAAGACAATCTACTGATTTCAATAATCTCAGCATTTTAACATGTTGGCCCTTCAGGCTTAAGAGTGGAGCACAGTAGCACGGAGAAATAAAAACCCCAGCAATATCTTCAAGCAATATTGTGCAATACCACCAGCTCAGCCCCTCGTTTTGGCAAAGACTGTGCCATGGAGGTGGGGTGCTGAGTCAAGTTTGGCACAGCAGATCAGCTGTCCCAGAGGCAGACCTGCCTCTTCTGCCTCTTTATGCAAGGTTATTATCCTGCTAATCGATCTGCAATTCTTCGCGATACCACCAGCCTGCAAACAGGAGTAAGCTCCTTCCTACTTCTGCCCAACGAGTTGATGTGAAAGCAGATATCAAAGTTTAGATACTTAATTTTGTGCTTAGTTATCTAATGCTATATCTAACTGAACTGTCAAAGTTAGGAGTATAACTGTCCTCCTTATCCATTGAGGAGAGAGAAATTCCTCCAGAGGTCACCATCCTGTACACCTTCAGCATAGCTTATAGGATGTAGTGAACAGCCCTTGGTGCTTATAACTTACTTTTTAAACTAGAGTAAGCCACTACAACTAATCAAGCTTAACTTTCTAATTCTGAGGGAGCTATTTTGGTAAGATTAGATCAATGTCTTGAATTCTGCATGAACAAGAAAATCATATCATGTTCTGTAATCTGGAGGATTGTATTATGACATCAGTAAAATACTGTTAAAAAAAAAAGTTAACAGGATAACCGACTGCAAAAGATCATTATTTAAAATAAACACACAACTATCACAGGACATAGGTGGAAAGAGGAAACAGCATTTCATGTTCCACAGCACTAGAAGCAAGATCAGCTGACTTCCCTGTTGAGAAACAATTAACAATGGCTAGAGATGATCAGTAGGAAGGAAAACGAAATGAAAAAGTAAAAGTAGGAGGTCAAACAAAGGCTTTGCAAACTGAAAGAGCTTAAGAATCCTGTCCAATAAAACAACTCCTGTGAGGCTTAGAGTTGATTTTGGAACATTGATGTTGTTCTATCTTCCTCCTAAATATATAAATATATACATGTATAAAATAAATATGTATGCATATGTATGTATATATGTATATAACTTCAAACCACAACTTCTTATCTTGGTTTGAAAATTACTCGTGGAAAATGGTTGATATAAATTGATGGATAAATATATTCAGAGGGACTACAATAATTTCATAAAACATCTGTTGACAAAGGGACTATGCTTAATGATCACAAGTATGTCAGTGCCTTGGAACCTCAATTCAGTAAGTGAACATCAACATAGAATCATAGAATGGCATAGGCTGGAAGGGACCTTAGAGATCATCTAATCCAACCTCCCTGTCATGGGCAGGGACGCCTCTCAAATAGATCAGGCTACTCAAGGCTCTGTCCAACCTGGCCTTGAACATAAGAACAAACTAACAAACCTAAACCAACAGAAACATGTTTCTCACTTGAAGCAAAATTATGCATTTATGAGCTAGCAAAGGTAACAGACTTTACCAACATTAGTCTATAAATTTCCCTCTGATGTATTTTTCTCAAGAATTTTCCTCTTTGAGGTTTTGGGTTCGGTTTAGACTTTTTGCTCCTCCCATCCCCCCAAGCTTCCATTGTATTTCTTTAATTATGACTCTTTGTTTCGTGATTCCAAGCACAACAAAAGCACAAAAAAATATTTCTCACTTGACTGGAATCAGAGTGAACCAAACCTTGGAAGTGTAGAGGTGTACCTGTGTGGATAGAAATTCCAAGACCGAAATCTAAATCCTCATCTGATAAACAGCACAATGCTGATTCACATCACCTGAATGTCTAACTCCAAAGCTGAAGAATGAACAAACTTTCAAACTTTTGCTCACTTATCTGAAGTGGTGGACGAGAAGCTCAATATGAGCCGGCAATGTGCTCTTGCAGCCCAGAAGGCCAACCGCGTCCTGGGCTGCATCAAGAGGAGCGTGGCCAGCAGGTCGAGGGAGGTGATTCTGCCCCTCTACTCTGCCCTCGTGAGACCTCACTTGGAGTATTGCGTCCAGTTCTGGAGTCCCCAACATAAGAAGGACATGGACCAGTTGGAGAGGGTCCAGAGGAGGGCTACGCAGATGATAAGAGGGCTGGAGCACCTTTCCTATGAGGACAGGCTGAAAGAGTTGGGGCTGTTCAGCCTGGAGAAGAGGAGGCTCCGGGGTGACCTTATAGCGGTCTTCCAGTACCTCAAGGGGGCCTACAAGAAAGATGGGAAGAGGCTGCTCAGGAGGGCCAGTTGTGATAGGACAAGGGGTAATGGTTTTAAAATAGAGGGAGGTAGATTCAGGTTGGATATTAGGAAAAAATTTTTTACCATGAGAGTTGTAGAACACTGGAACAGGTTGCCCAGAGAGGTGGTGGATGCTCCATCCCTGGAGACGTTCAAGGCCAGGTTGGACGAGGCCCTGAGCAACCTGATCTAGTTGGAGATATCCCTGTTCCTTGCAGGGGGGTTGGACTAGATGACCTTTGAAGGTCCCTTCCAGCCCTAACGATTCTATGATTCTATGATTCTATGAATTGAACACGGTATCATGAATTCGAGGCCTTCCAACAGCGAATAGATGTCAACATCTCAGAAAGCATATCACACTCCAGAAGATGCCTGGAACCCCATTAATCTCTTATCAATAAACAGGATTTTATTCCCTGCTACGAAAAAATGATTAGTAGCCCTTGATGTGGAAGATAGAAATCAAGGGCTTCTGAGTGAAGACAATAAAACTGATTTTAGGAACAGTTTGATATCTATTTGAATTGAAAAGAGAATGAACCAGGACTGCTCATGCTGGAATCTATTTGCTTTGCAAAAAAAGCTCTTCTTTTTAGAGGAAAGGAAAAGCTTCTTCTATGGGATAAGGGTAAAGCAACATGTTTGAGAAGTTCACTGCACGAGACAGACATTACTGGAAAGAGCAAGGCCACAAATACTGGAACGTATGCAGTGATAAAAGGAGAGCATATAAATAAAGTGCAGGCAGCTGAAGACAAAAGATATGGACTGATAAAAAGCCCTCAGTAAAATAAGTAACTGTCCTTGATAGTGGAAGGAAGTAAAGATTACATCCGTTTTGCAAGTATGAGTTACTCTTTATTGGCTGCGTCTAACAATAAGTTCCTTGTCCTAATTATATACTTTAAAAATTAATTGTGCACACCCAATTTCCTGTCCCACTGCTGTCACTGCATCACTGTTGCATGAGGTACCTGTTTATAGCTAAATGTCCATCTTACCAAGGGCTTTAGGATAACATGGTTATAAATTTAATAGAATATCTGAGAAGAATATAAAACAAACAAACTCTGATCCTGTTGCTTCTCTCTTTTTTTTTTCCCCTTTTTTTTTTTTGTTTCCTTTTATTTTTTTGCTTATCTCTTTCTATTTGAATAAAAAAAATACCTACATTCAAAGTGGAGGCTTGGTAGTTTGCAGCTAAATGAACAGAAGCAAAGGCTTTTTGGGGAGAAAATTAACTGATGAACATTTCTATAGCAAAGTGTATGAGGTAACAGCATAGAAGATGCAGATTCTGGGCTCTGTGGTGTGGCTCTATTAAATTTACTGCTTTAAATGCTTGAGGGAAGACAGGAGTTCCTCCATCCATGTTCAACAGGGCTCATTAGTTCTTGTACAAAAATACAAATTCATGGCTATAGAGCTCCAGAGGGGAGCTGACTATAATCCAACCATCCATGTGGCTGGTTTATATGGGCAGTGTTCAGTAAGTCCATATACACCCGTGGCTGTAAAACTAGTCATCTGTGTGGACATTTTGGGTGGGTTTCAGCTCCAAATCAAGACACTTACTTTAGGCACCTGTGTGAGGAGTTTCCAAGCTCCATGATATTCACTGATCTCCCAGTTTATTTGCTGACATATAGGACTATAACACATTTGAAATTCCCTGGGTGGTTTCCCACCTAGCTTCCCACTCCTTTGTCAAGAGGGGACATAAAATCAATTTATGGACGAACACCAGCAGTGGGACTCATCATCTGTTTTTACATCTCTGTGATGTAGATATCTATGAATCCCACTCCTGCTCCAGGGTGCTATTAAGATAAGCTATCTTATATGTTTGTCCCATTGAAGCTGACCATAGGGCTCATTCGTGTCTGCAAAGCCAACGAATTTTGGTAGCTGACATACACTCTCCTGTGCAGACAAATGCCTGCTAAGATACAGTTTACCAGCACTGACAGTTTATGTATAGTACGTATACATCATTTAGCCCTCCAGTCCATGATATCAGGCCAGTCAATATGATTTCTTTCCCTCTCTTGCCCAAATAAGAAAGTATTCAAGACACCAGAGTAAAAGGAAGGAGTTCCATTCTCGAGTAATATACATGTTTGCCTCCAATGGTTATTAGGCAGATATTAAAAGATGTTACCAGATAAACTCTCCCAAGGACTCCAAATACTTCACATTCCAAACTCCTCATCAGCCTCTTCTGGGACAGTTCTTGCTAAGAAAATAAAGTAAAAATTACTGAGCCACTTTAAAAGGAAAAATAGAAGAGTAAAAAAAAGTTGTAGTGTAGCTTGAGAGGCCAAGTTCTATAAAAAATTTGTACCTTGCTACTTAATTACACAGAACACATTCAAATAGCAATATTCTATGTCCTTTTGGGAAACCAAGTTGTCCCCTGAATAATGGAATAAATGAAGCCTGGTTTCTTAGTTTTTTTCTGATTGAGATTAATTCTTCTGATACTTAGTAATGTGCAAATTCTGATTAATAACTTTTGTTACTTCATGTTCTCTCCTAAACTTTATTGTTATATATTTTCTTGTGATATTTTCTGAGATCCAGTAAAAATTACCTGTACAAAATACACAAGAATACCACTTTTTGTTAAAATTAGCTAAAATTCAAATATTGGTTCAAAGCTACGGAAAAGAAAGAGTAAGGAGACAGACATACACATGTAGATAGACAGAGATAAAAACATAATTATGAATGCCTTATTTCCTTAGGGAATCAGGCTCACATTGCAGATATAAGTAAGAGATCTTTTCTATCCCCTGATCTGATTTGCTCACATCTTTTCGATTTGTATGGTATTGCTGGCCCCAGAAATGAAACGCAGATTTAGCTGAATTGAGAGGCACAAGCTAGTAAGAAGTTTAAATAAAGATATCTAATATTACTCGGGGTCCTTTCTTGAAATGAGTTTGTATGATGAATCTAATGAAGTATGTGTGCCTGGACTGCCTAGAATCATCCGATCTTTCTCATCACAAATTTAAATTGTCTAAATTTGTTAAATTTAATTTTCAGTTATGCTTTATTTAATTCCTTGCTGCAAACCGTTCACTGAACAAGACGAAAATTCTCAGAAACCCTACTGTCAATAAAAAGCACCAGTTTTTGGTGAGAAAATCGGAATATAATGGTTGCCTAGGGTATTTCAAAGATAACACACAGTAATCAAGGTTTGAAATAACATAACTTCCAAATACATCTCATTACTTCAGCATAGAGAACATGAAACAAGGAAAGGGTTAAATACTATTACAGATAGCCTAAGAAAATTCTGCTTCTTCAGAAGAGGTCCGTTTTTGTTTCTTTCTAACAGACATGTATGTATCAACTTGGCAACCCCTTCAGAACCCACCAAAACTCTATGAAAGTCAGGAAGCTAGGAATCCTGTTTCAGTCAGTGGTGGAGAAATTATATTTATGTACTTGAGCTGAAGTTGCTGGTCTGAAGTGTCTGGTTGCATAAGCTGAAAGGAAAGAGGAAGAAAGGAAGAGTGGTGACAGGAGAGAGAAGAAGGGAGCAAGGGAAGGAAGGAAGGGAGGGAGACAGGGACGGAGGGAGGGAGGAAGGAAGGAAGGAAGGAAGGAAGGAAGGAAGGAAGGAAGGAAGGAAGGAAGGAAGGAAGGAAGGAAGGAAGGAAGGAAGGAAGGAAGGAAGGAAGGAAGGAAGGAAGGAAGGAAGGAAGGAAGGAAGGAAGGAAGGAAGGAAGGAAGGGAAAAATAGTAGAAGCTGATTATTGAATCATCTGTTTTATTAAACACAAGTCAGTGTATTGAGTCAGTGCAGGCAGGGTTATGGTATGAATAAAGATGCATACAAATCATAGAAAGATTAATATAAAACAATTCCTTCTCCAGTTGAGTCAAGATTTGAAGATTTTTATTTTTTTTTTCTCAACCCCTACAAATAGATAAATACATAGTGAAAAAATACATACAGTGTATTTTTGAACTGGAAAAGATTCTGATTTTGAATGTGATCTGGTCCAGATGTTCAGTGAGAATGGAAATGGAGGCCTGTATCTTAAGGAATCATTTGGATTATACAAGGCAATGTCCTCAGACAAATGCTAGAAGGGGGGAAAAAAAACCCAAACAAACAAACCACAAACCAGAAAGAGAAAAGAACCATAATTTAGTGCAAGTTGCTAGACTGAGCAAAAGGAAAAGAGGCTGTGTTTAGTCTCACTGAATTTAGTACGTGATTACATGGCACGGGGTTCATTCAGGACCCAGAGAGTGATCTACAGCCTGTGTTCTGCAGGAGGTCAGAATGGAGATTAAAGTGACCTTTTCTAGCCTCAAATTCTATGAATCCAGGTTTAAACCTAGGGTCTCAATGGAAACTAAGTGACAACATGGAGTCTTTGGGGTAAACTAACCTACTGTTGATGGATGGTTTTACTTCTTTATTTTCATAGAGTCCCCACCACATTACTCACACAAAACAACTTTCTCAGTTGTGACATTCAAAACTTTTACAGACAAAGGACCAATGGGTATACATAATCAGAAGTACCTGCAGGCTGGAAATGAGAAAAGGGTTTGAAACTATGGAGGGATACAGTTTCTGCAGCAACTTTCCAAACAAAATAAAGGGACATGAATGTATTTGAAAATGGAACGTCATATGTTCATTGACAAGACTAAAAAAAAGAGATGATCTGCAATAGAAGGGAATTGGACTAATCAGTCAAGTAGATTTGATCAAACTTTGTTGCTTTTGTTCCTAAATCCTTGGAAATGACTATATAGATTTTCCAGTGTCACTTAATGACTGAGACTCAAGAAACTTTTCTGTGTCTAAAGTGAGATGAATCCTGCAAGCACTGACTCAATACCTTCAAACCAAAACTTGTGGTGATAGAGGGAGAGCTGCATGAATTGTTTGGAAAAGGAAATTCCCACTTCAATCATTGTATCCCCTTTCCCTCCTCTCTTTTCAGTTAGCTGTCTTCATGGCCTTTTATTTATATAGCAAGTGCTCAGTGGGCTAGGTACATCAGCCTCAATTTCTGCACTGAATCCCTTGTGTAGTTTCATATTGGGGTAGATGGAGAGAATATTGGCATAGAGAGGGTTAATCCTGAAAGACTACAAGGGGAAAAAAAGACTGCGTAGAGTGGGAAATTAGTCAGCAGAGACCTGACAAAGTGCTTCCTACACATGCTGTTCTGTCAGGCTGCACAGCTTCTTCTGCTTCAGAGGTAATTACATAGATTTTCTGTCTTGTACTTGCAAAAACACAGCACAGCACTCCACCACTGCTTGTAGCTCAGTGCTTCAGGGCTGCAGCTGCATGGGGCTGGAAAATGTTTACACAATTTCTTTTAAGATTTTTAAACCACAATAAGGGATGTGGCTAACTATGCATCTGAGAGGGGAATGGAAGAGTCCCCTCTGAACCTAGACTTGGGTGGGGGGAAGGACTTCCTTGTAAGGCAACATAGTTACCTCTTTCTCTTCTGCCATACTGTAAATCATCCTTTTTTTTTTTTTCTGAATGTTTTAGCCAGAGAGGAACTCGAAAGAATTTGGACATTGATCTGGATTTAAAATTGTCACTGTTTCAGATCCAGAATCCTGATTTTATACTCATTGCTAATTTTATTCAGTAGTATTCTGGGTTCCATTACGAAATATGTCCATTCTTTTTGATTTGACAAATACACAAATATACATATTCAACGCATACACAATGTGTTTACCAGTAAAAATAATACATGTGAATATGTATATTTCCCCCTTGTTATTTTGATGTGCTTGAACAATTGCTTGGTTAATGCACTACTCAGATGGACATTTAAAATCATATATAAATTCAGATTTAAGTATTCAAACCAATATTTACAAGACGCACTTTCATTAGTTTTGTAGCAAATGAAATGTCCAAATTATTTTGAAAAGACTTTTCTATGCTTAAGTATAAACTTAATGGTTTTTCTTTAACATGGACCTGCTTATAATGGTTTAATTTTCACTGGCAAATATGACAGAGCAGCTTCATATGTATTCACTTCTATATATAAGGCATGAGAAAATGACAGAAAATATAGATCTTAAAAAAAGCACACAAAAAAAACCCAAAAACAAAAAGCTCAACAAAACATAAGCGCCAAGGTTCAGAGTGAAAGGGACTTAGAGAGTCTACTTGATTATTGTACCTTGTCATGGGAGAAATTTCTCTTCTGTTGCCTATGACACATGATTTTCCAATCTCTTCCTAAAAGATTCCAGGCATATTTTTTTTCCCAATGTTTCCATGTATGCACCATTAGAAACTAATTTCTGCTGCTTTTGCATCTTCTTTCAGTTATCAAATGTAATTGACCTTACTTATAACGTGGAATTCCCTTCCTCTGTGTCACTGCCTTCAGAACAGCTGAAATAGTCTTCATCCTTCCCTCATCCTTCTTTTTCTTTGACTGAACAATGTTTGCGTTTTTCAAGTGAAGCCACTTGTCAATTTTTCTATACTTCTGACTATTCTTGAGATCCTCAGGAAACTATAAAAACCAGTTTACTGTGCTGCAACACTTAAATGAAGCAGATAAACTGAAGTGTACATTTTAAAAGATTAAAACCAAAGCAAATTTCAACTTAGTTTGTGGTTTTTTATATATATATAAAAAGAAGGATTCTGATTAATTTGTGGTAATGAAGACCTGGTACTTCTTAAGTATTTCTTCAATAAAAACTTGGCAAGTTATGGTCTTGAGTCGCATCTTCACTATGAACAGAGCAGTAGATTATCACAGTTTTTGTCTAGATTAATACTTATACTTGATTTTCAGTCCTTGAGGAAGGAATGTGTAACTATGTGCATTACAAAAGCCTGAAATAATGAAACCATCATATTTGATTCAAATAGGGCCTTGGTTTTATATTTCAGCAGAATTTTTTTTTTCTTTTTTTAATTTCTATAATGTTTTTCTTCATCACTATCATGACATATGTACCCTTCTTACATTCCTTCAATCTGTCATCTACAAAGACAAACAGTTCCTTGTCCTTTGTGGCAGATATTGGGCTCTTAAACAACTTCTCTTCTCATTGTGACCTTGCTACAGGCTGGAATATGAAGAGGAGGAAAGAGAAAAGGAAAGAGGAAAAGCAAAAAAAGAAAAAAATTATAAAGGACAAAGAGAAACACTACTAAGGGAGAAAGGTGAGGTCAGACTTCAGTCCTTTAGAAAATGTCAGCTGATTTGAACAGGAACAGCATGAGGTATAAGGGAGGATCAAAACAAAGTTTAATCATTGCACTTCAGAATGTTTTTTTTTCAGGGTTTGGTATTTTCAGGAGCTATATCTCACCTTTTTTTCAGGTGTACAGATTTTTCTCCGTAGGCAGAAGGTGAGAAGCTGGCAGCATAACTTCATCACTGGTATATAAGAAAAAGCAACCACTAAGAATTTATGTTGTGTCTAGATAATCTCGATGAAGTTGTATACTAAATAATTCCAAGGACAAAATGTGCTCATTTTATTGCTTAGAAATAAAGGCAACTCTACTATATTACAGGAATTTGCATTCTGACTGTTTAATAATAATTCCCTCTATATTGAGAGGAGGGATTTTTCTCTTTTTTTTTTTTTTTCTTTTAAAGGGTTATATTTATTAAGTTGGACCCTTAGATATAAAACATAAGACATTATACAAGTGCAGGGAGAAAAAAAAGAAAACCAAGCTGCACCCACTTCCACAATTGATGGAGTTAATAGGTGAACATGAATCCAGTTCCTACAACAGTTGAGGCAATCATGGTTCATAATAAATAGTAATAGATGTCTAAGTTAGGAGGATGTGTTACCTCAAAAACTAAAAACAAAACGAAAAATGAGAGAGAAACAGCTGTTTAATGGAAAAACAATCTTTATCACTCCATAAAAACTGGTCATTCTCAGGGTATAGCACTCACAGAGTTCAACTCCCTTTTGCCTAAAAAAAAAAAAGAAAAAATTCTGTGAGCATAGCTCCTTTAAGAGCCTGTAGAAAAGGTAATTGGCAAATACAGTCGGAGGGGAAGCAGCTTCAAGCAAAAGTTATTATTTCTCCTTTCTTTATGGGTTTAGGCCTAGATTGGATTGTGCTGTGTTTGAAGTTTTGTGTTAGAGGATATTGGATATGTGCTGTTACTCCTTGCCATTAAGGTTAGTTTTTATTGCTAGAGTGTAAACCTTTTCTCTCTGTTCTGCAGGCCTTTTATATCTACATAGTCCTTTGGTTTCATCATTTTGCTTTCATCAGGAAGGTATTCAAAACGCTATCTGAGCAATGCATATTTATTTGCTGAAAGCATATTGTCATACAATGTCAGTTTAGAAGTGATCATCCCTGCCAACACTGGCAAAACAAAACACATTTCTTTCTTGAATAAAGTTTAATAATTTCCACCATGAATTTTGGACAGGAAGTAGAACACAAACTGTGAAAATGTTCTCTGCAATGTCACAGATCATGCACAAGGCTCTATTTTCATATCAGCTTTGATAGTTTCTCTTCATGAAAGCCAGCATAGTAGACATTAGAAATCAAATTTTATTCACAAACTCCATCAGATTTTGTTCGTAAGATCCCTGTTAGAATTTTACACTACATTGTTTTTGAGCTCTTGAAAAATAAAAATTAGTTTAAGCATTATCTCAGTGCAGCTCCTAGAAGACAATTAACATCACCCAAGCCATCAATGCAATTGTCATTAATTGGCTCCCTTGCCATAGTTCAGAAGCGTAAGGGTCATAAAGATCAGGAGTCTCCTGCAAGATTTATAATCTGGGAAAAAAAAACCACTTTCTCTACTAGCAGTCCAAAACCTTTTTTTTTTTTTTTTTAAATAATGAAGTTATCCAAAATATAATTATCTATTGTGTGGGGGCTTGTTTAGTTTCTTGGTTTTGAGAAAGAGTAAGAAAAAGAGGTTAGATTAGGTGAAGGAACAAGATTCACCTTATAAGCAGTACTATCTGATCACCTGCTCTCCCAGGTCGTTATGTGTCCTAGGTTACGATGTAAGATGTGCCCAAAAGTATGCATTCTATCACCATCTTCATGAGCTGTTGAGACCAGGTGGGGCAATGTTTCCCTTGCCCCCTCCTCCCAGACTGTCTTCTGTTAATGGGCCATCAATGCCTTGCCCATGACTCGTGGATCACTCCCTCCAGGAGCCATCTCTGTTTGATGGGCAATCAAGGATCTGCGGCCAGACTCCCAGAACACCACCGGCCCCATGTGAGATGCTCCAGCCGGGAGGGGAGGGGCGCCTCGCGACTGCGCCCGCGCGCGGGAAAGCGGCGGCGGCGGCGGTCGGGCTCTGGCCGGCACCGGGGGGAGACAGACAGGCGCTGCTCGCTGCTGCTGGACTAGTTGGGACAGAGCAGCCACTCGAGGTTTGCTGTGTGCCTTTCTCCCAGACCTGGGAGGCCTGGGCCGGCCGGCATTGACACTGCAGAGGAGCAGTTTTTTTCCTTCTCCACCGGGTTCCCGGAGGAAGACCAGGCCATCTGCGGCACCGCCGGCCCTTCTGAGGGGCCCGCGCCCTTCGGCGGGATCGCTGCTTCTGCGGAGCCACGTCTGCCGTTGCAGGAGGACTGCAGCCACCATTGGATCGGACTGCTGCCAGCACCCTGACCAGCAGGGTGTCAGGTCGTATTCTGACGGTCAGTGGGTTTTTTTTCTTTTTGTGTACTATTGCATTTGGCTTGTTGTTGTTGTTTTCCCTTCTCTTTAATCTTCCCAGTAAAGAACTGTTATTCCTACTCCCATATCTTTGCCTGAGAGCCCCTTAATTTCAAAATTTTAGTAATTTGGAGGGAGGGGGTTTACATTTTCCATTTCGAGGGAGGCTCCTGCCTTCCTTAGCAGACCCGTCTTTTTCAAACCGAGACATTACAGAAGCTCATTTTTGACTCAACACTGTAAGATGCTGAGGTATTCCTGGGATATGTTGAGCATTATTTTTATTATTACAGCTTTGTCCTACATGAAGTAAGTACTTTAGTACTTTACTAAAAATAAGCCTAGTCTATGCCATTTCAAACATGTAAGGCAAATACAAAACCAGAAGGCAACTGGATGTATACAGCAAGGTGACAAGTCTTCTCAAAGCTAATACATCAGAACACTATAGAAGTGGGAAAACAATGCTGTTTCCTCAAGTTCCAGTCCACTCTTCTAATCACTGAATTGAGTTGCCCACATTAATTTCTTTCTAGCAAAAATATTTGCTTTTCACACTGATGATGAGGGTGCTACTCATGAGTAGCAGGGTTATTTTATTTTTTTTTTTTGGCTAACTGGTTGACAGTATACATTTTATTGGGATAACTTGAGCAGCAACATCTAAGACAAAAGGAAATTTGACACAAAACACTTATAAAAAGATTCACTAAAAATACAGAAGACTTTTTTTGTTTGGATTGGTTTTATATTTCTGTTAAGATTGCATGCCCTATTACTTTCACTTGTTACTAAGAAGAAAAAAACCTCATATCTAAAGAAACATCGATTTCAGTATATTTTCAATTCAAATAAACAATCTACCTTCAACAATGAAATTCATAAAAGAAATAAAAATGACAGGTTTTTTTTCTTCTTTACTTTCCTTCTTTTATTTATGTAACCATGATCAGACAAACTATAATGTTATATAAACAACAATACACATTAAGAAACAAACATAGATCAATAGCTATAATTTGACACACATACACTGTTCACTGTGAAAACATCAATAGTACAAAAGCTTCACGGGCATAGCTAGGAAATATCTGTTTGGTAGATGGTGTTGGCAGATGATTGAGTAACCACATGTCAGAGAGACAAAAAAACAAATGCAATGAAACTGAGTGCGTACGGGAGATGTGCAAGTACTCTGAGCTAAACTGTTAGGATAATAGAAAATTATCTTTGTCTTTCAGTCATTCTGTTACTTCATAAACAAATATTTTGGCATGGATCTCTGATTTTCAAATAAATACTGTGCTTCCTATCTGCCATATGACTGCTATTGAAAGACAAGAAAACAGGAAATGATTTGCACGTTGGACAACAATATCTTGAGCCATTTCATAAACAGTGCTATAGGTGACTGTTCATCTCGTTCTGATCCCTAACACTCTGATGGAGTCATAAGAAAGAGATGTAGCAAGTAATTATTTGGCTGGGAAGAAAAGAGACACAAAGTTTATTCAAAGAAGCTAACAGAAAAGAAGAGAGTTTTAGGACCATATGATCATATCTAGTACGTGCACAGTGAACACTTGAATTGAATCTCATGGTATTACTCTTGAGGTATACATTTAAATACATACTGAAAAGCTCCTAAGATCTGACTTTTAATGTCTCAGTTATTCATTATTCATTAAATTATTTCAATGTGCTAACTGATTTGTAAGACAAAATGAAGCTGGATATTATCTTGAAGACCACAAGAAAGTTGTTAATATCTATTCACCAGGTAACTTCATTCTTTCTACCGTTGTGCCTGCTCCATAAAGGCTTTCTCTTTGTTTTGTTCTATAAACAAGTTTTTCTTCTTCAGATAGTCTTAACTTCTGCTTTTTTTTTGTTCTTTGGGTGATGAGAATTGTAGTTCTTTTTAACTTCTTTAAACTTAGTTAAGGTTTTGAGTGATAACTACTTAGAAAAGTAGTCCCATCACATCTCTTTCTCCAAAAAGAAAATACAAACCAGGTTACAATGCTACTTTGCACTGAAGAGATTGTATGAGGGAAGTCCTTCAAATTGAGCTGATATTGTCAGCAAAGGAAAATCAAAAAAAAAAAAGGAAGATGGTTTTGAAGTATGAAATACACATCTCACAAAAAGGGTATTTGCATGTTCCTCCTGCCTGATGGTTATATATGACAAACTTCCACACATAAATTACTCTCCTAAAAGCTAGTTTGTATGTGCTTGTGCACTTAGTGAGATTTCTGAATATACACATCTATCTCATGTTTGCTACTGTGTTGCCAATTCTTCATTTCATGATGATAGAAGTAATGAGATTTTGTTGGTGATGTTTACATTTTTAAAGACTCATAGAGTGATTAGATTATATGCAAATTTAATTGTAACTGAACCAAACGAACAAAAATACCCAAACAAGACCAAAATGTGTTCAAGTTTGTATGGTTAAGAACCACCACTTTGAATCCTAATTAAAAAAAAAAATATTTTAACAGCCTTTTATTTAAATTCTTTTACTGAGGCCTTTATAATTTCAGTAAGGTCTGATTCATCGTATCTTAATGTCTACAGCTAACAGTATAGGAATTTTGGAGTGAATTAATCTCTCCAGTTTAAGTTGCTTAGCTGAGGTGCTGAACTCAGAAGCTTAGTTATTCTAGATTTTTTCAGATTTAGGTGTCTGTGCAGGGCTGTTTATCTACCACAGATCTTAGTTACCCTCTGAAGTGCCCAAGGGGAATATTCAGGTTGATAGGACTCTTAAAATCAGTGTCATACTCCTGATAACACACATCTCAGTTAACATTTCCTATATTAGTTAAATTCAGTTCTACCTAAATTTTGATTTCTCGAGACTGTGGATCTGCGTAACCCAATTTATAAACTTGTTTTTCTGGTTCCTGTATGTGCAGGCAGTTTGCTCAATGTTCCAGATGTCAAAGTGCTGAGATACATCTCTCTCAACGTTAGCTGAGAATAGTTCTTAAAGACTTTAAAAAGCCATATGCAGTCTGAGTCCCAACCATCATGAATCTAACAGCTGAAATTAATGAGGATGTCCTCCTTGATGTTTCTCAGAGACAAAGTATTGGCCTTGCTTCGTTTTTGAGTTGTCAGTATTGGAAAGTCAGGCTTTACTACCTGCAAGGAGTGCTACAGTACTTATCTGTTCCCTTGTGATTTTACCCAAGAATGATGGCTAAAGTGGATAGTTTACTTTAAATGGCAAAGAAGTGATTGGTCAGTGTGAGGCGGTCCAGTTTTAAGCTATACAAAATTTTCCTTCTGCTGTGAAAAAAATCACATAATCTTCAAATACATGGAAATAGAAAACTAAGAACAGTCATAATTTCAGCATTTATCAAGTGAGTCTGTTCGTGTTTACACTGAGGACTGAATACAGCCCAACTGCTCGGAGAATTCAGTATGAGAAAGGTACTTTAAAAAATTAAAGGCTACAGCTACAATGCTAAAGGCATCCACCCGAACGTACAGGCCAAATAGTGCAACAGGGCTTGCACAAGCATTTCTCCATACTTTTCTCCTCTTGTAAAGCCACAGTTTTCATACTTGTTAAGATCTGGTTTGGCTTTCCTAAGGCTTTATTTAGCATTCCTCTGGCTCTAGATTTTTTTTTCCTTTTTCCTTCTTTTTTAATTCTATTTAAAGTGCCTGAAATAACATGAGGACTGTACTGTGGCTCATACAAGTGACTGATATGAGTATCTGATATGATAAGGTCAAGGGTGTATATTGAGTTTCTGACTCATGGAGAACATGTGGAACTATTAATGGTGCAAGGCATGCTGGAACAGATAATGCAACAACTCATGCAAGTGGGGAAAGAGAAACATGGTAGAGTCTCGTCTCACACCTCTTGCCCGCAGACATGAACTTTCCCCAGAACTATATCAGGATTTCACCCCAGAGGAAAACTATTGGCTTAGTTCTAAAGAGCTTGTTAACAGACTAACACAAAGATAATTAAGGAAAAAGAAACAAACCAAGGACTTAAATTATTTGACAACGTAAATGTATCCCTGCGGAGTTATTTCATTAATATTCCTCATGAGACAATAAGGATAACTTAGAATCGAAACCACCTTCTCTTTCCGCAAATGGTTAATGCACATTGGCAGTAGAGAAAGAGATGACTATGTTAACCTGGTCATTATCTCTTGTCAAGGGACATCGGTAACTTTATTTCCGGATTTGGGATGTTTTGTAGGCCTAGAGAATCTTATCTAGCCGATTCTTCAAGTTTTGATAATGTCTGAAGACTTTTAAAATACAGAAATGTCTGCAGACAAGATTAGTAATTCACTTTTTTATTGACTGTTTGTTGTTGTTTTTTTTTTCATGTTGAACCACTGTTTCACATTTTAATAACCTATTTTCCAGGGTCCATAGCTTAATCAAAATTTTCAGTGTTTTTTCTGAACTTTATCAAATATCGCAGAATTTTATTGGAAAAAAAAATCCCGTGTATTGCTGCTTCTTTTTATATTACTTCTTTGATACATCTTTCTTCATGGGCTTATGTATTTAGGTTTGTATTTCTTATAGCTGAAGTCATAAGGTGATTTCAGATCAACTGACTGAAGAGCCAGGATCAAGGCATCTGAAAAGAGAGCACAAAATCAGCACAGAATGAGGATATTGATCCTGGGATATACTAGGAAGAGATGGAAAAAATAGTTGACCAAAGACGAGCATGCCAGCAGTGTCATCTTGAGATGACATTCCTAAGTGCTCCTTGGAAGAAAGGACTTGAGATCCAGCATTGCCAGCCCTTTGTTTACTAGAGACTATGCAACTTGCAAGGAAAATGTCAGATGGTGGGAAAGAAAAGAATGCTTACATGATGGGAGTCTGATATTACTTCTGTCCGCAACACACAGAGCTCCTCTGTGCATGTTCACAGGATGCCCACATCTGCCACCCACAGGACAGCTTTGCCCCAAGACTGTCATTGAGAACAAATGAGTCAGGGAAAATCTAGGTTGTGGAAAAGATTTGATGGAGGCATCATTTAAATTTAAAAATACCTGATAAAAATAGCCTTTTTTAAAACAAAACATAGCAAAGCAAAACACAGACTAGGAAATTCAAAATAATGTCTAAAATAGGTGAATTATTTTAACGTTAATCAGAAAGATTCTTACAGATTCTAGTAAGATCTACTTTGAAGTGAAAGTATTAAGTTGTGTGTATAGCTGATGCCTCAGAATCAATTACTTATATACACTGAACCTCTCCTGTTGCAACGCGTTTCTTTGTGTGTAGATGTAGCCACTATGAATGCCAAGAAAGAAAGAAATGAAACTGCGAAAATATCTTGTTAAAAGTGTATTGTTTACTCTATTCACTAAAAAGATTTGTGTTCCTGAGGGAAGAAAGCGTGGCAAAAACAATGTATGTGATTATTTAACCAAATACTATGTCATAACAGAATCACAGAATCACAGAATGTTAGGGATTGGAAGGGAACTCAAAGGATCATCTAGTCCAATCCCCCTTCCTGAGCAGGACCACCTAGATTAGATCATACAAGAACGTGTCCAGGCGTGTTTTGAACATCTCCAGAGAAGGAGACTCCACAACCTCTCTGGGCAACCTGTTCCAGTGTTTTGTTACCCTTACTGGGAAGAAGTTCTTCCTCATGTTTAAGTGGAACCTCCTATGTTTCAGCTTACATCTGTTTCCCCTTGTCCTATCATTGGATACCACTGAGAAGAGCCTGGCTCCATCCTCATGACAGTCACCCTTTCCATATTTATAAACATTAATGAGGTCCCCCCTCAGTCTCCTCTTCTCCAAGCTAAAGAGACCCAACTCCCTCAGCCTTTCCTCATAAGGGTGATGCTCCACACCCTTCATCATCTTTGTGGCCCTGCGCTGGACTCTCTCAAGCAGTTCCCCGTCCTTCTTGAACTGAAGGGCCCAGAATTGGACACAATATTCCAGATGCGGCCTCACCCAGGCAGAGTAGAGGGGAAGGAGAGCCTCTCTCAACCTACTAACCACACCCCTTCTAATACACCCCAGGATGCCATTGGCCTTCTTGGCCACAAGGGCCCATTGCTGGCTCATGGTCATCCTGGTGTCCACCAGGACCCCCAGGTCCCTTTCCCCTGTGCTGTTCCCCAACAGTTCAGTCCCCAACTTGTACTGGTACATGGGGTTGTTCTTACCCACATGCAAGACTCTACACTTGCCCTTGTTGTATTTCATTAAATTTCTCCCCACCCAACTCTCCAGCCTGTCCAGGTCTCTCTGAATGGCAGCACAGCCTTCAGGTGTGTCAGCCACTCCTCCCAGTTTAGTGTCATCAGCAAACTTGCTGACCATGCACTCTATTCCCTCATCCAAGTCATTGATGAATATGTTGAACAATAATGGTCCCAGTACCGACCCTTGAGGGACTCTACTGGATACAGGCCTCCAACTGGACTCTGTCCCATTGACCACTACTCTCTGGCTTCTATCTTTCAACCAGTTCACAATCCACCTCGCTATCCGATCATCCAGACCACACTTCCTCAGTTTAGCTCTGTGGATGCCATGGGAGACTGTGTCAAATGCTTTACTGAAGTCAAGATAGACCACATCCACTGCTCTACCATCATCCACCCACTGGGTGATGTCCTCATAAAAGGCTATCAGGTTTGTCAAGCATGACTTCTCCTTAGTGAAGCCATGTTGACTGCCCCTAATGACCCTCTTATCCTTGATATGCCTAGAGACAGCACCAAGGTTAAGTTGTTCCATCATCTTTCCCAGGATGGAGGTGAGGCTGACCGGTCTATAGTTACCTGGGTCTTCCTTCTTGCCCTTTTTGAAGACCAGAGTGACATTTGGTTTCCTCCAGTCCTCAGGCACCTCTCCCATTCTCCACGGTTTAGCAAAGATGATGGTGAGTAGCCTGGCAATGACATCCGTCAGCTCCCTCAGCACCCACAGGTGCATCCCATCAGGACCCATGGACTTATGGATGGCCAGGTTGTTTAACTGGACCCTAACCAAGTCCTCATCAACCAGGGTAGACTCCTTCTCTATCCTGACTTCCTCAGGAGCCTCAGGGTTCCGGGGCTCATCAGGGTAGCCTCCAGCAGTATAGACTGAGGCAAAGAAGGCATTCAGTAACACTGCCTTCTTCTTATCCTCTGTTACCAGGGCACCCTCCTCATTCACCAGTGGGCCTACACTGCCTCTAGTGTTAGTTTTATCTGCAATGTATTTGAAGAAGCCCTTTCTGTTGTCCTTGACCTTTCTTGCAAGGTTTAATTCCAAGGAGGTCTTAGCTTTCCTAGTTGCCTCCCTACATCCTCTGACGGCAGACCTATATTCCTCCCAAGTGGCCTGCCCCGCCTTCCATGATCTGTACACTCTCTTTTTCCACTTGAGTTTGCCCAACAGTTCCCCATTTAACCATGCAGGTCTCTTCGTGCCCTTTCTTGACTTCCTACTTGTTGGGATGTACCGGTCTTGAGCTCAGAAGAAGAGGCCCTTGAAGGCTAACCAACTATCTTGGGCCCCTTTACCTTCCAGTACTCTGTCCCATGGGATTTCTCCTAGCAATTGTTTGAAAAGATCAAAGTTGGCTCTACTGAAGTCCAGGGTTCTAGTTCTGCTAGGTATTCTCTTCCTACCACATGAGACACAAGATTAATCACACATCAGGACCCAAAGCTAAAATTACAGTTGAAAGGGTTTCCCAAATTATGATAGTTTCTAATTTTTGATTTCTCAAATGTTTTTTCTTAAGAAAATTTGTTTAAATGTTTGGGTTTTTTTTGTATGTCACTAAACCTATGAAATTACAGTTTGAAAAGAGCATAAGGGAGTTGTCTACCTAATGGTATTAATAGAGTTTAATTATTATTATCAATTGGGTGTCATTGAAAATCACAGGAACAAATAAAGAATACAATTAATTATTCCATCACTCTTTCTAGTCAATGCTAGTTTTGCTAGTTCTGCTTTCAACTATTCTGTTTTTACATGATTAAACATTTCATTTTTCTGCCCCTCATTCTAACAATAGATAGCATAAAACTTAATATTTACTCTCTGTTCTTTTTAAGAAGCTCAACATTGTTATTCCTAATTTGCTCTTGTCATCTTTGTACTGTTGTCGTGCATGGTTTCTTTCATGTGTCTTCATACTACCAACAGTGTTTGTCCTTTTACATCTAACTGCAAATGTTAAATGTGAGCTTCACACTGTTCACGTTTCATTGCTGCTATTGTTTTTACTATTTTTGAAACGATGGTATTGCTATGTTAGCACTTTGATTTCTTCACAAGTGTCTTTTCCCCTCTCAAGACTTTACCTTTTTTTTTTTTTATTTTATTTTTTCTTACTGTATTCTCTTTTACCTCTAGAGAATGTATAGGATAATGTAAATATTAATGGCAAATGGAATTTTTTTTTTTACATTGGCCACATCTTGCTTAAAGCCAAAACAATCTACATATTCATGTCCATTTTGATGTTCCTGGAGTCTCCTAGGCACATTGTAAACAGTGTTGCATTCCTGATGTTGAATTTAGCATGTTTGTGCTTAATACATCAGAGACTTTTTTTTTTTCTTTCCAGGTTTAGCCTTGTTAAAATAACTTGTGATACTGGCAAGGTCAGGGAAAAATGTCGGTTATTTGTTCTGTAGGTGCTGGACAGGCAAGCTAAAGTCCCTAGAGGCTATTCTAACATGTCTAACTAGGTTTTCAGAAACAAATAGACTTCTTTCTTTTTTTTTCTTCTCATAAATCTGCAGGCTCTGTGGTTCATGGCATTCTGACCCTTTGCCAACTAGCAGCTCCTTGGATGAATAAGCTACACTTAGAATTTGTGTGTTCTTTTTTCCTCTTCTGTATTGTGCATGTTTCTAATGAGAATCGTATTTGCTTTTCAGAGCTGTGTGCCTGTGAGTCTTTAAACAAGAGAAAGCTGAGTATGACATAACCTGTATGGTTTCTTTTCTGTACTTCCTACACAGCTTTGTTTGAACCTTATACAATAGTACAGATGTCCTCTATTTCCATTTTAAAAGCCAACAGAAATGATCAAGCACTATTAGCAGTCTGTTTCTTGTTGGCCGTATACAGGGAACGTTCAACGCTGATCCTACATACTGAAGGAGAAGCAGCACTCTTAGTGGGACAGATCTTCAAGCAGATTTGTGTAACCTTATGGTTTTTCCTCCTAGTCCTCTCTCCTTTCCATTTACATATTTTCCTTAGTTAAATACAGATTTTTAAGGTCTTGATTTAATGAAATAAATTCCAGAGGAAGAGGTTTGTCCAGGTTCCTGTATGTTTTCCCTCTCACACCACCTTCCTCTCTATGACCAGTCCTTGGCTTTTCCTCTAACAATAACTTATCAAAATATTTCCATTTTAGGTGGAAACTCTCTTCTGTCAAGGTAGCGATATGTAATACTTCCTTGGCTTCTACTGTAAAATGATGTTCCAATAAACTATTCTTTCTTTAGTCCCATCCTTCCTTATTTCTTCCCTTCATTGTTCTCATTAAACACAATTGCACGCTGAGAGACTACTTCTTGGTGTGATATTAGTTAGTTCAATCATCATTCAAATTTAAGAAACTAGGACTTGCACTTCATGAATGAGTCAAAAACTGTAACAGATATAATGCCTTGTAAAATATATTAGGATCTTCCTTGCTTAAGAAGTTCCATATCTGGAAGTAATCAAACACCCATATGATGACTGTACAGTAGCCTATGGGAAATGAGTTTCTGGTTTTTAGTTCAGTGACAAGATGGTAATTCTACTTAACACTGATGAATATGTCATGACTGGCAGTGATTGACACTCTACTGATTTAGTAGCAAAAGCTAAACAGTGGGCTATAGATAAGTGATGCACAAAATCCAAATTTTTTTTGGTCTCAGTTACTCATAGCTTTCGAATATATTAAACAGAAAAAAAAAACCCCACAAACCAAACCAAAACCAAATTGCTATTTATATTATTAAGTGACTCACCTATATTCAAAGGGGATATCCAAGGAGGAGTAGTCTCTTAGGAAAACAGTCATGGTACAACTGCTGAAAGCAACACGCTGCCTGTCTTGTGGATAAATTGGAAAGTTTGGTTATTGGAAATGAAAAAAGAGCAGTTACACAGAAAACTCTAAGATAATGGATTGCTTCGGAAAGAGATATGTATTGTGACAAAGGTCTCTTTCTAAGAAAAGGGGAAAAAATTCTTGTAGGTGTTCTGAATCAATTTATAAAATTAGATAATTAATTTTTTATAATAATGAATTATAATACTCTGAAATGACTCAATCAGATCCATATGAGCACATATATAGAAATTTCTTGCTTTTCTATTGCCATTGCTTTGGTGACATAGCTTTCAGAGTCTTAAGGTGATGCTTAGCTTCACACCATTAATACTCCTGTAATGTGTGCTTTCAGATATGCTGTAAAATGGTAGTCATCAGACTAAATGTGTGTATGTCCTAACTGGTTATCTAGACTGGTTTTAATATTAGCAGAGGGAAATAAGTACTTCTAGTGACCAATTAATTCACCATGTAGGTAATAGGACAAATTTTTCACCATGTATATGAAGGGACTCTAAGATGATTATTAACTGCATTTCATAGATATTTGAAGTGAGGTGAAACAAATCTCATTGAAATAGTTTAGGAATCATATATATCAGCTTTTGAACAATCAAACCATTCAAAGCCTAATCTCTGGGTCTTTTAAAATGAGTTTCTGGTCACATTGTTTAACCTTAAACACCTTTGTCTCTTGCATGGGAAAGTCTGAAATCAGAGCTTTCCCTGGTCCCTGAAAATGTGCTCCAGTTCACACCAAAAGTCAAAGGAAGCATTTCCATTGACTTTGATGAAAGGTAAGTTAGATTCCCCATGCACTTCAAAAAGAAATGTCTGAATTCTAGATCCAAGCTTTTCATCTTGTTTCTTTATGTCCATTTTGAGGGCTATGGATCACTACATTATTAGCTAAAAGAACTCAAATAAATGGAGCACAGGAATTTCTTGCTTGGAGGTCACAGCTCTTTCGAGAAGAATGAGTTAGGAGAAGAAACTATGCATGGCTAATACTGATAGAAAGAGCCTCCTCCAGACAGCATGCTACAGCCATGGATTCTGCCAGAGCTATTGTGTGATGTTTGAGATCCATAAGCAGCTGTTGCCGGATCCTGTCAAGAAGATTTGCTATAGGCATTGACTTGCTGCAGATAAGTCACTAGAGAAGCTGTCAGTCACATTCTAGTATGTGGAAGCAAGTTTATCTTCCATATCTATCTTACAACTGTCCACAAATTCATACCCATTTTCATGTTCCTGGAATCTTTTCAGTCTGTAGGAAATGACCTGTAAAGAATGGATGATGCTTCCTGTATCAAAGGACATTTGGTAAAATTCTGGGCACTCTGAAACTCAATCCACACTGTTTTTTTGGCTTTGCCTGACAAGGTGAAATAGTTACAGAGCTTACATACCCTGAGGCATTGCTTCAGCCACAATTTTCATTTGTGCGCTAGGTTATGGTATCTCATTTGAGATGGAAATCCATGTGGATGTTAAACAAAGGGTAGTAGATCTGACAGCCAGCTTACTGTAGTTCAGGATATCACATAGTGACTAAGCTGAAATTTTCCATAGAGGCTGAGGTTCATTGTTAAATAATGGTCAGTGACATTGGGTACTTATCTTTTAGAAACTGGCCTTCCAAAGAGTTTTGGAGGAAGGCTGATTTACTTTTTCTGGGATCTAACCCAGGCTCTTCAGTGTCTGACCGGAAAAGGAGAGGGACAGAGCAGCCCTGTGAACTATCAAAGGGGAATTGCTTCAGAGGGTCAAAATCACCCACACAGTAGACATAGGCATTCTGTAAGTAAATGACAAAGCTATTCCTTGTTTCACTGACTTGATAAATTCCATTGTACTACAGATTCCCTAGGAAACACCAACATATCAACAAATTTATTTCAAACTCAAATAATGAAACATGTTGTTTGGCATATAGATTTAGAAAATAAATAAGGAAAAATCTCAACTCACAAATGAAATGAGGTTGGTTGAGCCGTGCAGAGAGGGGGGAAGCACATTTATAACAGCTTTTTTTCTGTGAACAATTGGATTTAGAAGAGAGGAAATAGCAGCGCTCTCTTTAATTTGAAGAAAAAGTGAGATCATTTGATGAGTACCGCCTAATCCTCCGTGAATGTTCATCAACTTCATAAAACCTAGTTCCAAAGCCTCACGGCCATCCTTCAAGTAGCAATCCTTTCTGTAAGTTTCCACTGAGGATATTACTCTGGTGCCACGGAGAGTGCCTTAGAGTTGCTACAAAACTGCAATGCATCAGTGCACACCTTCAAATGAACCCTGAGAGGTAGAAGGGAAAGCTTAAAGTTGGAAGTCATTTTGTTACTTAAGGACAAATTTGACCCAGATGGCTCCTTGCAAGTCAGAGAGAGATGCACACACTGAAGAACTCAGTCCTTCCCTTTTACCAGTAATGAACAAATCATTTCCAGCAATTAATATGTTTGAGAAAAATAATTGCTTCTTTTTCTGCAGACAAGGAAAAAAAAAATAAAAAAGCTCAATGATTATTCTAAACCGAAAAAAAAAAATAAATTGCTACTTTGGATATTAAGATGGGTTATATCAGCAAAGTTTTTGTTAATTCGGTGGAGCTATGTTGTGTATCAGCTAAGGGTTTACCTTCTCAGGGTACAGATCTCATATATGTCTACAATCAGACTTTCCTGAGATCATTGTCACAATTGGGTTTGCTAGTAAATTCCCATTACATTGCCTTTTATTCCTGGTTGGTTTGGGTTATCAGCATTTCTTGTCTCAAAATCAGTGAATATTCAACAGGACATCAGATTCTTACAGATTATCTCTGCATCTGAAGACTAGAAAGGTCACTTGACTGATTTAATGCTTTACCTCTACGGTTTTCCTTCCCCTTCAACACTTATCACTATTTGAGTCAAATGACAACTCATACCTCATTATCCTCTGTTCATATATTTCGTGGTTATTAGACTCCCTTCTAGCATTATTACTATTAGCATCTTATTATCACTACTACTGTAGCGTTAAGGGGTTTTAGATTGGTAATGCACAAAATCCGAACAATTTTTTGTCTCAGTTATTCACAGCTTTCGACCACACGACATACTGAAAAAAAAAAAAAAAAAAGAAAAACAAAACCAAATCACTGCTGACATTATTAAGTGACTCACCTATATTCAAGGGGAATATCCAAAGAGCAGATGGAAGCTTTATGCAGATGAGAAACTAGTTTCAATTATTTTCCTGAAACACAGAAGCAGAGGTGAAGTCCTGGCCTTATTAAGGCTATTGGGTACCTAGCCATTGCATGTAAGTGGTTAGGACTCAAAGCCAACTTTTCCTTGCAGATCTTTTGCCTTCCTTCCTTCCTTCCTTCCTTCCTTCCTTCCTTCCTTCCTTCCTTCCTTCCTTCCTTCCTTCCTTCCTTCCTTCCTTCCTCCTTCCTTCCTTCCTTCCTTCCTTCCTTCCTTCCTTCCTTCCTTCCTTCCTTCCTTCCTTCCTTCCTTCCTTCCTTCCTTCCTTCCTTCCTTCCTTCCTTCCTCTTTCTTTCTTTCTTTCTTTCTTTCTTTCTTTCTTTCTTTCTTTCTTTCTTTCTTTCTTCTTTCTTTCTTTCTTCTTTCTTTCTTTCTTTCTTTCTTTCTTTCTTTCTTTCTTTCTTTCTTTCTTTTCTTTCTTTCTTTCTTCTTTCTTCTTTCTTTCTTTCTTTTTCTTCCTTTTTTCCCTTCTTTCTTTTCTTTCTTCCCTTCTTTCTTTTATTCTCCCCCTGCCTTCCCCCTCCCCCCCCCCCATTTTTTTTTTACACTTTCTAGCTATTATTTAGCAAATCCATAAGGGATGTTTGGTGCACATTCAGACTCCACACATGAAGATCACAAAAGATGTCAGTGTGGTACTGAGTAAATTCAATGTGTTCCTTCTGTGAACTACAAAGTCCAGGCTTCTACAACAGTTAACTTTGAAAAGAACAGAAGGTATGTTTTCATAACGTAGCTGTCTTCAATTAAAACAGCAAAAAGAAACATACTGGAGGGGAAAAAAAAGATTCATCTTTAGCTGCCATGTTGGAGACAACTCAAAACCTTCAAATCAGCTGTACTGATACAGAGAGAAAGAGAGCTTCCCGGGCTGGAATCTCTCGAGGGACCTGGAGGTGATGCAGTCTTTTTCTTTTCTGTGTCTCTCTATTTTTTTATTTGCCCTACAGTCTCACAAAGTGGGAACACATGAAGTTAAAAGGAATAAGCTTGTCTAACATCTAATAAGAGAAGAATCTGTCACTGCCAGTGATGTGAATGGGAATACAAAAGCTGTAGGCATGTGTTTTCCTTCAGCAGCAAAAGCACAACAAGGCAAAAGGTTAGCCTAAGATCTGCTCTTGGTGGCTTTGGAAGCTCTGTTTAATTGTTAGTCACGATGCACTGTGGGCAGAACAATTAGTTGTATCTATATTAGATCTAAGCTGTAATTATTTGTTACATTAATCATGACTAGAGTAAGAATTTAATTAGTCACGAACATTACGTGATTTTTTTTCCTTTTTTTTTTTTTTTTTTTTTTTTTTGAAGTAGGGGGAAATGTCCAGTTATCTTATTAAATACATCTTATTAAAGTGAGTCCTGGATGTCTGCGAGCCAGCATTATGCCCAAGGTCTTTCCACCTGCTGCACATGCAGGATTTCGTCCCAACAGCAGAGCCTAGCACTGACTTGCATTTGCAAAGCCATATATCAGAGCCAGGGCTGAATCCAGACACTGTTGGTCCGAGGGATGGGGGAATCAATTGCAGAGTGGTTGCAACTGCATCTCATTACTTAGAGTCCATTAAAGTGCGTTAAGGGGGTGAGGTGCCTCCCTCAACCACACTTTCTCCACTCCAGGTAAACAGGTTCCCAAACAGAACAATTTATGTCCCTCTTTGCATCCAGTGTGGGATAGGCAGATGGTATTTTGTTCCCATTTGCCTGCATTAACAACATTTATCACAGGGCACTACTGCTGCGAGACCTTCCCCAATGCTAGGGCTCCCCTGTTGCCATGCATGGCAGTATTTTGGCTCCTTCGCTTCTCTTAGCAGCTGCTGATTCCAGGGGAAGCAATGAATGCCGGGGGAACAGCTGGGAATGTTGCCTCACTCGATGGAGAGCAGGGGCAATCGGAACTGAATGGTGGTTTCTTCAGCTGCTCTTTGATCCCTGCAGTCGCTGTCACTGTTACCATAGTACCTCGATTCCTAATTGCTCACCAGCCCTCTGCAGTGTGAGCTGCTGTCTGAACACAGAGGCAAACTGCCATCGCCCCTGTCCCAAAGAGCTGAGGAGAACATAAATAATGGACCCTGGATCCAAGCAGGGAGGAGGGAGTGTGAGAAAAGAGGATGCTACCATCCCAGAACAGGTGATAACAAGCATGTCCCTGCCTCCTGAATGTTACTGGGTATTTTGTAGAATCAACAGAGGGGAGAATTGATGAAGCTTTGGGAAAAGGAAATCAAGATGTTTTTTCAGGTGTTTTGGAGGGAGATTCTTCTTCAGTGCAAGAGACAGTGTAGGAAAAATTGTGAAAGAGTTATTCTGAAAAGGTTACAGGAGAGGGTGAAAACAAGGGTGAGATAATGTGCTGGTTGAAGAAGGAGTCATTTTGACAGCAAAACAGAGTTGACAGACAGTTTCTGTTTCTGTTTCTGGGACAGCTTGTGTGACTTGTCCTGAGGCTCACTTGCCTGCATGTGCATGCCTGCATCTGTGCAGTGTGTGAGCATCCCTGCATCAACGTCAACAGGACTTTCAGCTTCTGAGTCAAATAGCTCTTCGCAGGAATGGGACCTACTTTACAAAACCCATTGATTTTGATCCACAAAAACAGTCCCACCACAGGGGTTGAGATTATTTGTGTGAGTAAGTGCTCTCTCTGACATGACAGAGTTTGCCTGAAGCCACAGGATAATTTTCAGACATCTGCTTCTTGCAGAAGGGACTTCTTCTCCCACAGACCACATTTCAGCATTTCGGAGTTCCTTTATTAAGCTTTCAAAGGTGAGTTCATGTATTATAGTTCAGGTAGCAATTTGCCAAATAGATTGCAGTGTCTGATGGAAATCCAGAAAAATAATAATGTTCATATAATAGTTGATTCTTTTTTATGTGCCTAAGGTTTTGTTCTTTCGTTCTGTTGCTAGTTAGGAGTTCAAATAAAAGCTGGGACAATTCAACTCCCAAAGTTTTAGGCACTAAAACATGTCTTGTTACTGAGTTGTTTCTATGACCTGTCATCACTTCATGTAACGCTGAACAAATCTGTCAACTTTGGCAATTTATATCTTTGTGAGCCATTTTGTTTGTTGTTTATGTTTCTGTGGGATTTTTGCTCTTGTTGTTGTTTTCCCCCAGACTGTACTGTAAGAAAAATGGAATCATAGAATCATAGAATGGTTTGGGTTGGAAATTACCTTAAAGATCATCCAGTTCCAATCCCTCTGCCATGGGCAGGGACACCTTCCTCTAGATGAGGTTGCTCCAAGTCTTATCCAACCTAGCCTTGAACACTTCCAGGAATGGGGCATTCACAACTTCTCTAGGCAACTCATGACAATACCTCACCACCACCACAATAAAGATCTTCCTTATAGCTAATAGAAATCTATCACCTTTATTTTAAAGACATTACCCCTTGTTCTGTCACTACATGCCCTTGGAAAAATTCCTTCTCCAGCTTTCTAGTAAACCCCCTTTAAGTACTGGAAGGCTGCTAGAATGTTGCCCCAAAGCCATCTCTTCTCCAGACTGAAAAACTCCAACTCTCTCAGCCTGTTTTCAGAGGAGAGGTGCTACAGAACTTGGATCATCTTGATGGCCCACCTCTGGACTCTCCTCAACAGCTCCATGACCTTCTTATATTGAGGACCCCAGAGGTGAATGCAGTACTCCATGTAAGATCTCCCAAGAGCAGAGTAGAGGGGCAGAATCACCTCCCTTGACCTGCTGGCCACACTTCTTTGGATGCAGCCCAGGATACAATTGGTTTTCTGGGCTGCAAGTGTGCATTACCAGTTCATGTGGACTCCCATCACCCATCACCACCAAGCTCTTCTCCTCAGGGCTGCTCTCAACCTATTCTCCGCCCAGCCTGTACTTGTGCTTGGGATTGCCCCGGCCCACGTGCAGGACCTTGCACTTGGCCTCGTTGGACTTCATGAGGTTTTCACAGGCCCACCTCTCAAGCCTGTCAAAGTCTTTCTGAATGACATTCTTTCCCTCCAGTGTGTCAACCACAGCATAAAGCTTGGTGGTATCGACACACTTGCTGAGGGTGCACTCAATCCCACTGTCCACATCTCTGACAAAGATATTGAACAGTGCCAGTCCCAACACCAAGCCCTGAGGAACGTCACTCATCACTGGTTTCCAATTGGACATCAGGCATTGACCATGATTCTTTGAATGTAACGATCCAGCCAATTCCTTATCCACTGAGTAGTTCATTAATCAAAGCCATGTCTCTCTAATTTAGTGACAAGGATGTTTTGCATGAAAGTGTCAAATGCTTTGGACAAGTCCAGGAAGATTATGTCAGTTATTCTTCTCTTATCCACTAACGCTGTAACCTCATCATAGAAGGCCACCAAATTAGTCAGGCAGGATTTGCCCTTAGTGAAGCCATGTTGGCTGTCACCAATAACCTCTTTATTTTCTATGTGCTCCATGATCTTGCTGGGCCCACAAGTGAGACTGGCTGGCCTATAGTTCCCCAAGTCTTCCTTTTTTCCATTTTTGGAAATGGAGACTATGCTTCCCCTTTTCCTGTTGGTGGGATCTTCACGATACTGCCATGACTTCTCAAATATGATGGATAATGGTTGAGCAACTTCATCTGCCAGTTCCCTCAGGACCTGCAGATGCGTCTCATCAGGTGCTATGGACTTGTGCAACTTCAGGTTTCTTAGATGGTCTTTAACTTAATCTTCTCCTACAGTGGGTGGTTCTTCATTCTCCCAGTCCCTGCCTTTGCCACCTGTCACTTGAGTAGTGCAGCTAAAGCACTTGCCAGTAAAGACCGAAGCAAAAAAGTCATTGAGTACTTCAGCCTTCTCCATATCCTGGGTAATAAGATCTTCCGTTTCCTTCCGGAGAGGGCCCACATTTTCTCTAGTCCTCCTTTTACCACCGGCATACCTATAGAAGCTTGTCTTGTTGCCCTTGATGTCCCTGGCCAGATTGAATTCTATCAGGGATTTAGCTTTCTTAACATCATCCCTGGCTGCTTGGAAAATTTCTCTGTATTCCTCTGTCCTGGTTTCATAGAATCATAGAATCATAGAATGGTTAGGGTTGGAAGGGACCTCAAAGATCATCTAGTTCCAACCCCCCTGCCATGGGCAGAGAAATCCTCCACTACACCAGGTTACCCAAAGCCTCATCTAACCTGGCCTTGAACACTTCCAGGGATGGGGCATCCACAACTTCTCTGGGCAACCTGTTCCAGCGCCTCACCACCCTCACAGTGAAAAATTTCTTCCTTCTATCTAATTGAAATCTGCCCTCTTTCAGTTTAAATCCATTGCCCCTTGTCCTATCACTACACGCCCTTGTAAAAAGTCCCTCTCCAGCTTTCCCGTAGGTCCTCTTTAGGTACTGGAAAGCTGCCATAAGACCACCCTGGAGCCTTCTCTTCTCCAGGCTGAACAGCCCCAAGTCTCTCAGCCTGTCTTCATAGCAGAGGTGCTCCAGCCCTCGAATCATCTTCAGCTGGGATAAATTTATTTCTTCTTTGTAACAGCCAGAAGAGCTCTGTGTTTTGGTTTTAATCTGGGATTTGTTATGAGAAGAATATTGATAGCGCACTAATGTTTATAGTTAGCACTGAGACCTCAAGGACTTTTCATTTTGCTGTGTTCTTGCCAGTTTGCAGGAGCACAACAGGATAGAGGGAGCATGGCTGGGACAAAGTGTCCACAATTCCCCTTATGATTTGGACTTAGTATTAAGGGCGACAATGGCCAGCGAAGTATTCCATATCATGCAGCGTCATGCCTGGTATGAAAAAGAGGGTCAGCCGGAAAGAAGGGCTCTCACTCTTGGACTCTCAGAGTGCTATATCTCTCTCTTGCTCTATTTTCAGGCCTCTCACTTGTCTGGGATTGTGATGTCGGGACTTAGCTGTTTTGGGATTGTTAGTCCGGGCCTTGGTCAAGGGGTGGTGAGCAGTTGCACTCTGCGTCACTTGTTTGTATATATTATTATTGTTATACACATGTATATATATCCATATATTAGTAGTAGTAGTAATACTAAATTGTTCTTATCTCAACCCATGGGTCTCTTTCCCTTTTCCCCTTTAATTCTATTCCCCTTTCCCTGGGGGTGGGGGTGAGTGAGTGGCTGTGTGGCATTTAGTTGCCGACCAGACTAAACCATGACATCTTCCTAGGCTGCCTATCCTTGCTTCCATCTTCTGTAGGCTTCTCTTTGGTGTTCGATTTTGTCCAGGAGCTCTTTGTTCATCTATGCAAGTTTTCTTGCGTTATTGCCTGACTTCCGTTTTTTTGGGATGCATTGCTCTTGAGCTTAGAGGAGGTAAGCCTTGACTATTAAACAGCTTTCTTGGGCCCCTCTTCCCTCTAGGGCTTTATCCCATTGTACTCTACTAAGCAGATCTCTAGGCCAAAGTCTGCTCTGCTGAAGTCCAGGGTAGTGAGGTAGAGCTCCCTCCTCTCAACCTAAGAACCCTGAACTCCACCATGTCATTGTCACTGCGGCTGAAGTATTTTGGAGTTACTTTGTTATTATTCGCGTTTGTGCCTGGATGACTGGAATACTTCTGAGGGAAACCTAAGTTGCCTGGACAAGACTTACTCCACAATGTATCTCTCAAAGTGTTATAAGCAAAGTAGCATCTTTGTCGTCTTCACAGCTACCTCCCAACATGAGAAATACTGAGAGGTGTTTTGAAAATATAGTCCATAATATGTTTACCTCGAACATATTTTGAGAATAGGAGTTGCTTCCTAGATATCGTGAACTCATCTTGGCTTTGCTACATGCAGGTGAGAAACAGAAATTTATAGTAAAAATACCTCTCAGTTTTTTTCTCCAATACTATTTGAGGACTGAGTAACTCACCATGTCCCCATGAAGTGACATTTGCAATGAAGGTGCAGGCGTATCTGTTTCCAGTCACAATAGTGTCTTGATGAACCGACAACTGGTTGAAGAACTTATTTCTATTTATTTAATTAATTAAAGATTTGATTTAATGGGAAATAAAAATAAACAATTAAAAATAATAGATAAAAAGTTCTGAGTTTTTTTCTACATTTCAATCAGCCCTAAATAAATTCCAGTAACTCGAAGTTTTTAGTTGACAAATTTCCTCTTCAGATATTTGATTCAAAAAGTTTGTAAATGACTCATTAGCACACCCTTTCTGTGCATTTATTAAAACATTTCATAATGTTTGCAAACAGTACTGAGGAAAGGTTTAACTGTTGAGAGACAGAATACTTGCTCCAAGTCTAAAGCAATGGACAAATCTGAGAATTACTACCCAAGTTGAACAGCACCATGTCTTAGCACTTCCATCCTTTTATTTTTTTCTCTTAGACCACCTCTTACTTCACCTCCTAGGTGTGAGGCACATTATTTCCTTTTGTTGAGAGGTCAGTGTTCAAATGATACTTTCTATGCTCAAGATGAAGGAAGCGGATGTTAGTCAACATAGTAACACCATATCATGAATAAAACCTGTGACCTTTCAGTCTGAAAGTTAGAATCTTGAAAATCTTTGCTAAAAGATTAACACATATTAGCAATCAGTAACCTTACCAGCAGAGGCAGATAGGGTTTCATGCAGTTCATCATTCTAATACATAATTTGACTATTAGAAAACCTAGTTCTGAGTATCCTATGCTATGTAGAGGTTAGGATTGTACTAGGGTAATATATAGCTGGGTCTGTTACTAAGTATGTAGGTGAACGTTTTAGCACAGGAAATGATTTTCTACATAACACTCAACCCAATTATAGGTAGAAATATGTTAACGCAACATAAACAATGGAGTGGATTAGGTAGATAAGTATTATTAAATACAAATTATTATCTATAAACATTGAATCTAGGTGCTTGACATCAGTAAACAAACTCTTCAAGGGCTATCACAACAGCTAAGGAGACTTCCCATTGTAGCAAGTAAATATGAGAGTCTTAAAATCCCGGTACTCCAGCAACCCCAGGATCATACTGACTGGTTGCCTTCACAGCACTCATATGGCTGTGGATGCATATGTGTTACCTTCGTGCATAGCCAATGTTACGGCTTATAATCGTTTAGTTGTCATTTCCACCTCCCATTGCACCTGTTCAAAATGTTAAATATCCCGCTTCCAGGTTTCAAGGGACTCTGTCCTCGCACAATTCAATTTCCCCAAAATTCTGTAGTTGCAGTTCTGTGATTGGAGCTGGGGATTTGTTTTCTTTGGTCCTCCTGTTATTATAATGTACATTTATTGCATCATTGCCCTTTAGATTGCCATGTTTATATTATATCTCCTTATTTATAGTGGATTGCCAGCATATGTCCCTGAATGCAATTTAGGATATTTCTGAAATACGTCAGATATTAGAGATAACATTATTGCTGTTTTAGACACTACAAGGGAATCATCAGACAATTGCTCAGTAAACAACCTCTTAACCAAAGAAACAGTAGAAGTTCCACTCTTTTAAGCTAGTTTTTCAAGAACAATCTTCATGAAAATGACTCCTAATTTAAAGTAAACTAAGATATTGCTCACACCACCAACAGGGCAAATGGCTTTTTTTTTTTGCCAAATCATAGAAATGAGCTTCCTTAAGTACGTTGCACCTTAAAGCTGACATTATTGCAGAAAAGCATATACAGCACCTTGTCAGCATGGAATGACTTGGATTGGCCAAGTTGTCATTTCTGACAGGTCGGTGTAATGAGCAAGAGAGCGCTGAGATGGTCGAAAAGTTTTTTCACTTGTTGTTGATGTGGGTTTTTTTACCCGAGTCAGCAGGGTAGAGCTGTTTGGGGTGATAAGACCATATATATGTGTCTCATTATGACTACATTATCAACTTGTTGTCATCCATGTTATCACACTTCGCCATATTTATGTTTGGGATTCATTTTGTGCGATATCTTTACATTCCTAACCTGGGAACAGCAGAAAATCTGATTCTCTGGAGTAACAGACATTAGCTAGCATGACTGTTTATGTGTGTTAAACCTATATACACTTGCAAAACCACTAATAATGAGAAGTATTAATTGGATCAGAAATTTTGTTTTGCATTTGTACTTTTTCTCAAAAGTTCTTAAAACAGGTATTTATATTGAAAAGTATGGAAAAGAGGAACAAGGCGGGGGGGGGCGGGCGTGGCGAAAGGAGCTGGAGCCAATAAATGAGGAAAAGAATGGAAGATTTTTTAATTACTGTTTTAATGACTATGATATTTTTGTTCAAATCCTGTAAGGAAAGCAATACTGCAGATTGGATAAGGAAGATTCTTAGGAAAAGCTGCAATTTATTCCAACACTGGTTTGCAAGGGTTATTTTTGCATATGACCCTTCACTTCTCTGTGCCTTAGTTCCCCAGTGTGTCAAGTAAGAATAGCGTTTTCAGTCTCCTCTGTGAAGCGGTTTAAGATGTACAGATGAGAAGCACTTTATAAGACCTAGGGATTAGTAAAAGCACAACAATAAAAAAAGATGACAGGGATCAGAGGTTAGAATTTAAAACACTAATAATAATCACACTGGCACAGAATTAAGATCATCAAAAATAAATCCTTTAGAGCTGCAGCTTGAATAGTTGGGGATGGGGAAGAAACAAGAACAGAGAAATAAAATCTTCTTTTAGTCAGTTGTCAATATCATCAGTACAAAAACACACATACATGCTTTGTGATGCCATTTGAATTATGTAAGAAAATTTGAAATAGGGCAGGAAATAGAAGCTATTCATGTTCAGAGAAAGATCAGATAAGTAAATTAAACTATATGTTGAATTCTGCTGTAAGCAGATATCCCTTAAGGCTACAAAAATAATGATTTGATTATCAAAGCTGCAGAATTTGTGGTTCATCTCCTTTTGTGTTACAAGGAGCCTTTCCATTAAATTTGTTGTTAAGTAAAATGTCTATGGGAGACTCAATTTGGATACTGATTATGCACCTCTTTTAGAAGAGGAACTCATTGCCTGCTTCCACAAACTGGAGTTACATTCCAGCAAGGAGCTGCAAGGTCAAGCCATCAACCCCATGTCTTTGACATATCTGGAATGAGTATATTCTGCCAGCATGTTCAATAAAGCAATTACAATAGCATTAATGCAAATGACCAATGCATCAGACACAGTGTAGAGGTAGAAGATGAAAGCATTTTAGCATTTTCTGCCCCAAATTTTAGAAGCTGCTTTATTTCACATGGCTCCACAGGAACGAAAGTCAGCCAAACAGACAACCCATGCCAGAGGACTGTATGAGCAACATGGAAGGAAGAGGTGGCTAGTCAAGGTTACCTTGATTGCTATGACTCAGCACTTAAACGCGATCTCATTAATTTTCCAGGGTACTAGATCACCAGTGGTCAGGTGTTTAACACCTCTGTTCTGATGTGCAGTTGTTAAATGGAAACAAGGAGTTGTTCTCCTCTTCTGTCCTGATGAAGAGGCCACCTCTGATAGGAAAACAATAGTCCTTGTTCATATTTGGGTATTGTAGAAGTGATGGAGATTGTATGGCAAGGCCTTAGCATCATTTGGATGGACATACTGTAGGGAATATAGCAGGTGCATTAAACACCCTCTTTGAAGGTGAAATAAAGTCTGCTGGATGTGAAGAGCAGCTGACATGTAGAGAGAAAAAACATATGAAGGATAAGCTTCGTATTTTTGTCCTTAATTTTCATATCTTATGTCCTTAAGAAGGACATGGAGCTGCTGGAGCAGGTCCAGAGGAGGGCCACGAAGATGATCCGAGGGCTGGAGCACCTCTGCTATGAAGACAGGCTGAGAGAGTTGGGGCTGTTCAGCCTGGAGAGCAGAAGGCTCCGCAGTGATCTTATTGCAGCCTTCCAGTACTTAAGGGGGGCCTACAGGAAAGCTGGAGAGGGACTTTTTACAAGGGCTTATAGTGATTGATAGGACAAGGGGCAACGGATTTATATTGAAAGAGGGCAGATTTAGATTGAATATAAGGAAGAAATTTTTAACTGTGAGGGTGGTGAGGCACTGGAACAGGTTGCCCAGAGAAGTTGTAGATGCCCCATCCCTGGAAGTGTTCAAGGCCAGGTTGGATGAGACTTTGGGCAACCTGGTGTAATGGAGGATTTCTCTGCCCATGGCAGGGGGGTTGGAACTAGATGATCTTTGAGGTCCATTCCAACCCAAACCATTCTGTGATTCTATGATTCTATGATTAAGCTTATGACCAGACAGATGCCTCCTGCACGACACGTTGTAGTTGTGGTGAGATTTGGGAATATGTTATCATTACTTCAGCGATGTGGGTGGGCTTGGGACAGCTGCTGCTAAAGTAAACAGGATGGGAACTGTACAGATAGGCTGCTAAGATAGAACATGAAAGCCCAAGAGCTCTCAGCTGGAGACATTTTGCCTTCTGTGTTCTGTGACTTTGTTTCCTCTCTTCATCCTAGTCTCTTCCTGGTCTATTCCCATTAGAGCTGGTAAGTTAAAACCAGATCTTCATCATTTCCTTCTTTGGAACTCATATTATACCTTTTATTAGGCACCCACAACAACATTTTACATTTAATTCTGTGCATTACATATTACAGCTCTGATATCTCTTCATTTTTTCCGGTAAAGAACACATTTGAAGCAGGAAAATCTTATTCATTCATCACCACTCAAAAAAGGAACAACTCTTTAAAAAGACTAAATGTATCTTCTCAGATGTGTTAGACTGGAGGAAGCATTTGGTGATGGGTTTGTGGTGACTTGGCAGGACCTGCAGAGACTGCAGACCATCCCGCAGCTGTACTAGTTAAGACTTAAAAATGACAAGATTCATGCTACACTAAATTTCAAAAGTAGCTCAGCTTGATGTCTGACTAATTTCTGGAAGGAATGAACTCCAGAGGCCAATCTAACTTGGATATTCTATATATCTTTATTTGCAGGGTTCTGGAGAAGGAAGGAATTTGGCAGCATAGGCCATGTGGTTAGATTTCCACTGATGCTTTGCCAGAAACTGGACAAACCTGATGTTAAATCTGGTAAGTTTCCAGACCCATTACAAAAGCTGGCTCAAAAATTTCTGTCAGTCCTGTGTACTTCATAGGGTTCCATGGACATCTGTGGGATTTAAGAGGCAGAAAGGAGCTCAAGACTGTCCTAGATTTCCTAGCCTATATTTTTTCCTTCCCCTTCCCCTTCCCCTTCCCCTTCCCCTTCCCCTTCCCCTTCCCTTTCCCCTTCCCTTTCCCCTTCCCCTTCCCCTTCCTTTTCCCCTTCCTTTTCCTTTTCTTCCTTCCATGCTTTCTTCACCCCATCGGAGTTGATTCCATTTAAAAATTCACGATATTCATTTTTTATCATTAAAACCATACAAATAGTATTGCAAGAAATGCACAGAATGAGAGAATTTTATCTGGTGTAAGTTTGAGCCGGAAAAAGATGACACCATAAATAAAAAGTTACATCAATGTGGTACTCTGCAACTCATTAAGGGTCCTGACTGCCTTTTCTCCACAGTTGTGTAGTGACTACCTCGGGACAAATAAGCTGGAGCAGCCATTTGCTTCTTAGAGCCTGTTCCCCACTGACCATTTGATCAAGCCGCTGTCACTAAGTCCCTCTGCCCACTCTGTCCCATCTCCTGCTTACAAGACAACGGATCTAAGGCAACAATGTGAGGTGAAGTGGTAGTGAAGAGCTGCTGCTTCTGGCTCTCACTTCTACAGATAGCTGAGTTCACAACTTACCCCGAAGTGATTAGAGACATAAAAATCCCCCCTCCCTCCCTCTCTCGACTCAGTGCATTATTGCAATTGCTAATTTAAGCTGGACGTGAGGTGAGTTCTTTCAATGAGTGAACCTGACCCTTCACCTCTCCAGCACTACCCGTGGCTGTTGCAAAGCAATTGTGCCCGTCAATGGAGAACAGAGAGCAGTAAAAGTAATGAGAAAGGTAATAAGAGTTAAAACAAAGGTAGATGGACCTCAAACGAAAACAGGAAGATTTAGGATACCTGGAGAAAGACAAGTCAGCATTATATAGAGACGAATTAATACTTTGGGATTAAACTGTGTGTGAAGGGTAGGGGCATAGTGCACTAAAAATAGGAACAGGGTAATTTAGAAGCTAATCAAGCTCTGTCACAGACAAAATTAATAAGTAAAAAAAGTTTTAACAAGACATTAGCCATCCGAAGAACATAGAAGGCCTGTGGAGGAGGATATTGTATCAGAAGGTGTTATTAACACTGCTATTATTAGATTGGGTATGATTAACAGGACTTGGTCAGAAAGAAGCAAGGTGAGGTTTAGAAGTGTAGTGGTGGATCACCGAGAATGTCATTACAAAGGTGAAAATCGTGAAAAGGAGCAGGAAATAGAGGAAATAGTTTTGGAAAATGATAGATGGAACAACAGTGTAGTGTTCTGAACTCTTGTGTACAGCATAAAGATACACTGCGTGAGAGCAAGCAGGTGAGGAGGTTGTTTTCTTTTCTTTCCGTGTTTTAATTGCCATAATGCAATGGTTAACATTTACAAAGACGAGACTTCATAGACAGAGGACCTTTACAGGCTCATTATAGGTTTCCGTGATTGTGTCTGGTTTGTGTTTTTTTTTTTTCCTGCAATGATTTGCAATTAGGATTTCTTAATACCTGAGCCAGATATTCAGCTGGTGTAAACTAGTGCTACTCCACCAAAACCATGAAATGAATTGATTACCACTGTTCTTGTGATTCAACATTCATTTTGAAAACTGGGTTAAAAAATATGAGAGAGTTTCATAAAGGTGAATTTTTGAAGGACAGGTCTGGTTGTAATCACCAGGTGAAGAAGTAATTTGCTGAGTGTCAAAAGAGATATGGGCACAATGAGAAAAAGATCGCTGGCTCCAGGCATTGATTTCAAAGCATCTATTACTGAACACCCCCAGAGGCAAGGTCCTGGTCTTGATAGACACCTCTTATTTTCTTTTGTTCTAATTAAAATAAAGTGATTTTTGCTCAGAAACACATTCATGTCTTAGAGTTTTTGTTGTAAGTTTTGCTGGTTTTACGTATATTTTGGCCTACCAGTATTTTGAATTAGAGGATAACTTTTTCTGACACTTCGTTGTTGTTGCTTCTCAGCAGCACAAATGCACGTAATCAGCTAGTCCAAATGACCCCCTCTCCTCACCCAGATCCCTCTCGGTCTGTTATCAATTCTGATTGCTATTAGTCTGACCTTTAAAAAGTAAAACCTTACTAAGTCAGTGGGTCCTTTTTTGTTGTGTGCTCTGGTTAGGTATAATAGAGCCTTAATTAATCAAGTCTTCTCAATGTAGTTTGTTATTATTCACAAAGAACTGCATTTCACCTGTGAAAAAGGTGGTATTTCAGCACTCTGGCACTGCCAGATTTCATTTCCACTCCTTCAGACAGATTCTTTAGTCTGTGGTGCCAATCAGGAGTGATTTCCCTGAACTAAGTGGCGTTACATGGGGGATAAACCCGGCTGTGAGCTACGACTCCATTTGCTTACATCCACTAGGTTTTAACCACACACTAATCACCAGGGCATCCAGTCACCATTATTCCTGCAGAGACAATTTGACAGGTGACACTGCGATAGTTATGTCACTGCTGACCACCAGCTAAGTCCCTGGCTCCGGAGCGGCACAGCCACTGGAAAACTCAGCAGATCACCTCTTCCCTGCCTGTGTGTGCTCGCCGCATTTCAGCTGAGCAAAGACGTCCTCCTCTCCCTGCAAATTGCATTACGCTCTCGGTTTTCTGACAGAAAGCAGTAGTGAACCTGTAGAGCCCTGAAACACATAATATGCATGGCTGCTGTTTTACACTTGTAACATCTTGTATGCACTGAAACGTACAGCTGTTTACACTTGTAGCTCTGTCAAGTAAACAAGTGGTGATTTCTTATGATAGAGGGGAAATTGGCACAGGGCTGCTATTCACTCACCTACAGCCTGGCAACTCCTGGTGGTGGAAATCATTCTTTAGCCACCAAATTGGCTTCAAGCATACTGTAGAATTGGCTTCTCGGAGACGGAGGGGAAGCAAGAGGAAATCTGTTGGCTGCATCTGTACCTCTAGAAAAGGCAGCCACCGAGTGTCTGATGGGCTCTGCCTCCTGCCACATCCACCCACATAAGTGCCTCACAAACAGCCTGTGCAGTGGCTGTGCCAGGGCATGCTGGCATGCAAGTCTATTCCAGGCACTTTCAGGTAGCTCTTCTCCAGGAGCTGTAGTGCCTGTTACTCAGACTGCATGTCAGTCTGCACTGTAGAGAGGCTTGGAGATATCTTGGTCTCCAAGAGAAGTCTCCATTGTAATTTTTAGCATGAATAAAGATGACTAGAAATCCTAAAAGAGCTGAATTTAAATGATATTTTCAGGGATAAACTAGAGGGTCATCCAATGAAGCTAGCAAGTTGCAAGATCATAGCAAACAAAAAGATGATGTTATTTTATCTGATGTAAAAATGACTTTGGTATTACTTTACAGGAGAAAGCTAGTGTGTGCTAAAAGTGAGCATGAGGTCTCAGGAAAGCTGGACATACTTGGGGAAATGAAAACCTTAAAATATTACGAAAAACAAAGAAATAAAAGAATTTAAATTAATCAAATTGAATGGAATGGAACAGAACAGAAAGAACAGAACAGAAGAGAATCAGAAATAGATCTAAGCTAATCAAATAGAATCAAAACAGATTAAATGAAGTAGAACAGAACAGAATAGAATAGAATAATTTAGGTTAGAAAAGACCCTTAAGATCACCGAGTCCCGCTGTTAACCTAACACCACCATGTCCATCAGTAAACCATGTCCCTAAGCAACACATCTACATGTCCTCTAAATACCTCCAGGGATGGTGACTCCCTTGGGCAGCCTGTTCCAGTACTTGATAACTCTTTTGGTGAAGAAATTTTTTCTGGTATCGAATCTAAACCTCCCTTGACACAACTTATTTCCTCTTCTCCTATCACTTGATACTTGGGAGAAGAGATCGACACCCACTTCGCTACAACCTCCTTTCAGGCAGTTGTATAGAACAAGATCTCCCTCAGCCTCCTTTTTTGCAGACTAAACAAGCACAGTTCCCTCTGACACTTATCATAAGACTTGTGCTCCAGACCCTTCACCAGCTTCGTTGCCCTTCTTCAGCCACGCTCCAGCACCTCAATGTCTTTCTCGTAGTGAGAACCCAAAACTGAACACAGTATTTGAGGTGTGGCCTCACCAGTGCTGTGTGCAGGGGGACGACCACTTCCCTAGTCCTGCTTACCATAATATTTCTGATACAAGTCAAGATGTTATTGACCTTCTTGGCTTCTCATATTCAGCCGGCTGTCAACCTATACTCCCAGGTTCTTTTCCTCTAGGCAGCTTTCCAGCCACTCTCCCCCAAACCTGTAGCATTGCATGGGGTTGTTGTGAACCAGGTGCAGGACCCAGCACTCACCCTAGTTGAATCTATGAGACATTTCTGTCTCAGCAGAGTCAATGTTGGAAGCTGGGAGTCTCCAGAGACATGTGTACTTACTCTGTTCTTACATGCTTGTCCTTTCTGTATGTCTTTATATGCTTATCCTATTTCTACCCTCATACATGGACATCTGCTTCTGATCATAGCTGCAGACAGGACGTGGGATTAAATGGTCTTTTGCTTGACAAAGTTGTTTAAATTCCTTTCAGCTCTTTACTGTACTAAAAATCAAATGTCTCTGTATAACATAGCCTCTGTCCAAAAGAAATTGTAGCCTGGCTTCAGAAACTGTGAATTATTTTTTCCATCTTTTTCGGGTCCACGATTTTACTAGCTGACCAAGCAAGCAGAACCTTATTTGTTCTTCCTGGCAGCCTCTGTTTCAGCTAAAAATAATATTAAAATTTTAAAAGAAACCAGAAAACATCCTCCTTGCACAATTATGCAGTTCTACCATCACGAACTGGCAACCAGCAGCACAGCATGTCACAACTGACATTTAGAGATGTAAAATAGAAGAAAACAGGAAAGATAATCACTGCCAAAGCTGTAAGAGTGAAGGAAAGGACACCTACAAGCTCATTCGACCCATCTGAAACCTGGGCAAGCAGAAAGAAAAACATTTCCAGAAGTGTTCGGGAGAGCCGAGGGACTCCATCCCCTAAGACATGGTTTACCTGTGAGGAGTGACACGGTGTATAAAGTTATGCCGGCTGGTGGTCATGACAGGAGGTCTCGCATTGCATCCAACACAAGGGCGATAGCTGGGGAGTGCCCAGTATTTGGGCTTTAGAGGAACATACAGGAAACCTTGCATTGGACAGCTACTGATTGGAGAATGCAGTCACGTTCCCTTTCAAGGGCACATGGGTTCTGTAACGATTAAAGATGTTTTGTCTGAAACACTGAAAAGATTCACTGGAAATTTGTTTTAACACTTTTAAGAAGAAACCAAATAAAACAAAACAATGAAGCAATCAGCAATATCTAAATTTCAATTCAATATTGGGGGCTGCTGGTCCAAGGAAAGAATTGGAGGCTGAATGCATTTTTGACTTTCCACAATTAAAGGTTTTGGCTTACATTTTCGGGACACTTTTTGAGGGAGGGTGGGCAGAAGGGGAAAGAATGTTGAATATAGCGCTCTCTGAGCTGCAGGGAAAACTCAACTATGCCCATTACCTTTTTTCACAGCTGATTTTTCAGCTTTGTTTTAGTGCCTATAACACATACAGGACTACTGCTCTAGCAAGGAGAATTATAGAGCATCTGAGTCCTGCCAAGGTGCAATGCTCCTTTTGTGATACCAAAGGAATACGCCCACAATATCCCATTTATAACACACACACACACAGACACGTACCCATATACATGCACTTTATTTACGGTTAAATGTTTGTCTCATTTCTTATGGTTCAGAAGAAAGCAGTCAAGATTTGCATTTGTGTGACACAAGTAGAATGGAGCAAATTGGTTTTAAATAAAACCTAGCAAGAAAAAAAAAATAAAATCACCATTTACATTTCACCCAATATGTGTGTTTTTAAAAATCCTGTAGTATTGATCACAGTAGTTAGGCATAATCAAACAGCCTCCAACAGGGTCATAAGCATAGCTCTGCCCGTATGGTTTTTTGTTCTCAACATTAGGTACATCTCCCTTGAGTTTTTCTGGAGCTGTATTAATTGGATGATTAAAGCAAAAGCCAGATCAATCGGAATTTGAAGAGATGGCGAGTGTTATAATAAAACAAAAAATAAAATGTTGTATCTACACAGTTAAAAAAAATCAATAAAGTTTAGAGGAATAATGCAAAGAAAGAATATAAGAAAAGGCTAATTGCTCCATCTTTTTGCAGAGTTATTTCCTGAGTCACTTTCCAATCTTTACTCTTTTCTTTTTATGTCTCTGCAGAATGACCCTTGCTCTCCTTTTTCACACATATGCAAAACCACAGCTACATTAACAACTCTGCTGCCTGCTCCCTTGATTCCTTTTCTTTCCTGCTTAAAATTGCTCTTTCTGGCCTTATTACACACAGTGGTTAATGCACTCAGCTGAGCTAGAGGAGATCTGGGTTCAACCCATAGTTCTACCCCTAAATAAGTATATAATCTAGGGCAAAATGTTTAATGAGTTCCCCTCTTGTGTAATAGGACTGACAGTATCCACTTGTCTATTCTGACTATTTAAATTGTCAGCCCATCTGATAGGATCATTTCCTTTTCAGAGTCAGAGTTCAGATCCCATTCTTAGTTTGGGTCTACTGGCACTACAGTAGTTTGGGGAAAAAAAGTAATAATACAAGTAAATTCAATTCTACAGGGAGAAGTGGCAACATTTGTAGTTATAATAAGGATCTGCTTAAACACCCACTTGTTTCAGCAGTGCCCAACCCTGAGAAAAAATAGGGAGCAGCACAGTGATACTTCTGCTGCTAAAAGTGCACCCCCCATTAATTGGCAGGAAGAAGGACAGGCTGTTAACTTTCCTGCTAGTGCTCTGAGTACTGAAAAGATGAATATCCCAAATAAGACATTGTATCCTGTGGTTCAGTATCATTTACACACACCAACCCAGCCTCTTTCTCTATGAAACTTGGACTTTTCAACCAAAATTTGAATACCTAAATAAACGTATTGCCTTGGAAAGGTCTGCCTACCCAGCATACCATTGCTGAAGATTAGGCTGCTTATTTAGCTTCTAAAACATGGACTTTAGCCTCGGACATTTAAGCACTTAACTTGGAAGGCCTTGTCGCACACTTCCCCAGTCTCCAGCTATAGAACTGAATGCATTCCCTGGATTTCAAGGCTATGAGAATGTAAACATTGTTCCCCTTACTGAGAATAATAATTTTCATCATTCTCAACCAGACACTTCTCTATATTAGTCAAAGGCTTTCTAAATATCTTGTAAGGAAGGCAAGTGATGTCAAAACAACACAAAACAACTTAGCTGACTGTGTCACTGCTGAGAAGTCAACTAAAAGACACAGATCAATTCTAAATCTGGGAGGTATCTGATGAGTTGGATACAAAATAAATTACAGACTAAAATAAACCACCTCCTGCACTAATAAAATGGCTGCATGCCTTGAATCTCTCCTGTACGACAGGAAGAAAAGATATTCCCAGCTGTCTCATAGTGGGTTTACCTCTTCTAGTGTTTCTTAGGCTCTTTGCTGGTGAATGCTGTCAGTGTAGGCCTTCAGAGATCTCATAATTTAGCTCCTGACACACTAATTCATCCTGATGTTCTACCTCTCTACTACGATTCTCTCCTCTTTCACAGCAATAACCTTCCCTCCAGCAAAATCAGAAGACCAAAGACCAGATCTCTCCATTTGGAAAATGCTATGTTTGTCTCTCCTAAGGACTGTGCCACAAGCTCTGGAGCAAGGAATGAGCTGGTGTGTTGTGAAGTGCTTCCTCATAATCCAGAGTGCTCCCACTCGGAACACCTTAATAGCCTCAGTAGAAAGTTGGAGGAAAGTGTCCTGATCCATATAGTAGGCAGTGTGAATATAGAGACATATGGAGGCAGTGCGAATGAAAAGAGCGTTATTGATTTCAAGTCAGGGGAGTGACACTGATTTACAGTAGCAGAGGAGCTTACGTTTTAAGACAAGAGGTGAAACCTTGATTACTTTGAAGCCAATAGCAACTTTGCCATTGACTTCATCAAGACAGTATTTAATTTTAAGAAGGCTGACCTGTTATTTTTAAAGGTAAAAAATAAGCATCCTTGAGGACACTTTTAAAGGAATTCTTACCCCCTTGCTCCTCCTGCTGATGGGTGTCACATTTCAAGACTTACACTAAAAAAATAATAAAAATATCCATATTTTTGTTATATTTAGTGTCTTAAATTTACTAGGTATATCCCAGGCAAACAAGTGAATTCCATTCACCTTGTCCTGAAGAATGAAAACTCCAAGGACAAGCCTATAGATAGAGATTAGAAGGAAAGAGAAAACGAAAGATATATTGCTTTTAATTAAAGTACATATCCACTAGGCAAGTGTGGGCCTTTAGGAAAGAGATTTTAACATAGTAAAAGTGAGACATCTGTGTATTATCCTAATAACCTTATTCAGAGGGGAGGGGAGAAAGAGGAGTGGAAAAAGGCAGGATTTTCTGAATGTGGAAATGAACATTAATAAGGGGTGAGAATGAGACACATAAACCATTAAGCAAATTTCAGACTGAGCTGTGCAAAGCTGTAAAACAAACCGTGACTGAAGATTTACCTTCATATACTACCTCTCTGGTTTATAAGATATGTCTAGTGTGGTGGTGTTCACGGGACAGTTTTCAAATGCCCTTCCACAGAATAGTATTTTTTATCCCCAAAGAGATAGAATTAATTGTGCTTTATGATTGGGTTTTGGGTTTAGGTTTTGTTTGATTTAGTTTGGGTTTGTGTTTTTTGGGTTTTTTTTTGTGATTTATTTCCCATCCCATGAAGGTGTTATTCCCTTTTGTGCAAGTTTCGCATACAAAAATATCAGAGAAGGCAGCATTTTCTAATTACAAGTCCTGCCTCTCTCTACCTCTGTGTCTTAAAGGCCGTGTTTTCCCCCTGCTTTTATTCTCCTTCATCCTTCCAACTGTTATATTGTGTGCTGTTATTTTGCACTTTGCGGTTCCTCAGTTGGTACTTAAGCCTGTGACCTTAATTATATCTAGGTAGCCATTATATTGTTGTAGAAGTAGCAATGGGAGAAATATTTGTACATGTATGTTTGTATATAAATATATACATAAAATTATCTAGATCACAGTAGACAAATTCAATATCCTCCTACTTCAGAGGAAAGCTAGAGGTTTCCTTTACGACTTTTTTTTTTGGGTGAGTGAGCAAATGAACTTCTACTCCCCTGAATAGACGGGGCTTTTACGTGATGTTTAGATCAGGGATCTGTCTTGAGCTTATGAGATTTGTAAGGCTTTAGTAGCAGCTGAGGGGAAAATGCTACATCTGCCTTATTTATGAGTTACTTTGAACTTATAGAAAAGCTCATTTGTATACATCTGGATAATCTATTTCTACAGTTAAAGCCACTGGAAAAATTTAACCTTGGAAAGCAAAAATAATAAAAATAATACAGAAACAACTGTACAGAAAAATGTGTAAATATTAGTCGAACACAATGAGACATTTGCTAGGGGCCGAGGAACCAGAAAATTGCAAGCATTTAAGAGAAATGCTACTTACTTTAAATTCGCTTGCACCTCCCATAGTAATATGCCTCACTATATGGCAGACTGCTAGGCAGAGGGAAAAAAAAAAAGCTTTGTGAGCTCAATAGCTACCCACTGATTGTAAACATGAGAAGGAACTCTATGAACACACTGCTGAAATATAGGGTAATTTCCTCTTTATTAGAGTCCATGAACTCTGCTACATTAATAGTTAGGCTTTGTATACAGTGCATACAACAGAATTAAACAGTTATTTTCTGCAATGCTTTACTTGCCTTTTTAAGGTTTTTAGCAGGAAAAAGAAAAAGGCAAAATATTCTTACTTTTTCATTTCCTTCACTCATGTTAATATGTGGTACAAGACAATCTGTGACTGATGTCTCTGTATTGCCTTACAATGCCCTACACTGATTTTGAGGGGTATTTAACTCATATTATGTATTCCAATTTAGCCTTGTTCATTACTCTTTAAGGAGAAGAAAGAAAAAGAAAATGAGTGTTTGACTTGTTAGAAAAATAAATTAGTCAATATATAGTGTAGTCAGTCTATGGGCTGGGCACTCTAATATTTGAAGTCTTCCCTTCACATTGGTCATGAAGTCTCTAAGGCAACAGAGGTGCTGAAGGTGCTGAAAGGCTGATCATGGACACATGCCATGGCTTATCTCCAGCTTTGTCTCTATCTCCATCTCTTTTTCATCCTGATGGAATGTGTGGATAGGCCCTGGATCTCATTCATCTCTTCACAGTGTTACCAGTCCTCATCTCTACTTGCCATGTCAGGATCTCACAATACTACCCTGTCAGTGAGGGCACTGCCTGTGCAAGGTCACCCTTGGGTTGTGCCCCGTCATGAGGCAGCCCACCCTATGCTGCCAGAGAATGAGAGGAGGAGAAAGGTGGCTGAGCTTCCTGACTGTATTTTAGTGGAGACAAAGTTCCTTTTGTATTACGAAAAGGTCATGTCCTCTACAAACCAAACATAATGTTTGGTTTTTTCTCTAAAGAAAAAAAAAAATCCATTCTGCACATAATCCTTCGACATTGTGGTATGGTACAGCCTTTAATAGTGTATTTTTTCTGACTTTAAATTGTCTGAAAAGAATCATAGCATAATAGAATGGTTTGGCTTGGAAGGGATCTTAAAGGTTCCGATCCTCCTGCCATGGGCAGGGACACCTTCCACTACACCAGGTTGCTCAAAGCCTCATCCAACCTGGCCTTGAACACCTCCAGGGATGAGGTGTCTACAACTTCTCTGGGCAACCTGTGCCAGTGCTTCACCACCCTCACAGTGAAGAAGTTCTTCCTAATAGCTAATCAAAATCTCCCCTCTTTCACTTTAGAGCCATTGCCCGTCTTTCTATTACTACATGCCCTTGAAAAAATTCCCTCTCCAGCTTTTTTGTAAGCCCCGTTAAGTACTGGAAGGCTGTAATAAGATCACCCCAAAGCCTTCTCTTCTCCAGGCTAAACAACATCAACTCTCTCAGCACTCAGAGGTGCTCCAGCCCTCGGATCATCTTTGTGGCCCTCCTCTGGGCTTGCTCCAGCAGCTCCATGTCCTTCTTATGTTGGGGACTCCAGAGCTGAATGTAGTATGCCAGGTGGGGTCTCATCAGAGTAGAGGGGGAGAATCCCCTCCCTCGACCTGCTGGCCACACTTCTTTGCATGCAGACCAGGATGCAGTTTGTTTTCTGGGCTGTAAGTGTGCATTGCTGGCTCAAGTTGAGCTTCTCGTCAACCAGCACCCACAAGTTCTTCTCCTCTGTGCTGCTCTCAATCCATTCTCTGTCCAGCCTGTACTTGTGCTTGGGATTGCAACCGATGTGCACAGCCTTGCACTTGGCCTTGTTGAACTTCATGAGGTTCTCACAGGCCCATCTCTCCAGCCTGTCAAGGTCCCTCTGGATGGTATCCCTTCCCTCCAGCCTGTCGATCACACCACACAGCTTGGTGTCATTGGCAAACTTGCTGAGGGTGCACTCAATCCCACTGTCCGTGTCCCTGACAAAGATGTTAAACAGCGCTAGTCCCAATACCGACCCCTGAGGAACACCACTTACCAATCATCTTCTTATTTTCAATGGCCCTTAGTATAGCTGCCAGGAGGATCAGCTCCATGATCTTGCCAGGCACAGAGACAAGACTGACTGGCCCTGCTTTTTTTACCTTTTTCAAAATGGAGGCTATGTTTCCCCTTTTCCAGTCAGTGGGAACTTCACCAGACTCCCATGACTTCTCAAATATGACAGATAATGGTTTAGCAACTTCATCTGCCAGTTTTCTCAGGACCTGCAGATGCATCTCATTAGATCCTATGGACTTGTGCACCTTCAGGTTCTTTAGATGGTCTTTAACCTGATCTTCTCCGACAGTGGGCAGTTCTTCGTTCTCCCAGGTCCTGCCTTTGCCTTCTGTGAGTTGGGCTGTGCGGCTGGAGCTCTTGCCAGCGAAGACTGAAGCAAAAAGTCATTAATTACTTCAGCCTTCTCCACATCCCAGGTAACCAGGTCTCTTGCTTCCTTCTGGAAAGGGCCCACATTTTCCCTAGCCCTCCTTTTATCATCGATGTACTTATACAAGCTTGTCTTGTTGCCCTTGATGTCCCTGGCTAGATTTAATTCTATCAGGGCTTTAGCGTTCCTAACTTGATCCCTAATTGCTTGGGCAATTTCTCTGTATTCTTCCCAGGCTATCTGTCTTTGTTTCAACCCTCTATAGGCTTCCTTTTTGTGTTTGAGTTTGTCCAGGAGCTGCTTGTTCATACATGCAGGCTTCTTGGCATTCCTGCCTGACTTCCTCTTTGTTGGGATGCACCGCTCCTGAGCTTGGAGGAGGTGATCAGTGAATATTAACCTGCTTTCTTGGGCCCCTCTTCCCTCTAGGGATTTATCTCATGGTACTCTACCAAGTAGATTCCTGAAGAGGCCAAAGTCTACTCTGCTAAAGTCCAGGGTAGTGAGCTTGCTCTGCTCCCTCCTCTCAGCCCTAAGGACTTTGAACTCCACCATTTCACAGCCACTGAAGCTAAGGCTGCCCTTGAGCTTCACGTTCCCCACCAGCCCCTCTATGTTGATGAGAAGAAGACCCAGCATAGAACCTCTCCTCGTTGATTTGTCTACCACTTGGAGAAGGAAGTTGTCATCAATAAATTCTAGGAACCTTTTGGATTGCTTATGCCCTCCCATGTTGTCCCTCCAACAGATATCACAGAATCATAGAATCATAGAATGGCCTAGGCTGGAAGGGACCTTAGAGATCATCTAATCCAACATCCCTGTCATAGGCAGGGACACCTCTCAACTAGATCAGGCTACTCAAGGCTCCGTCCAACCTGACCTTGAACACCTCCAGGGAGGGGGCATCCACAACTTCTCTGGGCAATTTATTCCAAAGTCTTACCACCCTGGTACAAATGCTCCTTTCATTTAAAAATCATTATTGTTATGCAAAATATCAGCCTCATTTTCAAACATTAAATAACTTGGGCATAATTTTTAATTCCTTTCATCAATATTGTTAAGGATTTGGACTGAATAAGAAGTATAGACTAAATCGTTAACCCTATCTTCTTTAAATATTCCTTCTCCCCACTGCTATTTTTCTTTAACAAGTTTTAGACCTGCTGCTGTTTTGTTCTTCAGCAGCCATACTAAGAGATGCCTTCATGTTCCAATGCTAATCCCTCCTGCAGTTTATAGCAGTTTAACAAATATGAAATTAAGTATACAAGTACAGACTTTATGCAGATTGAAAGGCAATGCAGGACAAAGAAAACCAAAATATTAGAAAAACTATTTCAGGGTGGTTGAAGACCCCCATGAGGACAAGGAGGGCTTGTGAAAGTGAGGCTGCTCCTATCTGTCTGTAGAGGGCCTCATCTGCTCAGTCTTCCTGGTCAAGTGGCATGTAGCAAACCCCCACTATAATGACACCCTTCCCTCCCTTTAATTCTGACACGTAAGCTCTTGGCCAGCTCCTCATGTCCCATCAGGTGGGAATGGATGAGTTATCTAATCCCAGTTCCTCTGTTAGATACTTCATTGAAGAAAAAGAAAAAATAAGATCATTATATACTTCATTGAGGGAAAAAAAAAATCATCTTTCCAAGATAGGGAGGAAAGAAAGAAAGGATCAGTTTACCATAATATTGCCATGTTTCAGGCTTCCAGAGGCCACAGGCAACATCAGAGGGTCTCACAGGCAAAGAATTGCCTTTGTGATAGACAGAGTACCACTCAGCTAGAAGAGCAGTATTAGTCATGTTTGTTTTTGTTCTTTTTCTATAGCAGTTACTTCAAGTTTAGGTGTTAATGATAGCACTAATGTTGATTTAATATTGTGAAATCTGGGGAAGAGGTTGTCCATGGTGCATTTGTAAAAGAAGGTGAACAATCTTTACATGTTGAGGACTGAACTGTCCTTTCAGATTTTCTTGGCAAGCCAGAAGTTAACAAATCCCTCATGCTTTGCTGTGATAATTGGTTCAAATTAAAAAAAAAAAAAAAGCTTAAGTGAAGTGAAACAACTTTCGTCTTAATGTAACGTAAAAGAGAATTAAAAGGTTGAGTTAAACAACCAAATAAGTTGATTGTTGTTGCTGTTAATATCACAATAATTTCTGACAGCACTATTTGCAATCTTGGCCAGTGCACTAGGTTGACACAGAGAATGTATTTTAGGCCTGGATTTTTATAATGATGTTCAATATTATTAGTAGCAGTAGAAACAGCAAAAGACCTGAAACAACATGATTCTTTATTTCTTTAATGCCAGTCAGGGGTGATGCTAAATCCTGCTCTTTTTCTTTTTTTCCTTTTTTTTTTAATCATGATATTTAAGTGAAGGCTTAACAGAAGTGTTTCTTCTGTTATCTGAGCTGCTTTGCGTATCATTCCTCCTTTCTCCTTGCCAAGCCTGTGTTTGCAAAACAGAAAACCCGAATCCAAGTCCCTGCATCTGGTGTCAATTGAAATAAAACAAAGACAGGCTCATTTTAGCCACATAATTTAAGAAAGAAGACAGTATGATAACATTTAGAACAAGCCTCATACACACCAGCCAGCCATTATCCTTCAGAAGCAGGTGGCAGATGGCATGAAATCATCTTCGTCAGACCTCCAAAGCTTTGCTGCCACATTTGGGAGGATGGTTCTTGTAATGACTACTTGCATATTCATACTGTGTGATGGGCACTTCTCAATTTCTGTGCACCTCATTTTGGAAAGAAGTTAATATGGCTACACATGTACTTTATTGCACCATTCACATTTGGCATCATTAAGAGGAAGGAGTTGGATTTTTTTGCTGCATGCATCCTTCCCTGCTTGTATCAGAACGGCATAGGGAATCAAAAAAATCTGAAGCACCAACTCTTGCCTGAAGCTGTGATGAGATCAGCCTGCATGTAACGCTTCCCGTGAGACAATAACAGAACTATTCCTCACTGAGTTATACAGCCATGTCTGGCAAAAATAGATTCTCCTTCAGGTTTGGAGCTCAAGGATTGCTCTCCAGTTTTTCTGACATGGTTCTCAAAGTCCTTTTCAAAACTAGGTATGTAAAGATACCTGTCGTTTACGAATTGGCAAGGCAAGGCATGCTAATTTTCCAAGAACGCTTGGAGGATCAACGGCAAATCTAGGCGATTTACTTTGGGTCATGAAAGACTAATTTGCTCATGCCTTACTCGCACTACTGAGTCCACTTTGTTGCTGGGAGTTCAGGCAAGTCCATTACAAGGCTCCCTTTGACTTCAACAGGCTATCACAGTACTGACAAATTTCAGGATTGTGCCATAAGCTTTGTTGTAACTTATGCTTCAGTTAAGAACCTTTGTAAGCTAGTGATGGTTCAGGAATCAGTCATGTTACTGCACAGCGTTAAAGATAGAGCTTCTGATTCATGTAAGTAGTGAGAGATGCAGAAAGTCTGAATCTTAAAGTCTCAAAGATACAGCAAAAGAAAAACAGATTCCTTACCTCGGTCCGCTTCAGCATTAACCTCATCAACTTCCAATCCTGAAGCCATTGTTACAGAAAGGGAATGAAGAGAAACGTGACTAATTTTGATCTTTTAGCTGAGTGAGGCCTTACCTGTGGTCAAAGGCAACATGGTGCCTTGGAGATCCTCTAATAAATTCTATGTGGCTGTCAGAAGTCACTGCCGCTAACATTTCTGCTGGCGAGAAAAACAAATTGTAACATTGCCTCCAGCAATTCATTTCTCAGCTTGGCTGCCCACAGGAGAGCAAAAGGCAAAGCCAACAGGTTCAGAAGCAGTCATGCTTTGCCCAACACATGTGACTGAGAGGGTGCAAACATACGTGGAAAAGCAGATCAGCCAAGGGTGCAGAAGAAACAGAAACAGAGTTAGTAGCAACCTATCTTAATCCAGAGTACTCATCTACTTCATCCTTGTGTTTTCCAAGGCATTTCTTATAACGGATCTTCACCAAATCCCCAGGTAGCAAAGTGCTTGTGCTCAATTTAAACACATGCTTAATTTAGACATGTAAATAGTCCAATTTATGTTGGATCAAGGCCTAATTCTTTCTCATTAAAATGTTATTTTAAAAACCTAACAGTGCTGTTACTGATTTCTTTCATCCTCTTCATTTATGAGTGGCACTTTTTTCCCTCTTTTTTTCTTTTAGTTTTGCTGCATTAAAACGCTGCATATTCATATGGCAGATACCACTTTTGTCTGAAAACAATACACTGCATTTTAAGACTATTTTGCCCAGCCAGAAGATACTATTAAATACTATAAACAAATACAGATACGCACTGTGACATCTGGATGGAAATAACCCCACAGTCACATTTTACAAAGGAAACCCAACTCAAAGGAAGAGCACAGACATGTAAAATGGACATTAATGGCATCTTAATGTGCCTCAGTTGCCTCTAGGGGGGTTCAAATATGTTGCATCACAGTCAGTTGTACTGGAGGTTTGTCTGCATATGGAGCGTTGTGGGAACTCAAAATCCTCTATCAGATACATTAATGCCCCAAACTGATACATTATGATTTTCTGGTTTTGGGAGGGAGGGATGCTTTAATTAATAATATATATTTTGCTGTTGTTGTTAAGTCAATCAGTATTTGCTTGCAGGCATGGAAAGCTGGTAATTTATTTTTTTTTTGCCAAGGGTGGTGCATATGCATAGAACGTTATCAGGATATTGAGAAGGGGAAGAAAGCTATTACTTTTTTTAAAAAAATAAATTGTGTTGATTGGTTTCAGCAGAACTTTATAGCCTACCTACAGCAAAAAAAAAAAAAATTAATGGCAAAATAACAAAACCATTTGAGTTATGTATGTGAACGTTTCAGTGCATCTTTATACAATTGTAAATACAGGGTTCATACCTATATGCTATACAGATGCAACGGAACTCACTGGATGAGAGAAAGCAATTAAAGAAAAAAGTTGAGTAAAAGAAAAGTTAGGAAAAGAAAGAAGTTTATTATCTTTTTTTTAACCAGCTAGGATTGGTGCAATTTTTCTAAAATCTGTTGTTAGAAGTTCTGTAAGGCCTTTGTGCAGAGATCTCAAGGCACATTAGACTGTAAGTTCTTCACATACAAACATCATTGGTGCTTGAAAATAAAAAAACATATTGTATGTCTTGTTTGTATTTAATTTTATGAGATTATGATATTGTGAGAGAGGAACTGTACAAGGAATTGGATTTATTTTTTTTTTAATCTGTAACTAGACATTCAGGAACTAGTTTTTGAAGTGAAATTTCTCCCTAGGACTGTGCTGTTGGCATTAGGTTTTTGTTCATGTAAGACAGAATTGCCTTGCCCATTCAGTTTTCTCAGTCCAGGACCAATATAAGCACCTGCCAGTTCTCAGTGGTTTGTCTTTAAGTATAGAGCAAACATGGCTTATCACTCATGTCACTGTCTAGAAGAAAAAAATGCCGCTCTCAGATTGTGACCATGGTTTTGGTCTCAGGTACAGTGGTTTGATCTAATTTATTGATGGACTGGGCCAAAACCAAATTACTGTTCTTTGCCTAATGAACTGTACATTGGGTAACATTTTTGTTACCCAGACAACTTGGATAGAGTGTTAAATAGCATTGGTCTGGTTGAAACTAAAGGAATAATTTAGTTAAGTGTGATCCAACTTATGCTCTTTCAAGCTTTCTTAATATCTTCCAAGATAGTGTATTTGTAGTTACTGCAGCTTTTTAGATCTGTAAGGTTACTTGTTTAATGGAAGTCATAAGGCAGGCATATTGCATGTACATATATATATGCAAAAACATTAATATATTCATTTTTGCTTCTTGATACCAAATAACCATGTTTTTATTTTCTAATTTGAACCAGAAAAAAAAAAGACAAAAAGTGTCACTCCTTATCTAAGAAAACCATCACGGTTCTGCTGGGATTCACATACACACACATTCACACCCAGAAAGATTTGTATAACTCACTCATATCTCAAACAACTTTAATTTGTAATTTTACAAAGTCACATTTATCTTTCAGCTCTATTTCCTCACTCATCCTTTGTCAATTCTGTTTATGTTATGAGCTTCTACAGCAAATACCATGACCATGTGTTTGAAAAGTCCCTGAAATGACAAACATTTATTTCGGTCATTGCCTTCTGGAGTTACTATTAAACAAATATGTCATGAATAGTGAACCCACTGCAAAGCAGGCTTAAATAGGCCTTTTTGGTTCTGCACCAGAGACCAAGGTCTCGATTCCAAAATCTTCAAGGACTGCAGAGAATCCTTTCTGAATCATAGAATCATAGAATGATTCCTAACATCCAACCTGAATCTGCCCTGACTAAGCTTATACCCATTTCCTCTTGTTCTATCACCCAACACTAATGTAAAGAGCCCTTCCCCTACCTCCCCACCATCCCTTCTCAAGTATTTGTAGGCTGTAATCAGGTCTCCCCTCAGCCTCCTCTTCTCCAGGCTAAACAGCCCTAACTCCCTTAGCCGCTCCTCATAAGTTTTATTTTCCAGCCCCTTGACCAGTTTAGTCGCCCTTCTCTGGGCCCGCTCCAGGAGCTCAATATCTCTCTTAAAGCGAGGGGCCCAAAACTGGACACAATATTCCAGGTGCGGCCTCACCAGTGCCGAGTACAGGGGCAGGATCACTTCCCTATTCCTGCTGGTTACACTATTCTTGATACACGCCAGTATCCCATTGGCCTTCTTGGCCACCTGGACACACTGCTGGCTCATATCAAGCCAGTAGTCAACCAACACCCCCAGGTCCTTCTCCGCCAGGCAGCTCTCCAGCCACTCTTCCCCGAGCCTATAGTGATGCTTGGCGTTTTTATACCCCAAGTGAAGGACTCTGCACTTGGCCTTATTAAAGCTCATGCCATTGGCCTCAGCCCAACGATCCAGTCTGTTCAAATCCCTCTGAAGGGCCTCCCTACCCTCAAGCAGATCGACACAGCCTCCCAGCTTGGTGTCGTCCGCAAATTTACTGAGGGTACATTCAATTCCCTCATCCAGGTCATTGATAAAGATGTTAAACAGAACTGGACCCAGCACTGAGCCCTGGGGAACCCCACTGGTGACCGGCCTCCAGCCAGATTTAGCCCCATTTACCACTACTCTTTGGGCCCGGCCATCCAGCCAGTTTTTAACCCAAAGGAGGGTGTGCCTATCCAGGCCAGCAGTTACCAGTTTCTCAACCAGAACACTATGAGAAACTGTATCAAAGGCTTTACTGAGGTCAAGGAAAACTACATCCACAGCCCTTCCCTCGTCAACTAGGCAGGTCACCCTGTCATAGAAGGTGATCAGGTTTGATTGGCAAGACCTGCCTTTCATAAACCCATGTTGACTGGGCCTGATCACCCGGTTAACCTGTATGTGCTCATTAATAGCACTCAAGATAACCTGTTCCATGACTTTGCCCGTCACCGAGGTCAAACTGACAGGCCTGTAGTTCCCCGGATCCTCCTTCCGCCCTTTTTTGTAAATGGGGGTAACATCCGCCAGCCTCCAGTCCAGCGGAACTTCCCCAGTGAGCCAAGACTGCCCAAAGATAATGGACAGGGTTTGGCAACGACATCCTCCAGCACTCTCAGGACTCTCGGGTCGATACCATCAGGCCCCATAGACTTGTGGGCATCCAGCCGAAGAAGCAGATCCTTGACCCATTCCTCTTGGATCACAGGAGCTTCGATTTGCTCTCCCTCCCTGCTCTCAGACACCGAAGGCCAGCTCACCTGGGAACTACTAACCTTATTATTAAAGACTGAGGCAAAGAGGCATTAAGGACCTCAGCCTTGTCCTCATCCCTAGTGACTAACGTACCCCCTGTGTCCAGTAGGGGCTGGAGGTGATCTTTAGCCCTCCTTTTGTTATTAATGTATTTATAGAAGATCACCTGTATCCTTCCAGAGAGGCCCCACATTCTCTCTCGTTGTCACCTGTCTCTGTCCACCAACTATAGTAGGAATCTCAGGCAACAACAGTCTGCCTTCATGTAACTCATCTAAGTGTTTAAAATTAGTTGAGATCAAATAATGTCCAAATATCTTAGATAAACCTCTGAAACAGTGTGTGTCCTTCCTAGGCACTTTGCTGAATCTTTGCTAATCGCCTCCAGTTTTACTATATTGAGGAAACCACTGTCTCACTATAATCTCTTGTATGCTGCATTGCCTAAATATCATGGGTATTAAAATGCTAGATGTTAAGCAATGATTGGTATGTGTCATGAATTAGCAGAAAAAACAGTGAGAAGAACTTGAAGTTGCAGGAATTAGTTTCACGGAAAGGCTGTTATTGCCCCCGTTAGCAGCTAAAAATTCACACGCAGACACATCTTAAGTAATGTGTTGAGCTGTCCAAAAGGTAATTTAAATGCTGTCAAGGCAAACAAGAATATGCTCACAAATTCAAGTGCAATATATGTGCAATTTGCACAACATCAATTTCTTTGGTTGTTTTTTGGATGGAGCCATCGCCATCAATTAAGTTAGTGACTCTCTGATTCAAATTACTTTTTGACACGTAGTGAACGGAATGGCTCACGGGAGCATTATTTCCCCATTGTTCCCTAGGCAGCCATAGAGTAAATGCAAACAGGTGTAAGTGTGGAACATCACTGCTGCTGAATCACATAACTGACCAACTAGGAAGAATCAGCATAATAAATGTAAATATTATTTTGAGATGGGAGACAGTGGAAATGGATATTTATGTCCTCCCTGTTGTTCAACATTTGATGTAACAGCGCAGTCTGCCAAAGAGAGTTTAATAAAAACGCTGAGCCAGATTCTCAGATGGTGAAATAAGCTATAACTCCACAATGTACCCAGAAGATAGAGCCAATAATGGAATCAGAGCACAGGACAGGGAGTTTAGAATAGTATATTCTAAGGTGCAAAATTAATCTACATAAAGTCCACATCTCTTCCACTGAAGAGCATTAACACAAGAGCAAATGGGCAAACATGAGTCATGAGATGAGAGTCAGATGACGGTTTCTAGTCAGTTATGTTGCAGCCGAGACTTGCCATTAGTGTAATATTTAGCTAGTTCTTCAAAACAGGGCATCACAAACCAAACAGGACATAAACAACAGTAACTTGTAGTAGGAAGGCACTGGTAAGTAGTCACTCCTCTTCCAATGCTGTATCCTGTAACCCAAGTGCAGCTTTGGGTCACAGAGGTTTTGTGAGGACTCAGTGGATTAGGATTTCACCTTGAGTGAACCCTAGTTCTGTGCCTCCATTTCCTTTTTGTTTCTCAGTCTGATGCAGACTTATCATTACAGAAGAACGGGTTTTTTTCCTGCACCTTACACAGGTCTGAACATGCAATCAGAGCCTACTGTGTTATTAGCAACAATGCATAGAAGAAAACTCATGTCGCTTTGACACAAAGGATACTGAATGCTGAATTTAAGTCTAATAAACTGATTAAAGTCTAATAAACTGCTACATGAAGTGCCTTGGGCAACCATTTAAAGTGAGATGGGAGGCAGTTGGGTCTGGCCACAGGTCTGGACCTCAGTCTGGTTCTCTGCTGATGGTTTTTTATGTGGCAGAAGCTCAGTGCAATGAACAGGATCATCACATTGCCTGGAGTTTTGTTGGCTTGGGAAGTGCTGACATCACTGTCAGGAAAGCTTTGTACACAGTAGAAGGTTAGGATGTTCATGCAAGGGCTTTCATGTTCTCATTTAAGGTTAACAGCTTGCAGAGGAGAATGTCCATTTACAGAGGTCCTACAGAGCTGCTAGCTGGTCTGTTTGGCACAAATGACTGACACACCACAAAGCAGTAGCAATGATACGCACTATACATAAGCTAAAAATGATTGATTAAAGCAATATGAGAGGGAATACATTATTCCTGAAGAGACAAATGATATAAGCATCTTGACTACTACTAAGGAGATAACTGAAATAAGAATAAATGTTGGCAATGGATTATGTAAGTCACTGATGCCATCTAGATTTCTGAAAAAGATGCAGAAAAAATAAAGCATGAATCATTTCATTATATATGTCTGTTCATTTTCCTTTTCCATCTCCAGCTTCCCGTTCTCCAGTTGAACATTCATTAAAGATAAATCTCAGCCCTTTTGCTAATGATTGGACAATACCTAGGGGGTCAGAGAAGAACAGTATGGTCATCAGCTCTGTACACCTCCTTTGTCAATTGTACTTAGCAGCAAGTGCAATCAGAAGCTATTCCGGACTTGGTCTCTGCCAAAATATGACATATACGACAGAAACAGCCGAGCAACCAGGGTCTACTTTAGTGATCATAATATATTCAGATAGGAAATATTCCTCTGGGTATGTGTGAAAATAGAATCTCAGAAGTTAATGTAACTTTTTCCCCCTCTTTTTTAAGACTAGTTTAGAGAAAGTAATACATGGAATAATTTGCAGAAAGTGAAATGATATCAACAGCAGTGCAGAAAATCTACCATTATGAAGAAAAAAAAAAAAAGTATGAAGTTCTGTATCTAATTGGCAGATACAGAGGATGGATACCGACTATATTCATCCCAGTAAAAAGTATCAAAAATAGGATGACAGAGACAAGGACGTGGTTAAGCAAAGATAATAAGGAGAAGCAGAAGGCATTTGAAAAGTTCAAAGGATATGTTAAGTGGGAGGAATGGGCAGATTATAAGTGTAGATAAAGCAAGTAAGAAATAATTGGAGTGAAAATGAACACTGAACATGAAACAGGCCAAGACATCTCAACCCCACAGGGTTTTGAGATATTTACACAATAGGCAACTGGGAAAAAGGATAGTCTCTGTAATCATGATAATGAATTGAATTTTATATAATGCATCAGCACCACAAAACATTCTGCTCCTCATTCCAGTACCTTATTCAAAACCTGCTGGAGTTGGTGGCAGTCTTTCTGTAGCTTTGAGATGATTAGATCAAGTCTTATTAAAATTATGTATCAGGTAGGTTCAACATTCATAACCTAGGAATTTAGGCTCGAATCCTCAGCAGGCAACTTGGCACCTGAGACCTATCTTGTCCCTGGTTTCTGTAGCGTCTTTGAAAATCCTATCAGTTTGTTTTTAAAGTAGGTTTCCCCTCTATTCAAAGGTAATTTTTTTAATATATATTAAAATGTAATATTCCAACAAATGCAAAAAAGAAAAAGAGAAAATAAGAAACCCAGTCTAATAAAATTCTTACTAAATTCATAGTAAACTGAAAACCAAGAGCATCTACTGTAAAATATATATATATATAATATAAAAAGAATGGATAATAAAACAATAAATGAAATATTCACTATTTTCATACCGTTTTTAAAGCCCTCTGTTTGAGGAACACAAAATAAAAGTTTAAAAGGACTTTTATATGACAAAAAATAGTCCAAGGTATTTTCAATGGGATAGATGCAAATAGAAAAATCTTCCTCAGCAATGATAGTCACCTGGCAAATTTGTTCAGCTAGATGTTTCCCATGATGTGTTTGACCGTTGAAATAAATGATCAAACCATGAGAAGAAGAGCAGTTTCTCAGTGCAGTGTGTGGAAAGTGAATAGAGGCAGGCACTCAGAACAAGCCAAAGTAGGACAACTCAATTATGTTCATTGTTTGTGGTGTTAAAAACCACTCAATTCAGGTACAGTAAATACAGTAATTACTCCAGTCCTTAGGATACATATAAACATCTCTTTTTGTCAGCAGTTCTTAAAAGAGGAGAGAACATGAGAGAAGTAAGGCCTCAATCATAATGATTTGACACAGCCTGCCTCAATCCAGTCTGTAAACTACAGACAAGACAAAAATGAATACTTTTCTTAGGTTCCTATACAGTAGCCTGTCCACTAGGCTCCAGGGTATGAATTTAACAATGCAACAGGATTGTGTTTAAAGATGTGAATGTTCAAATAATTGTTTTCCATATGAGCTACAAAGAATGACAAAGTCCAGCTGAGGATGCACCCCTTATACAGAGTGATTACCTCAAGAATCATAGAATCATAGAATGGTTAGGGTTGGAAGGGACCTTAAAGATCATCTAGTTCCAAACCCACTGCCATGGGCAGGGAAACTCTCCACTACACCAGGTTGCCCAAAGCCTCGTCTAACCTGGCCTTGAACACTTCCACAGATGGGGCATCCACAACTTCTCTGGGCATCCTGTTCCACTGCCTCACCACCCTCAATGTAAAAAATTTCTTCCTTATATCCAATCGAAATCTGCCCTCTTTCAGTTTAAATCCATTGCCCCTTGTCCTATCAATACATGCCCTTGTAAAAAGTCCCTCTCCAGCTTTCCTCACAGCCTTCTCTTCTCCAGGCTGAACAGCCCCAACTCTCTCAGCCTGTCTTCCTAGCAGAGGTGTTCCAGCCCTCGGATCATCTTCGTGGCCCTCCTCTGGACTCGTTCCAGTAGCTCCATGTCCTTCTTGTGCTGGGGACTCCAGAGCTGAACACAGTATTCCACGTGAGGTCTCACAAGAGCTGAGTAGAGGGGCAGAATCACTTCCCTCGACCTGCTGGCCACACTTCTTTTGATACAGCCCAGGATATGATTTGCTTTCTGGGTTTCCAGTGCACATTGCCGGCTCATGTTGAGCTTCTCATCCACCAGCACTCCCAAGTCCTTTTCCTCAGGGCTGCTATCAATCCATTCTCCGCCCAGCCTCTACTTGTGCTTGGGATTGCCCCGACCCACGTGCAGGACCTTGCACTTGGCCTTGATGAACTTCATGAGGTTCTCACAAGCCCACCTCTCCAGCCTCTCAAGGTCCCTCTGGATGGCATCCCTTCCCTCCAGCGTGTCCATAACACCACACAACTTGGTGTCATCTGCAAACTTGGTGAGGGTGCACTTGATCCCACTGTCCATGTCTCCAACAAAGATGTTAAATAGCACTGGCTCCAGTACTGACCCCTGAGGAACACCACTCGTCACTGGCCTCCACGTGGACATTGAACCGTTGACCACAACTCTTCGAGTGTGACCATCCAGCCAGTTCCTTATCCACCGAGTGGTCCATCCATCAAAACCACATACTTCCAGTTTAGACACACGGATGTTGTGTGGGACAGTATCAAATGCTTTGGATAAGTCCAGGTAGATGATGTCAGTTGTTCTTTCCCTATCCATCAATGCTGTAACCTCATCACAAAAGGCCGCCAAATTAGTCAGGCACGACTTGCCCTAAGTGAAGCCATGTTGGCTGTCACCAATCACCTCCTTATTTTCTATGTGCCGTAGCATAGTTGCCAGGAGGATCTGCTCCATGATCTTGCCGGGCACAGAGGTGAGACTGACTGGCCTGTAGTTCCCTGGGTCTCCTTTTTTCCCCTTTTTAAAAATGGGAGCTATATTTCCCCTTTTCCAGTCATTGGGAACTTCACCAGATTGCCACGACCTCTGAAATATGATGGATAGTGGCTTAACAACTTCATCCGCTAGTTCCCTCAGGACCTGCAGATGCTCTTCATCAGGTCCCATGGACTTGTCCACCTTCAGGTCCTTAAGATGGTCTCGGACCTGATCTTCTCCTACAGTGGGCGGTTCTTCATTCTCACAGTCCCTGCCTTTGCCTTGTGTGACTTGGGCTGTGCAGCTGGAGCTCTTGCCAGTGAAGACTGAGGCAGAGAAGTCATTGCGAACCTCAGCCTTCTCCATATCCCGGGTATGCAAAGGAATATTTCAAAACATGTTTCAGGCTTATCACTTGGGATTTTTTGCTTTGCAGAAATTATGGACAAGAAAAGCTGCAGAAATTACAATGGAAAGTTATAGGCTTTGAAAAGAAAACCATGAAAAAGTTAGATGCATGAGCACGTTGGTGTTGGTGGTAGGACCTGTGAGATAGCTTCTGTCAAAACTACGTTTTCAAAAAAACCCACATTTTGACAATATTCTATGTCAGCGTCCAGTTGTATGTACACACATACATGTGTGTTTTGATGGTCCATTTCGGAGGGATCTATTTTCAGGCTAAGAACAGACCATTTTGAGACAGAATCAGTAGAAAGGGCAGACAGGAATATAGCTACTGGAAGAAGATTTAATCACCAGTTCAACAGAAAATTGTAAAGTTTGGTCTAATCAAATTGTTCTGAACCATGATTTGTACAACCCCGATGTTTTCCACTGGAAAAACTGGAGAACTGAATATCCAGCACCATTTACATTAATCTTTAAATATTACAGTTTTGTTTCATGGGGATTGTAGTTCAGGTGTAGCCAGATTTCTTCTGGGTTTTGACTTTGTGGTGTTTTAACTGTGATGGTACAATTTGACCCATTGCTTCCAAGGGATAAGAAGCAGATGGTGGATCATGGTCAAAGCAACCCAATTTGAGAAGATTTGCCTAGTGAGAAAAATGCCAGACTACTGCAGAACTGTTTTTTTTTATTATTATTATTATTGTTATTTAATTTTATGCTTAAACCCATGATATTTCCAGGTGAAGAGAAGATCAACGTACCCATGCCTGTGTAAAGGGATGCTAATGTTTTTTGTTCCATTAATCACCAGGCTACCTTTCTCTCACGTCTGGTGTTTCTTGTTCCCCAGAAGACAATTTATTTACTGTTACTGCTGAAATCAAAGCAAAACATTCAGCGTTACATCACTCTTCTTGAGGCAGAATTGTGCCTCATTAGTGAACTGTGTTGCCATACTGAGGTTAGTAAATAGTACTAATCCTAATCTAAAGGTGGGGAGAGTGAGGCAAATGTTAAGAGCAAAAGTGCAACTTCACAACTAGACAGTGAGTCAGGAGTAGAGCAGGAAAGGGTACACATATTTTCTTTCCGTGGTACTTCTGTCACTGCTGCCTCTATTTTCAGCACTAGACATGGCACTTTGTCATAGGAAAGCAACAGAGATGGAAATACAGACTCCTTTCTTAAAAATTTTTCTTTTTTTTCCATTTCTTTTGTTTTTCCCTGCTAGTGTATTATGACCTAGCAAATCAGTTCAAAATGAAAAGGGAGGGGGAGAAATTAAAAAAAAAAAAAAAAAAAAATGGCAAAAATCAGTAAGTATATCTTATTAAATGCTTGGGTCAGGTTATCTGCCTGTCAGCAAAAGGGGGAAACACACATTTGGCATATTGCTGCTGAGCATGCTTTCTATTTCATCCCAGTGCACACCTCAGCTGTACCCAGCATTTAATAAGCATTATATTCAGTGCCCTTTAAAAAAATGATTGAATTATTGCCCTTTTTATGGTTCCATAAAAGCCTTTATTAATTTGGGGGAAGCAGCTTCATCTTGCCTGCCTGGCCAATCCTCAGTGAGTGATTAAATTATTCATGCAGCTTCCAGTTGGCTTTGTTTACTGTGTCCAGATCACGATGTCTAGTTTGGAAAATGGAAGCCAAGTAAGTGCATGTATCTGGTGGTTTCTGGGTGTAAGTGAGATGTGGTGAGATCGACGATGGGGTGTGGTGAATCAGCAAGGACTTATTTAAAAAAAAAAAACACAGAAAATGTGTGCGTAGAGAGTATTCATATGAATTTCTACCCAGAGTGGCCTGGAAGACGCTGAGGGAAGGGAGAAAGTGAGATGAGTTTGCTTTGAGACAAAATTTATGGAGCTTTTTGTTTCACTACTGAGGTTGAAATTGGAAAAGGAGCCATGGAGCCCACTGAATTCAAAGAGAAAATCCACACTGTGGGTTGAGGCAGGACTGGTTTTCTATAATTATGGGTGGTAATGGTGAAATTGTTCTGTTAAATGCACTTCAATTTACTTAAGGTCTTGTTCTTTCTTCCACAGGTAGAAAAAGTAGGTTAATTTATATAATTTGTCAATAATAGAATTTGCTTATACTAGTCAGAAGAAAAGTAAAACTCTAGGATAAAGCAACTTATCTCTAAACTGGAAAGATGTGGTTTTGTTGGATGGACAACTTGGTGGATAAGGAATTGGCTGGATGGTCGCACTCAAAGAGTTGTGGTCAACAGTTCAATGTCCACATGGAGGCCAGTGATGAGTGATGTTCCTCAGGCATCAGTACTGGGACCAGTGCTATTTAACATCTTTGTTGGAGACATGGACAGTGGGATTGAGTGCACCCTCAGCAAGTTTGCAGATGACACCAAGTTGTGTGGTGTTGTGGACACGCTGGAGGGAAAGGATGCCATCCAGAGGGACCTTGAGAGGCTGGAGAGGTGGGCCTGTGAGAACCTCATGAAGTTCAACAAGGCCAAGTGCAAGGTCCTGCACTTGGAGAGGCTGGGCGGAGAATGGATTGATAGCAGCCCTGAGGAAAAGGACTTGGGAGTGCTGGTGGATGAGAAGCTCAACATGAGCCGGCAATGTGCGCTTGCAGCCCAGAAAGCCAACTGTCTCCTGGGCTGTATCAAAAGGAGCGTGGCCAGCAGGTCGAGGGAAGTGATTCTGCCCCTCTACTCAGCTCTTGTGAGACCTCACGTGGAATACTGTGTTCAGCTCTAGAGTCCCCAGCACAAGAAGGACACGGAGCTACTGGAACGAGTCCAGAGGAGGGCCATGAAGCTGATCTGAGGGCTGGAGCGCCTCTGCTATGAAGATAGGCTGAGAGAGTTGGGGCTGTTCAGCCTGGAGAAGAGAAGGCTCCGGGGTGGTCTTATAGCAGCTTTCCAGTACCTAAAGGGGGCCTACAGGAAAGCTGGAGAGGGACTTTTGACAAGGGCGTGTGGATTTAAACTGGAAGAGGGCAGATTTCGATTAGATATAAGAAAGAAATTTTTTACATTGAGGGTGGTGAGGCAGTGGAACAGGATGCCCAGAGAAGTTGTAGATGCCCCATCCCTGGAAGTGTTCAAGGCCAGGTTGGATGAGGCTTTGGGCAACCTGGTGTAGTGAAGGATTTCTCTGCCCATGGCACGGGGGTTGGAACTAGATGATCTCTGAGGTCCCTTCCAAACCTAACCATTCTATGATTCTATGATTCTATCATAACTCTGTCCTATGATGTCACCACAAGTATCATTCTGTATCTGTTTGTACATGAGATCTACTCCTATATCCTTAAAACACCAGTGCTGTCTAAACTTACTAAGCTGGTAAGACTACTTTGAGCTGCAGGATCATTTTAATATCCCTAACATGTGGCTTTGCTGAATTTGCTGTAAATAGCTTGTAAAAATAGGCATTTAACAAAAATTCTGAAGCCTTTATGACTATGAACGCAATAAATTCAGAAGTACCTGAGTAACTGAAATGTAATTTTGCAGTAAGAGTCTCTAATATCCTGATTGGTATTAAAGTTTACAACAGGTTAATAAATTTCTTCACCCAAATTGTGCTGCCTTCTGGACCTGAGAAATTGCCATTTTTGTGTCCCTAGAAAAAAAAATAAACAAAAACAAGCCAAAAACCAATGAAGATTTGTCTGCTGCATTGAAAAAGGAAAAAATAAAATAAAAATATAAATTTTAAATTTGTTTTAGTACCATCACACAGACATTTTGGACTGGCAGCAGTTGTTACTTTCTACAGCAGAGACAGATCTGGAAGAGTGTTTTTGTGGAGTTTTTTTGTTTGTTTGTTTATTTTTCCATTTATGAATTTTTTTTTGAGTGTGATGTGTATCATTTAAAAAAAAAAGTCAGACAGGGTGCTACTAGATGTAATCTTACTAGATGTAATGCTACCTTTCAGCAGAGTGTTTTTAAATAATTCATGCTCCAGGAATTTTCTCCATGACTATCACATTTTGCAATGTTCTTCTCTCTGTTACTGCTGAAAATTATTCCCTTCCCTTCCCTTAAAATTCACCTTTCCTCATTGGAACATCTTTTTTAAAAAAAACCCAAAACCGAACCAACCAGTTGTCCTTTCCCTCAGCCAAGATGAGGTACAATCTTAATTGGTATATTGTATTTTAAGCAGCCAAATGTTCAGAGTATTCTAGAGTTTTTACAGCCTTTAGTTATGCCAGATGCTAATTTTAGTAACAGGGTCCCACCGTGCTGGTGCTGTACAAAGAAAGACGCTCCTGAACAGTACATTGTTAGAGCCTGATTCACTGTAGGGGGTTCTTCAATCACTTCTCCATCAAAACTCCAAAGACTTTCAAAAAGGCAGGACTGAAGTCAAGATGTGGTGAATACACATTAACCTTTTAACTTAAACAGGACACCAAAGAAATTAAGTGTTGCATCTCACGCCGTGGGGAAGGAAGAACATTTCATGAACATTCATTGCTTAGACAAACAGCAAAGAAAGAAAGCATCTGGGAAAGGCACATTGACAAAGAGCAAAGGACATAACCCACTTCATATCTACGCATGGCAAATCAATTTAATGTCTTTCATTACTGCTTGAAAACGGAAACTTACATGCGAACAATAAACTTTAATCTGGTTGACAACAGTTTAAAAAATGCACTGAAAGCAAGTTTCAGCTGCATGACATACTTTATGACACTTATTAAAAAGATATACTTGTAAGTCAATTAACCTGCCCAATGGTACATTTTAACTTGTTTTCTATTAGGAAAGGCAGCAAAAGGGCAAAGTTTTTCATTTAGGAAGGTTCTAAGTTGATTTCTTTTTCTTCTTTACGCAAAGGACATTGCTGGTGTCATCGTCCCTAACCAGCCTGATATGAAATATAAGCTATTGTTGTCCACCAACCCATATTGTCACAGGTAACGGCTGCTTATTCTCAAAAACTTTATAGTCACTGCAGTTTGCTATGGTAATTCATTAATTACAGTAATGATGACACCACAGGATGAGGCGTTTAACAAGATACATCTATCTGGATATTACAGAGAACATCAGTTGCACCCAACATAGATAAGGTCGCAAAAGCATTTTAGCTGAACTTCTCTCATCCCTGAACCTTCCCAAATATATTTGGGTGTTCTTGTTCCTGTTCCTGTTCCCATCTCCTTCCCTCTCTTTTAAGTTTACGCTATTAAAATGTAAGCATGCACATACATACAAATACACATTCTGTTGTATGTATACATTCATTTGATATCTATGAATTCTGTGTATAAAATATATCAATATATAATATGTATATATTAAATATATGTATATACTGCATATATTATAAATATACTTCATGTACAAGTGACATGTGCATGTATATGTATATACATGTATACATAAAGATTTGTAAGGTCATAAACATACATAAAGGTTTTCTATAGATTTTGCAAAAAAATGTCATTGCTACATGATTTCTGCTAGCTTAGCGTTATGGTAACATTGGTATTGGAAAGGCAGAAAGGGAAGGGAGGACAGAACTAAGATTTTCTCCCTTTGTGAAAGTGTATTCAATTACACCTTGGCTTATGGATATAGGGAGATGAGTCCACAAACAGCGTTTCAGTATTTCTGCTTCAACAGGTTATGTAGAACAATGCAAACGTAGATAGGGTGGGATCTTTTGACCGTATGTGTTGAGTTTATGTGGTGGAGTTTTGGTAGCCCAAGATATGAACTGTAGCAGTTTTGGAGACACCCACACTGCAGCAACTTGTGAAAAACTGCGGCCCGTGGGAAGGACTGATTTCAGAGTTCATGAAGGACTGTCTCCGGTGGGAAGAGTTCCCATGCTGGAGCAGGGGAAGAGTACGAGGAGTCCTCCCTCTGAAAAGGAAGGAGCGGTAGAAGCAACATGTAATGAACTGACCGCAACTCCCATTCCCTATCCCCCTGTGCCACTGCAAAGAGGAGATAAAACTGGGAAGAAAGGAGAGGTGGGGAGAAGGTGTTTTAAAGATCTGGCTTTTTTTTCATTATCGTTTCTGGTGTAATTGGTGATGAATTAAATTGATTTTTTTCCCGAAGTTGAGTCTGTTTTGCTGTGACCATAATTTGTGAGTGAGCTGTCCCTGTCCTTGTCTCGACCCTGGAGCCTTTCATTATGTCTTCTTCTTCCAGTCCCACTGCGGAGGAAGGGAGGAGTGAGCAAGTGGCTGTGTGGTGCTTAGTTGCCAGCTGGGCTAAATCACCACACCATAGTGGTTCCAATAGAGCGGATAAATAAAAACAAAATGCTGTATAAATCATGTCTCTAATTGCATTCCATTTAATTTGTCTCATAATGAGTAGTTCAACCTGGATTCAAAGGCACACTTCAGCTCTGAGTTCTGCCTAACTTGAACAATTTTAAGCTACCTGCCCATTTTCCCTACTTTCCCTACTATTAAAATCATAAAGCCAAGACAGAAACTGGTCGATCTGGTTGGAGCTTCACAACTAAGAACAGTGAAACATTGTTCAGCTGTCTCATGCTTGTATCCGATCTAGTTCACCAACGGTTTCAAGTTTAATGATTCTGAATGTGTTATTTCCTTGAATTGTCAGAATCACTTTGCCCTGGAAGTTGAAATTCCAGGGATTTGTTGAAAGATTTGTAAATGTCCTAATTTGGGCAGTATTCAAAGGACATTTTATGCTTATGGGATATTTTATATTTTTACATTCTGTCTTTACCTAGACTTGGAAGTGAAGAGATGAACTGTAACAGCAGTAACATCTTAATTTCTGTAATAAATGTAAAAGGACAACTAGGCAGCTTAGGAGCATGGTTATACACATATTTAAGCTGTGGACTGAGTTCTTTCTAAATCATTATTAGTGATGTTTCAGGATTTTGCTTCTTTGCTTTAATCACATGTGAAGATCTTGCACTAATTGAAATGTGTACAAACGTTTAGAACATTTCTGTTTTCTAATGGCAATTACATGTTGTATAACATTATATATTAACTTTTTTCTTTAGAACTCAGAACACTTTAGAAATATGGCCAGTTTCACTATGTGTGTCATTTTGGATTTATAAGCCACATCTAACATTGCTGCTCAAGAGTGGAATGGAACTGAGCTTGAAGCAACATTTGCTTTGTGGCCACATTATTTAACTGCTAGGTCCTGCCAAGTCTAGCTGTGTGCTGCATGCAAGAGGAAACGGTGTAGTGTGTGCGCAAGTGCAATATCACTCCGTACGTCATCCTGCTTTAACCCTGTATATCATCTGCCTCAGGAGCAAGGAAGCAGTCTGATGAGGAAGTCATCAGGGAAACATCAAGTAGAGACCTTCTTTAATAAGAATTGATGTTATCTACCAGACAGGATACTCAGACAGCTAAGGCACAGTTAGCACTGCCTTACAGAGGAAGGAAGATCAGTGAAGTTATATGCTGGGACTGTCCTGGGTTCTTCTGGAACATTGATTCCCTGATTATGGAGGTGGCCATAAGGAACAAGCGGAAGGTGATGGATTGCTGCATGAATATTTAAAAATTCCTGTGGGAATTGCAATGTTTTCTAAATCTGTCTTTCTTAGAGCAGCTTTTTGCTAAATATATATTTTTATTGTCTGTAAGTATACACACATGCATAGATATTTGTGAACACATAATGATGGATAGGGGAAGAGCAACTGACATTGTCTACCTGGACTTATCCAAAGCATTTGATACTGTCCCACACGACATCCTTGTCTCTAAACTGGAAAGACATGGTTTTGATGAATGGACCACTCAGTGGATAAGGAATTGGCTGGATGGTCGCACTCAAAGAGTTGTGGTCAGTGGTTCAATGTCCACGTGGAGGCCAGTGACGAGTGGTGTTCCTCAGGCATCAGTACTGGGGCCAGTGCTATTTAACATCTTTGTTGGAGACATGGACAGTTGGATTGAGTGCACCCTCAGCAAGTTTGCAGATGACACGAAGTTGTGTGGTGCTGTGGACTATTATTTCTTTATTTCAGCAACAGATTAAAAATAGAAACCAGTCTCAAAGGCTAGAAAAGCTTATTGATATAGAAGAGCAAAGACAGTAGTGTGGTATTGTGATTCTTCTGCTACACTGTGCTAATAGCTGTTTAAATATATTCTAATTGTGTAAGTAAACCGGCTATTTTAGATTAAACACAGAAATATATATCAATATATTACTGTGACAGAAGGTTGCTACTTTGTAAACCTTTTTAACAATAGCATTGTTAAAAAAACATGCTGGGATTGTGCTTCATTTTGTTAGTTTGTGTTTTTTTTTAAAGAGGTGTAGATATTTAAAGTTATCTGACTTTAATGTCAAAAGAGACACTTCCAAGAACATTATGTGATCCCTTGTGAGCCATGGGTTAAGGCAATTTTTGTATTACAGCTTTTAGAAGGATACTAAAATCTTTGCATAAGAGGTTCAAATAATGCAGGCTCTAGTACACTGTTAAACCAGACATTTGATCAGCCGTCCTTAACTCCCTTTCTGTCCTTGCATCCACCTTTCCATCCTAAACTTTAAAGCTTCAGCTCCCAACAACCTAATCATGGCCTCTTTTTCTCTTTTCCTTTTCTTTTTCCTTTTCCTTTTTCTTTTTCCTTTTCCTTTTTTTCTTTTTCTTTTTCTTTTTCTTTTTCTTTTTCTTTTTCTTTTTCTTTTTCTTTTTCTTTTTCTTTTTTCTTTTTCTTTTTCTTTTTCTTTTTCTTTTTCTTTTTCTTTTTCTTTTTTTTTTCTCTCTTTTATTTACAGACAGCAATCGAATCAATTCTTTATTTTTTCTTTGATAAAGCAATTATAAAGAATGTTGTCGAAACTTCTGATCATGTGGTAGCCATAAAATCAACCAAAAATTTATCTTAATGGAATAATTTAATTTTCTAGTCCCATATCCTGCATTAATGAGTTCCTTGTGTTTTATCTAGTTGTTCCTATGTTTAGTATAACAGCTTACATTACACCATTGTCTAGAAAAGTCCGTAGTGTTGAATTACACCAAGAAACACTACCATCTCCTTTGACAGTTTGTTCCAAAATTTGATTTCTAATTTGAATTTATTTGATTTTAGTATTCATGGTTGACTTTGTTACTGTTCTCTATTCAGTAAAACAAACTTCAAAATTTCCAGTACTTTCTCCTCTTTACATTTATATTTTCTATTTTAAGGCATTTCTTCGAGTCCTTAGATGAGTTTTTTAAGTTTTCTCTACAGTTGAGACTAATTGCACAATGTGTATACTACAATTCGGCATGATATTCCACAACTGATCTTCCCAATGCGGTACCTGTCTTCTTTCTGTGAAAATAGCCTTGGCCCTTTGTAGAAAAGTACTGCATTGGCACCCTTTCCAGATAAATGATGAAGAAAGATTTCAAGATATATTAATAACTACCACATTGGTGTTCCATAATAAAACAACAGGGATTTTTTGGAGTTTCTTTCTGAGGCACTGAGAAGGAAAGAATTGGTCTTGTGGATAATTTACTTCAGGATGCTGAGGTAAAGAATGTGTCTCAGAGAGAACTTAAATATCTTCTTATGGGTAGTGTAAACAGTCCTATCAATAAGTGAGAAAACAGAAGAGGTCATTAAAAGCAGAAGGTGTTGAGACAACTAAGAATGAAATTGCCTTCAAAATCAGGATTATAGAACATAATTCGATGGTCACTGATGTAACTTTAACATGTGAGTCAGGGAACTGATTAAAGCATAGACTGCTCTCATTTCGTCTGACCGTAGAAAGGGAGGATTTGATAGATAATCTGGTTTATCCATCACATTCTTAAATTTAGACTCTGCAATCTGCAGACTCTGCAATCTGTAATCATCCTGGTAAGAAACAGCTCTAAGAGAAGTCCCTTTTGTTGGAAATGTATCACTGAGTGTGCAACAGGTAGCACCAAGCTCCCCATCTTGCATAAAACCCCAAAATATATAACATTGTTCTATGACATTCTCTTTACTATAGGCTATTGTACAGACAGCACATGTTGCAATACGATTCAATTAGAATTATGATTTCAGTTGTTTTAGTTGACACTTTTCAGGAGTGCATTTTAAAATCATAATCACAACAAGCCCCACAGACACCATTAAGTAAGAAATCTTAGAATGCTATCCAGGGCTTTTTAATGCAAAGCACAAAGCATTGATGTGAAAAGCTGAATGTCATCTCCTTTCAAGGAAGCAACAAGAGAGCTCTGAACTGATAATGAACTGGTAATATCCAACTGTTGAGAACAAATCCAAAGCCCAATAACATCAACGGAGAAACCTCATGGATTTCATGAGGCCTGGGTTGGATACTTAGGCACGTTCAGCAAAGCATTTACATATATGCAGATGGTCCTCATTCTCCAAATCATTTAAGGACATACTGAACTTTCAGTAAGTGCTCACAGCTCCACTGAAGTCAATTTAAGCATATTTTAAAGTGGTTTGTTGAACTGGGAGGAAATGATGAATCTGGGCCTCAGTGAATTTTATGGAAATGCATGATGTACTTAAATTTAACATATTTATGTAGTAAACTCTCAGATTTCTCCACTGAGTCCAATTGAAAAATGAATAATACATAACCTCTGGCCCTGTGTTTCTTTTGAGCTACAGAGGCCAAGCAGCCCAGAAGCTAAATGGTTACGTATTTCTATGCCAGTCTTTTCCTCAAATCCCAGTAGAAAGTTTCTACTTAATGGAAAGATGAAACTTTTCTATTCAGTTTTCTGTTCTTTCTTGTCAAGAGTATGGGAAACAGCAAATGGAGCTTCAGCTGGGAAAAAATAAAATTAATACATTTGTTAATTTTATTTGCACCATTTCTGACTAGATAATTCATATGCCCTCAGATTATGATTACCTTCATATAAGAAGTTGACAACTTCCATAAACTTTCTGTCAATGAGAAATACCAGTTATGTATAAAACTTAGTGCTTAATGCAGTTTTATTTTATTGTTAAAGGTTTCTATGTAGCTGGGATGATTTAAGCAGTCAGTAAGTTTCAAGGGAAACTGCATAGTAAAATGAAGAACAATGCCTTGCTCTTCTGTAGCTCAAATCTTTGCGAAGAAATGTATTTCTTCCAATGTCTGTTTTTGTAGCAGGAACTCAATTCTGTGAAGTAAGAAAAAAACTAAAATCTGACACAAACTCTTTAAAAGTCAAATTCCTTTTCTATTTTATTCAAATATACATGCAAGACAAAAATAATCATGCAATATTTCTACCTGAATAAGATTTATGGGCTACTTCTGACAACTACATACATATCGAAATGTACTTAATTCTGTGAGTGATCTCCAGAGCTTCAGATTTTTTTCCAATCATTTCATGTCTTATGCTGCTAAATTCTGTAACTCTTCTTGCCAGACATCATTTAGTAAAGAAAATGAGATGGATTTATTTATTTTGAAAATATTTAGGGTTTCTGCTACTGTTGTTAAAGCCTTAATATTATAAACACTGATGTATCAGATTTACCTATGTAAGTCAAATGGGATGGCTCACAAGAATGAAACGGTATAGCTAAGTTTTAGGTATATAGCTACAGTCATAAATTGCTGCCTTGCTCTGTAGTATGCAATTGTATGGACTCAACAGAAAGCTGCTGCTCCAGATATGCATTTGTAGGCACTTTTAGTCGCACTAGCAGTTGTCAGAGGCAGCAAAAATATCATGCTGAACACGGTGCAAATGATACCACAAAGTAATTGATATTATTAAAAGTGGCTTTCTTCTCATTGTGAAATTCAGCATTCCTGTAAGTAAATAACTCAAGGAAGTGAATGGCTGAAATAAGTGATACTGAAGAGAGTATCTTTCTTCAGATCAGAATCTGGATGAGGAGGAAAACTCATATGGATACACTGCACTTAAGGATTTGATTATTATTATTATTAAACATTCTTTGCAAAGTCTTTAAAAAAAGAGAAAAACAATCCAAGCAGTGAAAATGTGTCATTTGGTGAACTATTTTATCCTCAACCATGGCAAGAAGCCAGATGAAAAGAAGTTAGAAAAGAAGGCGGCTCTGGCAAAAGTTTTGCAGGCATGCAGCATTGAGAGAGGATGATTTCAGAGGCATTATTATTTTTGTCATTTTAATAAAGTTACTGGCCCTTCTTTAACAGAAAGTGACTCTTAGAGATATTTACCGTAGTTACCTGTCATCTGTATGTACCAGTATCTAGGACGTGGGAGATTTTCACTAAAGGCAAGTTTCAGGGTTGGCCTGAAGCTATATGATGGATTTTGCAAGCATTTAGACAGAGACCTTTGAGATCTATATGAAATCTTGAACATAGACCTACTTTCAGACTTTCTCCCACTTGGGTAGCCCTTGCACCCACCAGATTTGTTACGATACATGAATGTTCATAGCTGAATACTTGCGTTGTCCATTTAAGACTTGTCTTTCACATTGCTGCTTGTAATATACCATTTTGGTGTTATACATGAAATACAATCACTGCAATCTCAATTAAAAATTCAAAGGGGGAATACTTATACCACGTAATATTACCTCAAACTAACTACCAAGTACCAGCTATTGTGTCAGGTAACAAAGAAAATTTTACTGGAGAAACACCACATTTAACAGACATCATGCTATCCTGGAAGCAACAGTTGGAATGTATTTTGCCTCTCCACAGCTGCATAAATGCAAGTAATGGTAACACATCTCCAGGATTTTTATGTCTGTTAATCCTGGATAGTAACGACGCAATTTAATCTAAGTCATAAAATAATTATAATTGTATATATGTATTTCTATATGCATATATATATACCTACCTAAATGAGCACAGACAGATGTATATGTAAATACATGCCCATGATTACAGTAAAGGTACATTGTTTTTCATCTTTAGATGACAAAACCCTAAAGAAGATAAGAGTGAATCTTGCTGATTTACACCTTTAGAAATAAATGTAGAAAGATGTGAAAAAAGTTCCATAGTAAGGGACTTGCTGAACTGGGAAAAACCTCTTATTTCTCAACTGTAGGCTCCTTTTATTCATGTGCCACCACTGCTTCTCATAATTCAATCCAAGCGATGGAGTGGATTAGAAAGGCATGATAAAACTCGTCTCAAGTGTTCACTCCACTGTCATGATTGAAAAAAAAACAAGAGCAACAACACTCCCCACACTGTAAAATAAAGGCTAATATCAGCAAAAGACTAGAGCACTGGCTATAGGTCTCACAGACATTTGTACCAGGGCTGCTCTCCTCCTCCTCCTCACTCCCTGATAATTAACCATCATTTCTGCACTTCCTCATCTTCTTTGTATTGATCTTTTATCATATAATTGGTGCAAACAGCAAGAAGAAGGCTTAATAACACACATTAAAACGAATAAATAATTACAGTCACAAATCTTCCTCAACCAACCGATTATTTGTTCAGTGGCAATATTACAAGAAATTGACTTTAAGTAATTTAAAAGGACACTAGCAAGTAGGAATGTTTTTAATAGCAGTTTTCCTCTCTACACTCTCTGAAAAGGTGTGGGGGGGTTTCGATGGTCTTTTCTTTGAATGACTGCAAGGTCTTAACTTCCTAATCACTTTTCCAGCATCTTTGTGATATCCGATAAATTTATGAGGAGGTAAAAATGACTCACAAGGGGTGAATTACCTTTCTAAAAGATCTACCAGAACATTGACCCATGTGTGCCCCGTTCTCATGTCCTGAACTTGGCTCTCTGACAGGTCTGAAGAGCAAGAGCTCTAAGCAGGCTGGTGAGAGCAGACAAAATGAAAAGACTGAAGAAGAGGTCAAGTGAAGAGACCTTGGGTGAGGAGGAATTTTCCCATGTGGAAAGTGGTGAATTCATCCTCACCCCTTCTTCCTGATGGGCAGTGCTGCTACTGCACGCTCACCGCCACAGGATGGGATAGGGATAGGAGCGATCCTCAGGCTCCTACAGTCTGCAAACTCAAGGACTCTCCTTCCTCCTTCTCTTCAGGACAGAGCTCACATCTGCCGTGGCCCTTGCTTAGGCACATACTTATTCCTGTCTCTATTAGAGTAGATGAGACTTTTGTGTAAGTGGCTCGATATTAGTAAGAATGGTTCAATATTCCATAGCTGACTTGGAAATGCAGCTCACAGTGTTGCTTTGGAAGGTGAACATGAAGGGATGTCTGACTCAGTGTGGGACTTCAGCGCCATGGTGACACGACAGGTCTCCCGTACAGGCTTGATACATTATGTTTAGTTCAGAAATTCACCTTAATGAAATCACCCTTATCACAGAGACTAGAAGCATCAGCATCATCAGGGGCATGAAAGTCTGCTGTTCTTCTGTCTTAAACAGTCTCTAACCTTATTGTGCACTGTTAGCTATTTCAGAGCTGTCACAGTGTTGCCTGATAGGAACACCTATCTGTGACATGTCCCAGACCACTGAAACAAGAGGAATTAAGAACACTATCTTGTTTTGAGTCAAGATTTTAGAAGTGAGAGGTCAAGTGTGCTTTACTTGTTAATGTACTTCTCATTCAGAAAGCTCTGTAACTAGATGTCCACACGTTGAACAAGTAATGACCTGAAAACGGGACAATTTACAGGACGATATGCTGGCAGAAAGTTTTCTAACACCTCCCAGAAGTGCACTTTCCAGAAACCCACTGTACATAAACATAAAGGTCTGCAATCTGTCAGTTAATATTAATGTGGTCGTTTGCTGGTAAGTTGTAATAACATGATGCACATGGGACTTGCTACACTGACCTTTGGGTGGAAGTGATTCAGTAAATGGTCACTCATTTAGACAGCTGTAACTATTTGCACAGCTATTAACATTTTAGAGCTTAACTAGGTATTTATTGCTTTCAAAAATAAATTTTTACCAAGGTTAGTTGAAAACTGGATTTTTCATTATCGAATAAAGGAAAGGATTTTAAATTCGGGAACATCAATTACAAAGGGGTGGGATATTTTGTACTAAATGTATAACTTCAGATTAGTCTAAATGGCTGAGCTATTATCTGTGTGCTTTTGAGCCTATGGCTACAAATCATTGCTTTCACTGTCAAAAGCTATACTAAAATTTTCTTTCTTTCCTGGACTGTTTTTTCCTTTTTCATTCCCATGCTACAGAATCATAGAATCATAGAATCATAGAATGGTTAAGGTTGGAAGAGACCTCAAAGATCATCTAGTTCCAACCCACCTGCCATGGGCAGGGATACCCTCCACTACACCAGGTTGCCCAAAGCCTCATCCAACCTGGCCTTGAACACTTCCAGGGATGAGGCATCCACAACTTCTCTGGGCAACCTGTTCCACTGCCTCACCACCCTCACAGTGAAAAATTTCTTTCTTATATCCAATCTAAATCTGCCCTCTTTCAGTTTAAAGCCATTGCCCCTTGTCCTATCACTACACGCTCTTGTAAAAAGTCCCTCTCCAGCTTTCCTGTAGGCCCCCCTTAAGTACTGGAACGCTGCAATAAGATCACCCCAAAGCCTTCTTTTCTCCAGGCTGAAAAGCCTCAACTCTCTTAGCCTGTCTTCATAGGAGAGGTACTCCAGCCCTCGGATCACCTCCCTCGACCTGCTGGCCACACTCCTTTTGATGCAGCCCAGGATGCGGTTGGCTTTCTGGGCTGCCAGCACACATTGCCGGCTCATGTTGAGCTTCTCACCCACCAGCACTTCCAAGTCCTTTCCCTCAGGGCTGCTCTCAATTCATTCTCCACCCAGCCTATACTTGTGCTTGGGATTGCCCGATCCACGTGCAGGACCTTGCACTTGGCCTTGTTGAACTTCAGCAGGTTCTCAGAGAAGAGAAGAGTACAGAGAAAGCATAGAAAGTGATCAGAGCTGTTAATACAGCCCTAAACTAAGAGCCATCAACTTCAACAGATATCTGCTTTTCTCACCAGCTTTACTGACTTCCGTTAATTGAATTTAAATTTTGCACAAAATCAAACTCAAATATAGATACAGAAATTTCTATTGGAGCAGACTGATTTTAGCAAAACTGTAACACAAAGTCATTTTCATTGATGTCCTGATGGGTGCCAGGCACCTCTTTCAGTTTGCCGTCAAAATTTCTCAGAAATATCCCGGAAGGCTGGCAGAAACTCAGAGCTTACAGATATTCACAGTCATCTTTCGTTATTTCTCTACACACTTGGCTTTCTGGCCCTAGGTTGGTGCGCTGAGGTTGTTAACTTCAGGCTCCACCCATTTTAACAGATGTGGGACTCTCTCTGACAAATGGGTGGGACAGTCCTTCTATTTTGTGAAGAATTTTGAAATTCAAGTGAAATAGAGATGTTTTGATCTTAAAGCGTGTAGGATTCCCTGATGAATTCAGTAAGATTTCAGATTAGCCACTGATCAAGTGAAATTATGTATATGGATATGAGGGAATAACATCCTACTGTCTCTTTTACTTAATGATTTTTTGTTCCACATTTGTGGATATGTGACCAAACATCAGCCACAAAGTACAGTGGCCCTTTGAGCCTTGCATGGCGCAAACTCATATATATTCTTATTTTTTTTTTATTTGTTTTAAGATTCACATGTAGCCAGCAATTTAATTATCCTGAGATGTGAAAGAAGAACCTGGAAACACAGCTTCACTATTAAATCAGCAGCAGCATCCTTCCAGCAGAGTGACATCTTTTCAAATTTCCCAATGCACTGCCTCCAGAGATGGTGTGATGAGGCATGCCATACATGACCAGCCATCAAATATTAAAAGTAACCATAGGAGTGACAAGATTGTTCAGCTGAACAGTTACAGTCAGTCTGGTTAGCAAGGGATCCTTCTCTGCTTCCCAATGAACTGTTAAAGGGTTTACATTTTCGCAAACCTCTCCAGTGTCTCCTCTGTTGGCAAAAAAACACTTGCATTAAAGCAAATCTAGGAAAACACAACTCCGCTGGGAAGTAGAGCAGCCATGCAAAATCATTATCCCAACAGCCCTAAACACTCCAAACTAGACTGTTGTTTCATAACATGTTGATCACAGCAAGGCTGAGTGGCATGTGCATGTGCTGTAGATATATGGTACATTTGCTTATAAATGAAGTGGGGAAAATGGTCAGGGGAAAATAAGCTGTTATCGTGGCCCATGGGAGAGAAGAGTTCAAGTTCTGATTTAACCACACAAACATCCACAGACTAGTGTGAGAGTTTACAACCTCATGCCTCACTTTGCTTTTGCAAAGGAATATGATAGTCCCCTTTTCATAGCATTATTATGAGGAAAAAATAAGCCTTTTTGTTAGCTTTCATTCCATAAGACATGCAAACATATAGATTGACACTTCGAACTGAAGAAAACTTTAAATGACTAAGCCACAATTATTAAATACATATATAAAGGAATTCAACAGACAGCTCAAAAATTAGTTATATTATTATGTCAGCATAAAATAAAATAATAATTACGAATTAAAATAAATACAATACAGCTCTTGCATAAGACAAACTTCAGTATATGAAATCTTCAGTGTTTTCACAACTCTTGCTTTATCTTCCTGTTTTTTTTTTTAGTATTTAGCAATATCATTTCATGAGTTCTTTACACTATGTTCAGTATTAATGACATAATTAGCTGTGGAAAATATTTAGCTGTCGTTTCATATTTATTTATGTTCCTGGGATCATGTAAAGTTCTGCTACATTAAAATTTAATTTGAAGGAAAAAGAATTTTATTCATTTTTCAGTGTAATGACCATTTCTTCTTGGCTTATATGAATGATAAAATATTGTTTGAACACACTTTTCCATTTGTTTTCCAGGCATTTATGTAAACTTCTAAAGAAAACATTGCAATGCTTTGTTGGTTGACTATTTGACAAAAGAATTGCAGACACATATTTTATTCTCAGCATCTTGTCAGGAAATATTCACAGTCCCATCCATTATTTAGCACTTAATTTGTTAATCGATTGATCAATTGATTTGGGGATATTTTACACTGGGATTAACAGGCACATACACAAAAATCTTGTCTCTATGGTAAATTCAGGAAAATTGTTTCAGAATGTAAAGTGTTCTGGTGTTTAGAGACGTAGATTGACTCTGTCATGGGTTGGCAACTACTGAAAATAATTCATTGCTTGGAACATAAATATTTTCGATCAAATCTGAAAACTCATTCGATTTGGTGTGATTATTACTTCCGTGATCAAAAGAATGTGAGGCCATTCTATAGGAAGGAAAACTGTGTTTATTACATTGTTTCTTCTGGAGAGATTATTCTCCAGTCTAGAAACAAAAGAAAGCTGCTGTCCATCTCAGAAACCCAATGTTCTTCAATGCCACAGTGTTTAAGGACCTCAGACTTTTTCACTACATTTCTCCTCACAACACGGGGCTAATGCTCTAGGACATCCTTTAATTGCTAAATCCCAGAAGCTGTACATATATATTCCTTGTATGGAGTTCATCATAGAGAGGGCTGTAGTCTGAGGCTTATTTCTTGGTAACTGTATTACCTTAATCAGCTTCCTGTTTCGTGCCACTTCCCTGAGTTATGCCGGGATGACTGCTTATGAGACTTGTTGTGGTTTATCCCAGACAGCAGCTCAGCCACCACTCAGCCGCTTACTCACTCCTCCTCCTCAGTGAGGTGCAGAGGAGAAGAATGTAAGAAAAGGCCTGAGAGATGAGAAGAGGGAGGGATCACCCACCAACCATGGCCCCAGGCAAAACAGACTCAGTTTGGAGACAAATCAATTTAATTTGTTAACGGTTAATTCATAGAATCATAGAATCATAGAATCATAGAATGGCATAGGCTGGAAAGGACCTTAGAGATCATCTCAACTAGATCAGGCTACTCAAGGCTCCGTCCAACCTGGCCTTGAACACCTCCAGGGAGGGGGCATCCACAACTTCTCTGGGCAGTTTATTCCAAAGTCGCAACACTCTCGTACCGAAGAATATCTTCCTAAGATCCAATCTAAATCTGTTCTCCTTCAACTTAAACCCATTTCCCCTTGTCCTATCAGTGGACACTCTTGTAAAAAGTCCCTCCCCAGCCTTCCTGTAGGTTCCCTTCAGGTATTGGAAGGCAGCTATTAGCTCCCCCCAAAGTCTTCTCTTTTCAAGGCTGAACAATTCCAGCTCCCGCAACCTGTCCTCGTAGCAGAGGTGCTCCAGCCCCTGGATCATCTTTGTGGCCCTCCTCTGAACACGCTCCAACAAATCTATGTCTCTCTTATGGTGGGGACACCAGAACTGGACGCAGTATTCGAGGTGGGGTCTCACAAGAGCAGAGTAAAGGGGGAGAATCGCCTCTCTTGACCTGCTGACCATGTTTCTCTTGATATATTCCAGGATATGGTTGGCCTTCTGGGCCGCATGAGCGCACTGCCGGTTCATGTTGAGCTTCTCATCTATGAACACCCCCAAATCCTTCTCTTCAGGGCTACTCTCAACCCACTCTGTGCCCAGTTTGTATTTGTGCCTAGGACTGGCCCGACCCAGGTGAAGGACCTTGCATTTTGACTCGTTGAAGCTCATGCAGTTTGCACTGGCCCAATTCTCAAGCTTATCAAGGTCCCTCTGGATGGCATCCCTTCCCTCAAGTGAGTCCATGGAACCACACAGCTTGGTGTCATTGGCAAACTTACTGAAGGTGCACTCAATGCCGTCATTCATGTCACTGACAAAGATGTTGAACAGCACTAGACCCAGAATAGACCCTTGAGGAACACTGCTTGACACTAGTCTCCATATAGACATTGAATTCAGAGAGGATAACAAGAGGATTCAGATAACAATTCAGAGAGGATAACAAGAAACAAAGCCAGATCTCCAATGAAAACACCTTCCCCCCACCCCTCCCTTCTTCCCGGCTCTACTTCCTCCACAGTGGTACAGGGGGACGGGGAATGGGGGGTTGCAGGTCAGTTCATAACACATTATTTCTGCTGCTCCTTTCTTAAAGGAGGAAGACTCCTCACACTCTTTTCCCTGCTCCAATGGATCCCCTCCTCACGGGACAGTCCATAGACTTCTCCAACGTTGAGTCCTTCCCGCTGGATGCAATCCTGATGCATCGGATTGCTCCAGCACAGGCTTCTTCCCCACAGAGTCACAGCTTCTTAGGGAGCTGCCACCCACTCTGGTGTGGGGTTCTCCACGGGGTTCAGATGCCTCTCCACCTCGTTGTCAGCCTCTAGCAGCTCTCGGACACCATTCTCTATGACCTCCTTCAGGCATAGGTGTCTCTGCTCCATAGTGGGGCTCTCCGCAGGCTGTGGGTGGGTCTCTGCTCCACCATTAATCCCCACAGGCAGCAGAGGGGCTGCTGCCATCTCCCCACGGGCTGAGGAATCTCAGCTCCGGCAGCTCCTCCCGCTCCATCTGCACTGACCTGGTGTCTGTACAGCCATTTCTCTCAGGTCTCAGCCCTCTCTCTGCCTCAGTCGTGCTGGGCCCGATGAATCTCGGTAGTGGCAGGCCAGCATGGGCAGCCACCAGCCCAGGAGGCCGTGGGCAGCCCCCACCTCCTCTATCTTCAGTGCTGTCCAGCCTCAGTTGGGGCTCCTTTGTTGCCATCGTAAATATGGCATTTGCAGAGATGCTGATGGCTCAGCCCCAGCCTGAGGGCATGGGAGGTCTGACCTGAAAGAGGCCGGTCCGACCAGTTTTTGAGCCCAGGAAGCTTTTCACAGCTACTTACAGGGCTCATTTTGGCAGCCCCTCTCGTAAATCCAGCACAGACTACATGGCTGCTCATGATACTGGGGCAGGTGGACCTTTGGTTAGATGGAATATGAGTGCTGTTACAACCTTAACTGATGAATGTTATGGATTCTCTGTGATTCAGAATTTAAAGACCCACAAGCTCCCATCTCCAGCTCTTAATGATTTAGACTGACTACTCTTGATACTGTCCTGCTGAGTCTCCTTAGATTGGGCAATCTGGAGAAACTCATGGAGCTGTTGTGGTTCCATTCAAGTCATAGTCTGGGTATATCCCACACAATACATTCAACAGAGTGGTTCCAGGTCTGTAATACCAGAGATGTGGGACCGTGTGATTCGCTCAATGTTCTTCTGTGATACTTACTCCTTAAATGTTCAGCATTTTGACAATTATGCCACCAGAGTACTTAAGGAGTATTTGAAATAAAATTACCTTTAACCAAGCTTTGGGCTAAGCTAACTACTTCCATGCAGAGCAAAATAACAATGTTTATCTGACCAAAAAGCCTTTGCACAGCTTTTGAACTTACGCAATGAGAAGTACTAAGAAAGATGTTAAATAGGGTAATTGCATACATCCATATTTTATCCATATGTTTCCTTCACTTACGGCTTTTGATGATATTCCAGTTTTGTATTCTGTGTTCCCCTTTCTGTTGAATGTGCGATTGTGCACAAAGGCAGAGACTCTCTTTTCAGTGAATAGAGAAAAAGAAAGAAGGAGCTATTGCAAAACTGGGATGAAATCCAACCATGATGGGCCAAGTTCTGTGATCAGATGTGCTTGTAGGTCTCCAACAGCCTTTCGCTGTGTTCTGCACATAAGCATCCAAGAGTGGAGTAAAGACTCTCATATTTGGAATTTTTAGTGGAGCAGGTTGTATATTGAGAATACTGGGACATGGACCAATGTGGGAGACAATCCAGAGCCTAAGAAAGCTGCCACTGTGCTAACTGAACTGCCTAAATTAAATCTCAAACTCCTCAGCATAAGATGCTCAAGTGATTTCCACTTCCATCTGAATGTGTTCCAGATTTACCATGAGGTTTACCTTTTGGTTTTGGAAGCCCTCTCTCCCCTGTTGATTTGACTGTGGTAAAACAACTTGCATACGCACAAACATATGCAAGTGAAAGAAAAAGAAACGGGCAGGAAGAAGGGGGGTGACGGGGACCAACAACTTGTTTATCAGATTCAAGTTGAACCATCTGTTGTTAATGATTAGATCTTCAGCTTCCAATTTTCATTTGAATGTTATTGCTCATTTCTAGCTGGGTGCCGAAACGTCACTTACCACTGCACGCAGGATTCTAAATAAGAGGCTATTTAGATTGGAAATCTGTTGGAGGAGGAAATTATTTCCCTATTATACAGCAAAATACCTTTTCTAACACCGATACTTTCTGGTATTGTGTTGTTAACTTTTTAGAGAAGGAGACTCAAGGTCTGAGGCTGAAAAATGAATTCACTGGTGGTGCAAATTACATTTGAGCTGGAGGGGGTTTGGTGAATGTCAAGGGTCCAGGTTCTGACCTCAGGCACAGTGGTGTAAAACAAGAAAAAAATTGTAGTCATTGAGTATCTATCCCAGATCTACAAAGAAGAGAAGTGATTCAGCATCTGATCATGGAGGTTTAAGATGGTGCTTGTTATACCACACTGCCACAAGATCTATTTTAAAATAGAAATAACACATCTTGCACCTGTTTTTACTTTTGTTGCTTGTTTTCACTGGTGTTTTTTTCACCTTCTAATTCCTTTTGCAAATACAGCATGAAAATAGTAACTCTCTGGATTGAACCTGACTGGATGCTTTCCCTGGTGGGGAGAGTAGGAACAAATAAAACCAAATGTACTCAAATCTCAGATTTTCATTCTCCATTTACAAACCTGTGATGATTATCCACAGCTACTTTATGGACAGTAAAGATTTTTTTTTTTTTTTTTTTTCAAAAACAGGCCAATGTCACTACACTTACATAATCTGTTGCTAGAAAAACTACTTTTTTCTTATACCATAGTCTTTTCGCTCCTAACATTTCTGAAAGACCTCACCTGGAGTACTGCGTCCAGTTCTGGAGCCCCCAACATAAGAAGGACATGGACCAGTTGGAGAGGGTCCAGAGGAGGGCCACGAAGATGATAAGAGGGCTGGAGCACCTTTCCTATGAGGACAGGCTGAAAGAGTTGGGGCTGTTCAGCCTGGAGAAGAGGAGGCTCCGGGGTGACCTTATAGCGGTCTTCCAGTACCTCAAGGGGGCCTACAGGAAAGATGGGGAGAGGCTGTTCAGGAAAGCCTGTTGTGATAGGACAAGGGGTAATGATTTTAAAATAGAGGGAGGTAGATTCAGGTTGGATATTAGGAAAAAATTTTTTACCATGAGAGTTGTAGAACACTGGAACAGGTTGCCCAGAGAGGTGGTGGATGCTCCATCCCTGGAGACGTTCAAGGCCAGGTTGGATGAGGCCCTGAGCAACCTGATCTAGTTGGAGATATCCCTGTTCCTTGCAGGGAGGTTGGACTAGATGACCTTTGAAGGTCCCTTCCAGCCCTAACCATTCTATGATTCTATGATACTATGATTCTATATGCTATTAGTTCTATTTAAAAACAAAAAATCACAGAATACATAACACCATTTCTAAGTTTGTAGACCCTCTTTCTGCCCTACAAGCAGTTAAAAGATGGTTCATGAAATTACTTCAGAGATTTAAAATGAAAACAAAAAACATGAATACATATATGCACAAAGGCAGACAAGAAAATAAAAAACCCTGAATCAATGAAATAAAACCAGTACAAAGTGTAGCTTCATTGTGAATTGATTGCACATAAAAATCACTGTGACAATGCTGCACAAGATGATATATGGTTTTTGTTGGGTTTTTTTTGTGGGTTTTTTTTTGTGATTTTTGTTTTGTTTTGTGGTGGGTTGGCGTTTTTTGTTGTTGTTGTGCTTTGTTTTTTTTTTTTTTCAAAAAGAGGTTAGGTGTTTTTTTGGCTTAAAATTTTCTTTACCAAGTGACAAGATGACTTGTCAAAGGACACCCATAGCAGAAAATCCAAAAGTATTATTTGGGCACTGAAAAATCCTGTAACAATATGAGTCACTTTCTTGTCTTTTTCAGTTGGAAGTGAGAAAAATCTAGAAGTATCATTCTCTAAAGCACCTAAGTGACTTTTGTATACACACATAAATCACACAGGTACTTTGGAGTCTAGATCCCACTGGGATCCTAAATGCTTATATGATTTATGAAAATAGGATGTATGAAGCTTTGTTACTTAGGTAATTTAGAAAAAAATTGCTCCTAAAGGAAGAGCTGATCTGGTTGGTTTTGCAGTTACTTCATTTGCTTTGCAATCATATTTTACTTATGGAATCTTTGTGCTCTTAGGCTTGCAGGCTGTGACAGAGTTTTAATTTGCGATTTTTCACAGCCTGCATGCACCATATAGAATTTGTTCTATTGATTGCAGGTAATTAAATTGTATTTGTTTGTTTTCATCACTAATGTGGTTCATGTGAGAGTCTGACCCGCAATCTCTATGGTAAATATAATAGTGTTTTATCTACACTATACCTCAGCTTTAGTGTCAAACAAATAAGACAGAAAGCACTTGGACGAGTTGGTGGTTTGCACTAGGAAAGGTGAAATGCTTGTACTACCATGTTGACAAGGTGAATAATTTATATTCTACTTCTTTTAACATGCCTTGGAAAGCAAATAAGACATAGCAATTTCCTGTTGAATCAAATGCACTTTCTGTATCTAGTGTGTGACGAGAAGAGCTGCATCACTGCAAACTGATTTAAGTGCTATATATATATTAAAACAATGGTATACAAACCTGAGAAATACAAATCCATTTGATATCTATGCAACAGAACTAACATAAAGATTAGAACTATGACTGATATGCAGCTAGCTAGTAGACTAATGAGAAGAAAATTTGCAGGATGCTCCATCAAAAGAATAAAAAAGGTCAATGAATTTCATCTGTGATATTGTACATTGAATTCTGTGTAGTCCTGAAATTATATAAATACAATACTTAAAAAATGTATCTTGAACTGAAAATGTCATAGTTGTAACAACTGGGGCTTGAGTTCTCTTTAAGGTAAAAACCTGGTAATTAACTCAATAAAAAGCAAGCAACAGGTAGGTATACAGTATAAGAATGATACTTAACAGGAGGTTCCATAATGTGGTGTACAAAGAACTGGTTAAAGGAAGGTGGTTATACCATATGGTCTCTTGATTTAGGTACTTGGAAAGTGTTATTTGGTTATTCTACACTTACCCTCAGCTGGACAAGAGCATGCTAGCCTAGTCCCTGCAAGAGTGAGGCTGAAGACAGGCTCTGGAGAAGTTACCTGTGACTAGCTGCACCATGAAGTGCCATTAACATTTGGAGATCCCTGGAGAGCTTGAAGACCCAGCTGTCTTGGGAATGATACATAGACAAATGATTTGTGGAAAAAACCACATAGCACAAACTTCTGAATTTCCTTCTCTCATAAGTGTGTAAAAACACCAACTAAAAATTTCTCTACTTGTTGGAATACGTTAAAAAGGTCATCATATGACCGCTGACCTTCTTCTGCTGACAGTGGCATTTTAGCTGAAACAATAGAAACACATTTTTAATTTTGAAGGGCTTGAGCTTAATTTCAATAGATGGTGTGCCCACAAGCACTGCTAGTAGATTAACACTGTATGGATTGCAAACCAGTGAGAAATATGGTGTTATCTTATCCCCTGTCCTTGATCTATAGGATCGTTTTAAAGATTTGAGTGTTCAATAAACTGTACCTGTCTTAGACGAAAAGACATTTTAATGGAACAACATTGCATTGCTACAGAAGACCTTATTCATAGCTGGGGGCTATGAGGCACCTGTGTTGTCTGTGAACTGGGAACAACTGTATTGCACAATTGTATAGTATTCTACACATTTCTCAACACTGAGGTACACTTCTTGGCTTCAGAAGAATAGAGTTTGTTTATAGCTTCTGTTCTGTGGATTTTGAAATATCAGCAGAAGTATGACCTCAGATTTTGATGTCTTTGGGACCTAGATAGTATTTTTCACCTACTGTTCTTTTCAGAGTAGATGCAAAATAAAGCCATTTGCAGAACTTTGACTGATTTTTCAAATGGTTTCTGTCTGGAAGAGTAAAAGAAAAAAGAGAAAGTGAAAGATACCCCCCACTCACAAATCAAAATGTCTTGCTTCCATGTTTTCAAAATCATAGAATCATAAAATGGTTTGTGTTGGAAGGGGCATAGTTCCAACCTCTTTGCCTGAAGTTTTGGAATAACTTATGTTTAGAAGGATATACAGATTTATAAATATTGTTTCTTTAAATAAAAAGAAAAAAGAAATGGAGAAATGTTTCCCTTAATACATTAGAAAACCAAATCTATGCTTACTCTTTGATTACGATTGCAATGAACAGCAACTGAACAAAACAAAACGGCTGAAGCTTATAGCATTGTTCACATCACAACATCTAAATTGTGCCTGCGCAGTGTCAAGATTGTCTCTCTAATGCCTGCCTCCAAAAAGGCTAGTAGGCTGAGGTTGGGCTAGAGGTTGGGAGGGGATGTAGTTGGGACAACTGATCCAAACTGACCAAAAGGATACTTCCTACCATATGATATTGTGCTCATCAATAAAAGCTAAGAGAAAAGAGCAGGACAAGGTGGGGAGGAGTGGGAGAAGCGTTTATTATTAAGGCCTTTTCTTCCACAGCAGCCATTACACATACTGAGGAACTACTTGTGAGGAAATGGCAAGACATCACCTGCTGATGGGAAGTAAAGAATAAATCTTTGTTTTGTTGTCCTTTGCTTTCTTTTGTTAAACCACTTTTATCTCAACCCATGAGTTTTTACTCTTATTTACCTGCCAATGCTCTGCTGACGAGCAGGAGTGAGAGAGTGGCTTGGTGGGCAACTGGTGGCCAGACAAGGTCAACCCATCACAGTATCCTCTCAGTTTTTGAATATTACCGATTCCGGCTTTGCCTTCCTCTTCCTGTATTATGAGAAGCACTGAATAACTGTTCCTCTTTTACCTCTTGCTCCATCATCACTCATCACTTATCATCACAGGTCACAGATCTCCTTGGGCAGGTCTTTCTTGCCTCCTTAAAACTGCACCCTTCTTGTAGGAAAATACGTTGTCTTATACAGAATCAGTCCCAAGCCAGTAGCCTTCATTCTTCAAGACAAGTTCCCTGTTGATGAAGGAGAGTATGAGGGCCTTTAGATTCTAGGTGGTTTAACTGCCTACTTATCTAAATGTTATTACACCTATGGACAGTAGATGTATTTTGACTGCATTCTATCACCACTATCAAATTAACTTCGGCAAAAGCCAATTAACTACTGTAAATTATTCTACTTCAATTAAAAGAAACAGAAATTGTGAAGGACTTTAATACATTAATTTTAATCCACAGACTTATGAGGCATCAAAAATAAAAACTGATTTCTTTTTTTGTAAGAAATGAGAAATTATCTGGAAGGAATGTAATAAAAAATAAGGATCAGGCTAAGTGTCATTATCATTTTAACTTAATTTGTCAACAGAATAATATATCTAGCTATATTACTCAGTTGACAAATCAATTACAGTTATAATGAAACTTTATATGATTTTACTTTTATTTAATTAGTTGCATCAATATGTTTTTTTTTATTTCAGTTGCACATGAATGCATCAAAGTATAAATGATAGAATAAGGTTAATTATAAGCCCTCAAAACATACATATTGTAGAAACAAAACTAAATTTACAGTGCAAAATGTTATAAGTAATGCAAGCTGCAAGATGGTTTGTTAAGCTGGCTAGAGGCCATATTTTTAAATAATAATAATAATAACAACAATAATCCATGTCTTTGTCAAAAGCAATTTGAATTTTACAGAACCACCTCAAATAATGGATGCAAAGCTATCCTCCCAGATTTTTTTCCTTCAAATCTCTTTGCTCCCAAGGGTATCACATTTTATTCTCCACAAGGGAACGTAACTCCAACATGAAGATAGTGAGTCATCTAAAAAAGTGTTATTCAGTTCACTGGTGCTAAATACATTTGATGCATTATGCATGGGGGGGGGGAGTAGTAATTTAATAGAAATTTACACTATGCTATTTTATGTATTTATTTCTCTATTTTTTTCTAAACGCTGTTCACTAGACAAGTTACAATCTTAGAAACTGCTGCATCAAATGACGATTATACCAACATTAGGCTATAGATCACCTCCTTAAACAGATACCGGGAATTACGTTTCTGTGGTGCTACACAGAGCTTTCAAAGTAGGCTGTTGAAATTACGCCACACAATTACCTAAGTGGACCCGATTCAGGAACATATTAAATACCCTTAAAATTAAATTAAAACTAAGCTTGTGCTTAAATATTTTCTTACATGGAGAAGGTGTCCCAATTTTTTCTCCTAGGTAAGAAGTTGCTATGTTAAATCAATAGGTACTTTATTCAGGTATTCACTGTCATCTCCAGGAACACTGCACTGAAACCCCAGACAGATGGTATCCATTTCAGTTAAAACTCAAACAGCCATCACTATATATCTGTCATTACAGATTTTTCTGTCCCAGTCTGTGATGTACCATAGGGCACACAGATGGAGATACATGGTTGTTCGTGAGGAGTGACAGCGGCCAGTAGTGAGATTTTTACACAGTAAAACTTCTCAAATTGTCTTCTTTCAAAGTTAGACTAGACAGATCCTGGCCAGAGAAAATGGAAATTTATTTATTCTTTAATAGCACCAGGAGATTTGTGTTCAGTTCCTTCCTCCTTTGGAGTGGATTCAAGTCTACATTTCTTACCCCTAAATAAAGCACTTTAATCACTATGGTAATGGCCAATTAATAAAGAGAGAGAGCATGATTCCCACTCTTCTGAATACAGAAGAACTAAAATTTTTTGGACTGACGAGAGAAACAGAGGAAGAGTCACAAAAGCCCAAAACCTCAAATTGCAATTCTTTGTTTAGTGATTGTGGCACTTCCTTGGCTTCTCTTCTTTCTTGTAAAGATTATTTCATATAGAAATGATATACTGCCTTGAGCTAAGTTTAGCTTTCTTCCAAATAAGTGTCCTAACTCTGATAGCAGAAATTCATATTGAGTCTCATTCTCTGGCACTTCATTCTCAGGTGCTTGACTCTACCTCTCTGTCTTGTGGAAGCCCAATCTAAATGATCACTAGGGAATAGAAAACTAGATTTACAAAACCTAAGTATACTTGCAGGTCTATCAGAACCACCTGTACTGGGGAGATGGAAAGTATGGTTGTGTGCAAGTGCTCCTAAATGAACTCAGGGTGTGATACACACAAAAAAAAAAAAAAAAGAAGAAAGAAAGAAAAAAAAGAAGTTCACTGAAGGCCTGCCTGGGATAACATATGCCACTGGACAGCTCTGGGGTAGCACTGCATTCCCTAGGCAAGAAGGGAGTGGGCAGTTATGCTCACAACACAGTGCAAAATGGAGCAGAGACAAAATTTGAGATCACTAAAGATGTAATGGCTGTGCAGCTGAACACCTTCTGATTAACTGGTCATGGTACCATGATGGTGCACCTTGATGAAGTGAGTGTAATGATTTCAATTCCAGAATTAACTGCTGGAAATCACAAAAATGATAATAATATACATTAAAAAGTGATACACAGTCTTTTGAATAGAGGTTGAAGCAGGCAGAAAGAGATGTTACAGAGTTGCTCCAGGAAACACAAAAGAGCAAAAATGTAGATCAGGGCCTCACAGATCATTTCAAAGACATCAACAGCACAACAAGCTGGGAGAGGGCATAGCCAGAACAAAGGACCCACAATTTCTACTTTAGGATTTGATCTTAGATTTAGGATTGAGGCTCAAATTGGCCAATGGAATATTCCATATCTTGCAACATCATGCCCATTATATAGATAAGGGTTTTCCAGGAAGCTCTTCCTCTCTCTTCAGGTCTCTGAAGCTTCGGGGCTTTTGCTCTTCCAGGATTGCATTTTAGGGACTTGTGTTTTTCAGGATCGCTATCTGGGATGGGTAGGGCATTGGTCAGCGTGTGGTTAGCAATTACACGGTGCATCACTTTTTTGAATATATATTATTATCATGTTTATATTTTACTATATATTATTATCATTTTTATTATTATTTATCATTATTACTTAATTTAATTAAATTTCAATTATTAAAGTATTCTTACCTCAACCCACAAGTTTCCTTCACTTTTTGCCATTTGATTCTCTTCCTCTTCCCCCAGAGGTGTAGGGAGGCTGAGTGAACAGCTGAGTGCTTCTATACGAACGCACGCAGTATGGGCAATAAACAAGAGGAACTGGAAGCTCTTGTTATCCGGGGAAACTATGACATAGTGGGATGAAACATGGTGGGATGACTCGTGTAACTGGAGTGCTACCATGGATGGCTACAAGCTCTTCAGGAGGGATAGGAGAGGTAGAAGGGGTGGTGGGATTGCCTTGTGTCACGTTTTGAGGTCAAAAGACCAGTCTACCAGCTCCCAAGTCAGGCAAGACCCTTGGGTCCGATTCCCCCTGCCTTCCCTTGGCAGCTCAGTAGGTCGGAGGGTGATTCGTCTGACTTATCGTGGGATCCGTCACTAATAGACAAACAGGAGGTAATTTGGCCAGTATACCAGCTCCCAAGTTAGGTGAGACCCTTGGGCCCGACTCCCTCTGCCTTCTCTTGGCAGCTCAGTAGGTCGGAGGATGATTCGCCCACTTATTAAGGGATCGTCACTAGTAGTACTATGGGCCAACTCCTTATAATAATTCAAAAGTTTCCGGAAACATGCATATATATTTTATTTGTGACAGAATACAGGTTCGAGGATAGCCGGTGATAGTGACTGACTACAAAAAACAACTTTAATTGAAATACTGCAGTGATAATGTAAAACGATTACTGATCAGTGATAATATTAAATAGCTAGCAAGATGTTAGTAAGTAATTAAGTAAATGCGCATAACCCAGAGTTCTTACCCAATAGGCGTCCCTATGGGGGGGGAGAAGAGAGGTTCAGCCCGTCGACTGATCCCAGACGTTCCGGTGGGGGGGCTTCTCCCTAACATCCCCTTTGTTTGCTGCTATTTTATACTTTTTTCATATCTTTTAGGTGGAGCTCGAGTGACTCTAGTCATACATAACTTTTATTAGGATTGGTGCAAATTTCTCTCGTGAGGGGTGTTCACTAATTGGGATTGGTGTAAATTGCTCGTTCGAGGGGTGGTCGCAGCTCAGAGGCGAGTGGGGGTGTGATTTAGTAGCCGAAGGACACAATTTCGCCATCACTGCTGAGACAGCGGTTGTGGTTCACTTCCTCGATGGTATATTTATGGTTATCTTTACCAGGCGCCTCTCATCCCTGATAACAGGGATGAGCCGTGATACCTCCGTATCACTCTACTCCCCATCTCAAGGGTATTGCGTGGGCCTTGTTTGTTGTTTCGTGTCTCCGATAACAGGGATGAGCCATGATACCTTCGTATCACTCTCCTCCCCATTTCAAGGATATTGAGGCCTTGTTTGTTCCTCAGAGCAGCAGCTGTGCTTCATGTCAGAGCTGCTCTGATATTAGCTGAATTCTGGGGAACAATATTCTCCCATTCCCTCCAATTTCAGTCATTTTCCCACACCCTGTATGTAAGGGAAGGTCTAAACTGCTTAGAGTTGAATGTTGGGGATGACTTGGTAGAATGTCTGTGGGTGAAAATCAAAGGAGGGCCTATGAAGGCAGATATTGTAGTAGGAATCTGCTACAGGCCACCCTATCAGGACAGTGAGACTGATGAGCTACTCTTTAAACAACTGGGGGAAGTCTCGCGCTCACTAGCCCTTGTCCTTATGGGTGACTTTAACCTACCTGATGTCTGTTGGAAGTATAACATGGCAGTCAGGAAACAGTCTAGGCCGTTCCTGCAGAGTGTGGAGGACAACTTCCTATCACAACTGGTCAGTGAACCGACTAGAGAAGGTGCTCCGCTAGACCTGCTGTTTGTGAACAGAGAAGGTCTTGTGGGAGATGTGAAGGTTGGAGGACGCCTGGGGCATAGTGACCACGAGATAACAGAATTCTCAATTCTAGAGAAGTTAGGAGGGGGAACACTAAAACGGCCAAGCTGGACTTTGGGAGAGCTGACTTTGGGCTGTTTAGAAGTCTGGTTAACAAAGTCCAATGGGAGACAGCTCTCAAGGGTAAGGGGGCGCAGGAGGGATGATTACTATTCAAAAAGGAAATTCTGGAGGCACAGGAGCGAGTTGTCCCTGTGTGCCGGAAGTCGAGCCGCTGGGGTAAAAAACCAGCTTGGATGACAAAGGAGATTTGGGAACATCTCAAAAGAAAAAGGGATGTCTATAAGTCTTGGAAGAACGGGCAGGCATCCAGGAATCAATACAGGGAGGAAGTTAGGACATGTAGGGAGATAATCAGGGGGGCAAAAACCCAATTGGAACTTAGACTAGCCTGCTCCGTAAGGGACAACAAAAAGTCTTTCTATAAATATACTAATAACAAAAGGAGGGCTAAAGATCACCTCCAGCCCCTACTGGACACAGGGGGTACGTTAGTCACTAGGGATGAGGACAAGGCTGAGGTCCTTAATGCCTTCTTTGCCTCAGTCTTTAATAATAAGGTCAGTAGTTCCCAGGTGAGCTGGCCTTCGGTGTCTGAGAGCAGGGAGGGAGAGCAAATCGAAGCTCCTGTGATCCAAGAGGAACGGGTCAAGGATCTGCTTCTTCGGCTGGATGCCCACAAGTCTATGGGGCCTGATGGTATCCACCCGAGAGTCCTGAGAGAGCTGGCGGATGTCATTGCCAAACCCTGTCCATTATCTCTGGGGAGTCTTGGCTCACTGGGAAAGTTCCGCTGGACTGGAGGCTGGCGGATGTTACCCCCATTTACAAAAAAGGGCGGAAGGAGGATCGGGGGAACTACAGGCCTGTCAGTTTGACCTCGGTGACGGGCAAAGTCATGGAACAGGTTATCTTGAGTGCTATTAATGAGCACATACAGGTTAACTGGGTGATCAGGCCCAGTCAACATGGGTTTATGAAAGGCAGGTCTTGCCAATCAAACCTGATCACCTTCTATGACAGGGTGACCCGCCTGGTTGATGAGGGAAGGGCTGTGGATGTAGTTTTCCTTGACCTCAGTAAAGCCTTTGATACAGTTTCTCATAGTGTTCTGATTGAGAAACTGGTAACTGCTGGCCTGGATAGGCACACCCTCCTTTGGGTTAAAAACTGTCTGGATGGCCGGGCCCAAAGAGTGGTGGTAAATGGGGCTAAATCCGGCTGGAGGCCGGTCACCAGTGGGGTTCCCCAGGGCTCAGTGCTGGGTCCAGTTCTGTTTAACATCTTTATCAATGACCTGGATGAGGGGATTGAATGTACCCTCAGTAAATTTGCGGACGACACCAAGCTGGGAGGCTGTGTCGATCTGCTTGAGGGTAGGGAGGCCCTTCAGAGGGATTTGAACAGACTGGATCGTGGGATACTGGCGTGTATCAAGAATAGCGTGACCAGCAGGAGCAGGGAAGTGATCCTGCCCCTGTACTCGGCACTGGTGAGGCCGCACCTGGAATATTGTGTCCAGTTTTGGGCCCCTCGCTTTAAGAGAGATATTGAGCTCCTGGAGCGAGTCCAAAGAAGGGCGACTAAACTGGTCAAGGGGCTGGAAAATAAAACTTATGAAGAGAGGCTGAGGGAGTTGGGGCTGTTTAGCCTGGAGGAGGCTGAGGGGAGACCTGATTACAGCCTACAAGTACTTGAGAAAAGATGGTGGGGAGGTGGGGGAAGGGCTCTTTACATTAGTGTTGGGTGATAGAACAAGAGGAAATGGGTATAAGCTTAGTCAGGGGAGATTCAGGTTGGATGTTAGGAAGTATTTCTTCTCTGAAAGGGTTGTCAGCCACTGGAATAGGCTGCCCAGGGAGGTGGTTGAGTCCCCATCCCTGGATGTGTTTAAGAATAGGGTGGATGATCTACTTGAGGATATGGTTTAATGGGGATTAGGGATGGTTGGACTCGATGATCTCTAAGGTCTTTTCCAACCTAGAAATCTATGAATCTATGAATCTATCTATGAGTGCTGTTTAGTGGCCATCCACAGCAATACAATTGTTTGCAACTTCACTTGTGGATCCCACTTTCTATTCCTGTCCCTTGTTTTCAGTTCTCCATGCTATAAATGAAAAATTAAATACAGTAATTATGATATTCCTCTTGTGTCAATCATTAGGCTGTATATCATGACCTCTTATCTCAGTCTTTTATTATCAAGAAGGATTTTTGTCCCTTACAAGTCAGTGGCTATTTATACAACTCTACTCCTCAGATATTTTTTAAAAGCTGAACTTCATCTCTTCTCCTGCAGATAAGAGAGTTCATAGGTCTACTTCTGCACTGACAAGAGGATTTAAAGAAGTGAAGGAACCAGGCCATACCACAGCAGTCAATCTAAGCACCTGGACCATCAAAGAAGACAATGTGAAGTTTAAGCAATGTGAATATTCCAGTACAAATTTGCCATTTGCAGAGTCAGTACTTCACTAACATTGCGATGTACAAATGAATTCTTGTCGCTTTTGCTGACTGTCTTCTGGTGTGTTTCCTTTTACCACTTTCTCACCAAGATTGCAATCTTAATAATTTCCTTGGAAACAGTCAGGAAAAGAAAAAATGGGTCAGATATCTGATATTTCAGGGGAAAAAAAAAGAATAAAAATAAGAAAAAAAGTCCTTTCTACTCTTGAACATTTTGTTTTTCTGACATCATTTTTGAAGATGATAAAACCCAAAAGCTTGGGAGATAAGATCTAAATTTTAAATAATAGATATGTGAAAAGAAAACAAAAAAAGAAAAGTAATACATTGAATTTTTACCTATGCATAGGTCCTCTCTGTCTACAGATGTAATAGTAGATAGTTTTCTCCTTTCAGAGTTTTGGAAGAACACTGGAAATTAATCATAAAAATTGTTTGAGTCCTTAATGATGGAATTTGTACAAACTACTATAATCTCAGAGCATAGTAGTCACAAATTTGTTTACTTTCTGTCATTACAGAAGAGTTTCAATTTCCACATTTCCTAATTGTTAGCATTTTTATTAAACACAAACAAACATATTCTTTTCTTGTCTCTAAACTGGAAAGACATGGTTGTGATGGATGGACCACTTTGTGGATAAGGAATTGGCTGGATGGTCGCACTCAAAGAATTGTGGTCAATGGTTCAACATCCACGTGGAGGCCTGTGATGAGTGGTGTTCCTCAGGGGTCAGTACTGGGACCAGTGCTATTTAACATCTTTGTTGGAGACATGGACAGTGGGACCGAGTGCACCCTCAGCAAGTTTGCAGATGACACCAAGTTGTGTGGTGTTGTGGACATGCTAGAGGGAAGCGATGCCATCCAGAGGGACCTTGACAGGCTGGAGAGATGGGCCTGTGAGAACCTCATGAAGTTCATCAAGGCCAAGTGCAAGGTCCTGCACGTGGGTCGGGACAATCCCAAGCACAAGTACAGGCTGGGCGGAGAATGGATTGAGAGCAGCCCTGAGGAAAAGGACTTGGGAGTGCTGGTGGATGAGAAGCTCAACATGAGCCGGCAATGTGCGCTGGCAGCCCAGAAAGCCAACGGTATCCTGGGCTGTATCAAAAGAAGCATGGCCAGCAGGTTGAGGGAAGTGATTCTGCCCCTCTACTCTGCTCTCGTGAGACCCCACTTGGAATACTGTGTTCAGCTCTGGAGTCCCCAGCACAAGAAGGACATGGAGCTACCGGAACGAGTCCAGAGGAGGGCCACGAAGATGATCCGAGGGCTGGAGCACCTCTGCTAGGAAGACAGGCTGAGACAGTTGGGGCTGTTCAGCCTGGAGAAGAGAAGGCTCCGGGGTGATCTTATAGCAGCTTTCCAGTACTTAAAGGGGGCCTACAGGAAAGCTGGAGAGGGACTTTTTACAAGGGCGTGTAGTGATAGGACAAGGGGCAATGGATTTAAACTGAAAGAGGGCAGATTTAGGTTAGATATAAGGAAGAAATTTTTTACATTGAGGGTGGTGGGGCAGTGGAACAGGTTGCCCAGAGAAGTTGTAGATGCCCCATCCCTGGAAGTGTTCAAGGCCAGGTTGGATGAGGCTTTGGGCAACCTGGTGTAGTGGAGGATTTCTCTGCCCATGGCAGAGGGGTTGGAACTAGATGATCTTTAAGGTCCCTTCTAACCCTAATCGTTCTATGATTCTGTCATTGATTCTATGATTCTATGATTCTATGATTCTATGATTCCCTTCTCTTTTTTTTCTCTTCCCTTTTATTCTTTACTTCTTTCCCCTTTATAATGTATCACTCAGAATTAAATGTGTATCTAGAAAAGTACTCTGTATGTAACTCCCCTGAAAAATGCATGCCTTTTTGCATTAGAAAAAGTTTTCAGTGTTGTTCCAGTTCATTACACTTAACTATTTGTGCAAAACCTCCAGAAGCTACATAATAAAAATATTTGAAACGAAACTTCAACATTTTTTCATTTGTAATAAACTTGTAGGTACATTGAACAGATAAAGTGTATTTTAGAAGGTATATTGAACAGCTAGGTGTATTTATTTGCTTATATATAAATTCAGAGGTGGAGATGTTATTTGGCTGCTATTATTTTTCTTGTCTCTCAATTGCAGTAACTGTTGTAAGCCAAAGCAGTTGCCCTGAAATCAAAGAGCTATGAGTCAATGGGAATTCAGGAACACTGAAGTGAGATCTTGTCAAAGATGACACTACATATATACATAGACCTGGCTCTGAGAAATACTTTTATTTCTTATTCACGACTAGTTTCGTCAGTTCCAAATAAACTGACCTCACATGCCCAAAAGTAGACAAAGCAAATTTAAATTTATACTCAGAAGGCGGGCAGTGGGGAGGGGAGTGGGGAAATGTGAGCAGTAATAAAATGTGCAGATTTTTTTTGAAATATATTTTGACAAGGCATTTTGATAGCTAGGGAAGAGACTATATTTACAAGAGAGTATATATATAGTGCAGCTTTGCTTTGAAACAGCAAAATACAGTGAGTTGAAAACTATCCTGATGATAATCTTAACAGACAGATTCCTGTTACAAGGAAACTTTTTTTTTTTTTCTAAATTGTGTTGTGGTTCTGAAAAGTCTGTGTAGTGCATATCTTTGTGAATGTGTCCACACTATAAACTCTGACATCTCTTGTGAAAAATGAGTGTGTCTTTGTTGTTACTTTAGATGGAAAAATGCGGGAATGGATGAAGGTAGGAAAGTGAACACATTGAAGATGAAAGATAGGGTTCAGGACCTTGCTCTGTTCCTCTGGATGATCTTGCCTACCTAGAGCACTAATGAGAAGGTTTTATTCTTCAGGTATAATTACTTAAGTTGCTATGGAGGTCCACAAAAATAAGAGATAAGCAGATCCCTATATTATAGTTACCTCTGTGAGTATTGAAACTGCCTTCCTGTGACTCTCACTGATACAGACACTAAGAAGTTGTACATTGTCACAGCACCCAGCGGTCAGATCCTGTTAGCCTTAGTCCTTTCTGCCAGCCACACTTTTCTAGAAGTTTTGTTGAAGGCAAGCTCTTGATTTGACTCAGAATCTTAGAAAATAAGATTTAAAAAATCACACACCACATTCAGTTTTTCCCCCCTCTCTGTTCTCAGCATCCCCCCAAGTATCCCATCACGTCTCCAAATGCCTCTTCACCTCAGTAAAATTTTGACATTTGGGAAAAATTCACTTAAAAAAAAAAAAGGGATAAAACAGTTTGGCACAAGGGAGCTGCAGCTCTTCAGTTCCCATTAGAATTTCTGAAACGACAATAGCTGAAAGGTTAGGGCAAAACCTATTAGAAAAGAAAAGTTGAGGTAAATCAGGTGAGCTCATCGAAGAAAATAGGGAAAGATTGGTTCCCTTTTGGGATTAGGTCTAATTAAGGTGAGCAAGCAGCTGTGCCTGTTTGGAATAACAATTGTGCTAGCATGTCACTTTTTTTCTGCTTAGTTGAAATTTATATAGTTTGGAAATGGTGGATGTAAGAAAATTAGAGCTCATTTAGAATCTGTTGAAAGGACACTGCGCCTTCATTATTAGTTTTGCATCTGAATTTTCCTGGGGCTGTCCTCTCACTGTTATAGGTAATGGATTTTTCCCCAGATGTAATTGGATGAGTTTAATTTTTTCTTTCATTACCTGTCTAGAAGCCCTCTGCCCCTATTTCCCTTTGTGTTTTATTAGGACTGTAACCCCTATTTAAATAAAGGCTTTGATTGTGATTATATATGTTCAATCAGCACTTTCTGATTGAATAGTTCTGGTCACACAATGCTCTTGCCTAGCATTTTTTACTAATTACATTTTAGCCATGGTTGTGTACTGTAGAACTTAAAACAGTGTTTGTTTTATACCTTTAAACTCTGTCTAAAAGTTTGTATCTCCCATGGGCCAAAGTACATACAGCAAATGTAGACATTTTCTGATACTAAGGTATATAAGCTGAGTTATAGGTCGTTCTCCCAGGTTACGGTAGTTGCCCACTAAAAAGATGTAGCACCGATTACATCCTCTCCAGAGTCCATGGATACATAAAAGAATGGTTACTGTTTGAAAGTCTTACACAGTTTTGATTTTCAGAGCTTTCTTGTGAGGTTTGAGTTTTGATTTTGCTTTTTGTTTATTTTGTTGGTTTTTTTTCAGTTTCAAGATAGATTTTTTTTGCATTTACATATTTTAAAATTATTACTACTGTGTAAAAATGTGTTGAGTTTTCTACTGGCAAAAATAACCATACAGGAACTGATACGTTTCTTTTAAACATCTGATTTATTCTGATGAATGATGGAATTCTGGTATTCTGGTATTCTCACACCATAGAAGCTACACTAGGGTGAAAAAGGAATTTCACTTTAGGCTACCAGGTTTTACAAAGCTCATTGGGAACAGCATGTCTTCCTGTAAATCCTCCTCAACGTCTTTAGCTCCTTTACTTAATATAAGAGACCAAATGAAAATTTTTGATTACAGTGGTTAGACACAATTCAGAAGTGTAACTTTGTGTATCTAAAGACTCTTTCCAGTGTCATACATTAAAATATTAATCACATTACTTTCCATAGTGCTTAAAGTACCATGCCAGGTTAAGACTGGTGGAGTCAACAGCACTCAGCTGGAGACTTTGAGGCCATTTATACCTCTTTAAAGTGAACGCAGACTGGCTCGAACACATGACCAAACTAAAATGGTAGTGTTTGATATCATTCTGCATTACCCTTTTATTCCTCTCAGGAAAAGTGACTACATAATGCTGCAAAAAATCTGTATCTAGTCTGACACAACTTGCAGATGCTCCTTACAGCACATCTCCAGGTCTATAGCTAAGGCTAAAGAACATGGCTCAGGATTTAACAGTGGAGAATATACCAGAAAATCCCATTTTTTCTCGTAACTGGGAGAGGAACCACTTAGGTCTAGATCTCTAGTCTAAATTAAACAAAACTGTCACCAGCTGTGGGATACATCAACCTCATACTAGCTCACAGAATCTACTTTTTCAGAGTATCAGTGGTTAGAAATATTGAATGGACATTTTATTGTCTATATATTCCCAGCATTATTTTGCTATCCGCAGATGCAATTCGAACAGATCTATTTGGTATTTCAACTTTGAAACATTTTCATCCATCACATTATTACAAAATGACTAAACAGTGGGTGGTTATAAGAGATCACTATTGGAAGAAGCTTACAGATTGCTTTTATTACCATGCTATTGTGCATACAAACAGCTTGTATCCCTGCATACATATTTATATAACTTAGATGCTTCAAAATTCTTTTATCCTGAATCATTTCAACACTACAGAAAAGCTGCTTCAAAAACAATAGACAACCTAAATGCATAATAATAATAATAATAATAATAACAATAACAACAATAATAATAATAACCCATACTTATAAACAAATAAGTTAGTAAATACATAAATAAATAGATAGATAAGTAAAATTAAGTTTCTCACCTTAAGAATGAATTAGTTACTGCATTTCCTTGGAGAATTGTCATCAGGCATAACATGATGAATTCACAACAACTGCCAAACTTTCAGAGCTCAAAAGCAAAGCATCAAGGATTTTACTGACAAAACAAATGCTGCTTCTAAAAACAGGAGGATGAGAATTCATGAGAACATAGTGAATCATGACATTAAATCATCATCTTGCAAAATTCCCAAGAAATAAGTTTTAGAAATTCTCGTACCTACACTATCAGTTTGCTTTTCTCCATCCGTTTTGCTCCTTGGTTGTTCCTACTGCATACTCAGTGTCTCCAATTCTCACTAAACCAATTTTTCTCTTCAGTGATTATTCCTATGTTTGGTATTTAGAATAATATAGACACAAACTAGCTCCTAACAACCCAGGAGCAAACTTTTTCTTGACATAGATCATGAAGGCTATACAGAGCCGAGTGTTCATTATCAAAGAACAGATAATATAAAAGTCAGACAATTTGCAGAAAAAAAAAGACAGAGGTGACCTCAGAATGACCAGTTCTATGAGCCAGATGCTGGTTTTATGCCTTGCAGAGAAAGACATATCTATTAATAGTTTCTACAGAGCATTTACAAAAGCCTCATTTTTCTGAAAACAAAATACATGAAGATGGTATTTAGGAGAATGATTTCAAAAGAAAATACACTGAAGTTAAATAGAAGTTTTACTAGTGATTCCTATAGAGGAGAATTATGTTAATAACAAGAGGTTTTGAAATTTACATCAAGAATTTCTGATAGCAACAATAGATTTCTTGCTGGCCTCTTCCCTTTTCAGAGTATTTTCTTAGTTTAAATATTGATATAAATTGAGAAAGGGTGGTGTCTTGTATATCCAATAAACATACTGCAGGTATTCATGCTTTATTTTCACTCAAAAATACTGAAAATAACAAATAAATTTTTACATTATATTCTTATTGCAAACATCTTTGTGGACATCTAAGTAAAAATTGCAGTGAAGTTACACCAAACAAGCAAATAATGAATTTTTAATTTTATTTTATTGAGGATGGATTTTCACAGTTCTTTTTTTTTGTCCTCGCATTGAAAACAGCATCTGCTACTAAGCATGAGCTTCAGTTAAAAGTGAAATTAAAAATAAAAGACAAATGATTTTCTCAAGGGAACTGAAACTAAAGTGCATATCTTTTTTCATATTGCTATATTTTTTTCAAAATCAAAAGAATAACAGTTGATTAGTTTTTTTTTTCCCCTCAGATAGTCTTCTTCTATTGTGTTTTTAAGAAATTGATTCCTGTAAGTTCCAAATCTCACATGGCAGAGATATTAATATTTTCTTTTTGCCTTTTGAAGCATATTCTAAATGTTATTTTTAGCTTATTTAGTTGGTTACATCTCTTAGTCGCTAATAATGGCATTGATATAATATTTTCAGTGCAAAAGGATTCCAGACTTCAGTGCTTAATGCAAATTGAGTCTGTTTTGTAGAAGGAATTAACAAATTTACTCATTACCAAGTTCTCCATGGAATTATAACCACCAATGGATAGTTAAAATTAGGGCAGTTATCTAACCTAAGTCTATAACATTTTATACTATAAGGAAATTATACTCCATCCTCCAATAAGCCTTTTGGGGGAAATTTAACTTTAGAAGAATATAATTACTAGAGATATGCAAATAATGGATTTTTTTCATGAATATACATTCAAATAGAAAGCAATCTCTGTGATTATTTTGTGATCTCTTATGACAAACAGTCATGAGTTCTTCTTTTACTGACATTAACACTTCCAAACTGGAAATTTGTAGTACATTTATTGGACTAGCATGTTATTTTTCTATTCTTCACTGAGCAACCTAACGCAACTAGTCAGGCTTCATCACCAGGTTCTCAAGTGTTCAGTAAAGTTGTATCGCTTTTATGCTGTTTTTAGGTTAAAACTTTAATGATACATATGTTTTGTGAACTTCTACAGTATTTTGCAGGTGCATTGTAATATTTGATGTTCATTACTACAGTTTCTGATTAAAAAAAAAGGATACCTATTTCTCACTGATAACATTCATCCAAGGGAAACGGATATATAAATGCCTTTTATGCCATCCTTTGAGAGGACATCTGTTGGCAGATATAGACATGTAAGTGAAATGTACTATAGGAGAAATCAGTTTCTAAGCACCCATTATAGTCAATGGAGATCTAGTCAACGCAAACTCTAAAAGGATATTTAGCTGGAAAAAAAAACTGCAGAGGCTTGACTTAGTTGTCTTTATAGTCAACCAGTTCTATTCGACGAGCCCTTGCTTATTTTCCTGCAGATGTTTCTCCAGTTTGGTTTAAGTGTTGTGTGAGTGTCACGTTCCAGGTCAACACTGATGTCTTTGGACTGGTTTGGTATGGACACCTAAGTATGGGCAACTAAACTGAGTCCCGTGACTTTACCTGAGTGTCTCCTCATCCTCCCCTGAGGTTGAAGAAAATGCAGGATATTGCAGTGTATTGCCTGTGGACAGGAGTTTGTCAATCAGAAGGGCACAGGTGAAAGAAACTTTCTGAGCCATCTATGTTGTATCTTTAGTAACTGAGCACACATTTAACTAAAAAATAACAACAAGAAAAATTTTGAATATTCTTCAACTTGAGAGAATTTAACCTGACTAGTAACACTAGGAGTTGACTTAAGCAATGGATAACTGGGTATTTTAAATTATGATGCATTATTTCTGCAAAAGTAGAGGACTACATAAAAAATACTTCAGGGACATAAAAAGAAAGAAGAAAAAAAGAGAGAGCTGCAGCACTATGGTTAGAGATCTCAGCTGAAATAAGATGGACCTGGAAGATACCTATCTTACAAGAAGTTGGCCAATTGTCCATTATGGAATACATGAAAGGTGTGAAAAATCACAGAAACAATAAAGATGGGTGAAGAAATAATAAGATCAATAGTAATAACAGAAGCATAATTATAAGAATCATAGTCACTTCACACTAATTTGAAATTTCCAAGTCTATATTAACTAATATTTAATTCCTCCAGTATTAATAAAAGCTAGAGTCTAAATGCATTATCTTGTACTATCAAATCTGATGCACGTTCTGCTCCTGATGGCATTATGCACAGAACCCAGCTCACAGCAGATAAAACTCAGCTAATTCCCACTCATGACTTACAACGTCTTTGGCAAGAGCTTATCACTAGAACAATGATTATGCCATATTACGTCAGGAATAGGTTTGAGACTCTTTCAATGAATATCACTTTAATTTGGGAAGACCTAAGCAGAGATACTACTCAATTCGCTAGTATGTGCTGTCTGTGTAATTCACTTCTCCAGTTTAATAATCAGCATAGGCAGTATATTTACACTGAAATAAAGGTAGCTAACATTGCATTCATATATTTCATTATTGCTTTGAGAGAGGGAGAAGCTGTAAATCATCATCTGCTTCACAGATGACATAAAACATGAATTTGGTTTACAGTATTTTCTTATTGATTGCCAAACATATCACAGATAATGCTCATGCACTTGGCCCTTGATGAAAAGCCTTCAAAGGAGGGAAAATGCAACACATTGGCCAAGACATCCAGCTAGCAAAAGTAGTAGGTATATCCCTGGAGTTCAACAAACATGTAGGGAATACTTATATTTAAATGCATCATCTTAACTTCAGTCTGTGGAAATCGCAGTGCATCCTCTGGAGAACAGTCAGTATCTGTATCTGCGATTTATAAGTGGGATACTGCAGAAGTTCACATAATTGTGACTGCCATGGTAAGAAGTGGAAGAGGCCATAACCATTGCTGTATCCTAGAGCTGGGATCATATATTGCAACTGCAAATGAATGGGGAAAGTTGGAGAAGAGAGTTCCCAAAGTTCCTCTTCACCCACAGTAAATTAGTTCCTGTGGTTCATACAGGTTAATTGAAGACAGAAACAAAGTTAGTAATCCAACCTACATCACTCAAATCCTTTTACCAAAGTGCATTCCTCCTCTTCAAACTGCATTTCTGAGCAGGTTTCAGTCTAAAAGGCTGCGCATTGCACACTAATGCTGAGATTCTATTAGCACTCATAAAGGCAAAATATTTTCAAAATCTGAAAATTTGGTTGAATGTGATTTGTTGGATTCTTGTTTTCTAAAATAGTTTTTTTTCAAGTGAGAAAGGCAATCTAAAATAAATAAATGTGTATTTTTATGCTAGTTGTAACAAACTTCATGAAAATTTGATATTGCAGAGTGCTGGTTTCCCTTTCACAATTTTCATCCCAGAAAATAGCACCATCCGTCAGCTAGGGCAATAAGCCTATACCTAATTAGAGTGTTTTCTCTTGCCTTCAACACCCCTGAAATTGAAAGATCAGAGAACTTAGCAGGATAGGAATATTGGGCTCAATTTCCAATTCTTTCTTTAGAAATGATTTCTGAAGGGAGATATTCTTTTGAGATGGTAAAAGCGTTGCTCCATTGATGCATACCATCAGCTTACATTTAGGAGCAAAGCTAGAAGTGACTTGGAAAGAAGGGCATTCTGTTACCTTACTAACTGATTCAGGATGTCTTATTAGTATCCTCTCTCAGTAAGCTGATATGAAAGTCACTAATATGATACAACTGTAACATTGTATTAGTGTCGTGGTTTTTGGACTGAGGGTCAAGACAAGAACCGAAAGGGAGCACCCACCAACCATGGTCCCGGGCAAAACATGACTCAGGCTTTTTTCATAAAACAAAACAATTTATTAACAGTTACTAAACAGGAGACACAAGGGAACAAAAACCAGTTACTTGAGAGGAGAAAAGAGAAAACAAGGCCAGATCTTAAAACAACAACCTCCCCACCCCCTTATTTTCTTCCGTTCCTGGCTCTACCTCCCCCCCGGCGGCGCAGGGGGACAGGGAATGGGGAGTGCAGGTCAGTTCATCCGTGTTGTTAACTGCCGCTCCTTTCTTAAAGGAGGAGGAGCCTTTACACCATTTTTCCCTTGCTTCGGTGGATCCCCTACTCACGAAAAAAAAAGTCCCCAAACTTTTCCAACGTGAGTCCTGCCCGCAGGATTGCAATCCTTCCCCATGGATTGTACCAGTTCGGGCTTTACCAGTCTCGGCCTCTTAGGGAGCTGCTGCCACTCGCGTCGGCGTGGGTCGTCCCACGAATTCCAGATGCCTCCACGACCTCATCGTGCATTCCATGCCCCATTATTAACAGTACCTGGTCGCGCATCCCCTGCTCCACGACCTCTCCTGGGCTCAGGCATCTCCTTCCCGACGTGGGTTTCTCCACGGGCCACGAGTGGGTCTCTGCTCCGCCGAGTACACCCTGGCTGCAGGGGGGCCGCCTGCCATCTCACACCGATTTGCAAGGGAAGCCTCAGCTCCAGCACACCTCCTCCTGCTCCATCCTTAACTGACCTGGTCGTTGTGGTTGTTTTCTCTTAGATCTTAATCTCCTCTAGAGGAGCTCGGCCCGGCGGGTACCCCGGGAGTGGGGCGCTTACCGAGTCCCCCACGCGGCTCCCCCGGCGCCATCTTGAGCACATGGCGCCGGCCCGGGCCCGAGCGCCCGCTCGGCTGGGAGCCGGGAGCGAGGGCAGCGCCCTCCTGCTCTCTCCTCGCTCCTGAGCAAAAAGCCCCTTTCCCGCCCCTTTGTCCCAACTTAAATAGGGCAATTCGCAGAGGCGCCGATTTGGCTCAGCCTCCCCTGGGGGGGGATGGGACTCAGATCTGGTGGCACAGGGAGCAAATCTCCTCCCCTGCCACCAGAACACCCCCCCATCAAACTATCACAATTAGCAACAATAAATTCTGATATGATAGGAATGCTAATGCAATATAAAGGAATGTTGCTTATGTGTTAATCGGATAAGATATTGTTAGTGAGATATGAGAGATTCCACTAAAAAAAAAAATCATATTATTTGCCTTAACTTTTTTAAAATAGCATTAACCTTGCTCACTAGGGGTACTGTAAAATGCCCTTTTGCTCTTTCCCAGACATTCAGGGTTCTGTGTGTCCAAATTTCAGGTTTGTAGGCACTCTGTTTTTACTTACAGAGTACTTAGCCTCAATAATAAAGAGAATAAATAAGGGCAGAGTGATTTGTGTAGTCTGAAAACATGTGCTGATGTGGCAGCTACATAGCATTTAAGCAACTCTTTCAAATAACTTCCTGTAGTCTCGCAAAAATTAGGACTTAAGGCTCACAACATCCAGGTGAAAGAGAGTAGTGTCTTTCCCCACATTACTCAGGAAGAAATTGAGGCTCAGAAAAGTGAGTTATCCATCACATAACTGGACATGAATCTGGATGGAACTGTAGAATTCCAATAGATAGAGGTCTATTTTATTAATGAGATTTTTCTTTCCCCTCCTACAGTAAATTTTCATTTGCTTTTTCTTTTTCATTGCTTGATGTGTTCTCAAGCAGAGATGAAAAGAATGGTGTTAGTGTGAAAGTAGTGGACTGGAGCTGCAGAGGTTATTCTTCACTCCCCCATCTGTGAGACCAAATAGAAAAAGACATATGTAAACTCAGGTGTAAAGTTTTTAAGGTAAATTGCCTGAAAATGTTGCACTCTCAATATTTGAGATATACTTCAGCTTATATAAATGAGAGCAGCTATGCTGTCTTCAGTGAAGTTATGACCTTTGTGCCACATAATAACCAATTCATTTGAGAAAGATATTCATATTTTCCTGTTAGTGGAGGAAGGGAAACGTGAACCACCTTAAAGCTGATCGTGTCTATTTGTAAATTTTTCTGTCTTAGATCAGAAATGAGAAACCTGTGTCATATGTGTCAGAATTGTCATGAAGCACTGATGAGATGCCATACAGTCCAAACATCACGTCAGTTTGTCCTTGGTTTCACAATCCTATGTGCCAACCTGATAAACAGTCATGTCTAGTAGTCTAACTACTAGAAAGCCCTTTAGTGTTGCTTTTACTACACAGATCACAATAGCAGGCCTTTTTATGTAAATAGATGTGAAAACAAAATCAATGAGATTTCAAATTGTCTTAGATGACTTCTGTATTTATCTTTCTGTACGCATTTTTGAGAAATAGCGATCTGTCCATCTAGTTTGCTGTCTTGCTTCTCTTTTCGGTTTATTTTGGTCTGTTTAAGAGATATCGCAGCCCTCTGCAAGAGAAGATCTGTGCCCTTCCCTGCTGTTCATCACCGCCTGGTAGTGTTCCCAGATCACTATTTAGGTTGTGCCGGTGTCATGTCAGGTTATAGACAGCAAATTTATTGCAAATTATGTTTAACTTATTGCCACACCACACTTTTGATAAAATAACCAGGGAATTAATTCATGAATGGGTATTTCCCAAAAGGGCAACGCAAATGTCAGTATTTCAAGACATCTATTTTTGTTTGACTAGATAATGATCATCACTCACGGTAGGGGTCTGCTTCATTAGGAGTTAACAATTTTAATCCCTGTTAGGGAGTTATATACAGCATATTTAACCCCATACTATGTTTCCTCTTCCTATTTTTGTGTTTTCACTACCTTAATTTTCGTCTTGAACGAGCCTATATGTTGTCCTGTACCACCAGAGAAAACAAAAAGAAAAAAAAAAACACCTCCACAACATCTTTTTTCCCTACATGCAGTTTTTAATTGTATAAGAATGGATCTTAAGAGAAGGAGAAGATGTAAAAAAAAAAAAAATTGCTTTCCTGAACTGACAAGTCCTTACCTTAAAAGCTTTTTTTTATTAAAATTTTTTTTTTTTTTTTCAATAGATAAAACAGCTATTGTAAGCAGAAATGCCTAGGAAAGTGTATGAAGTGGGTTATGGTGGTGGTGGTTTATTAGTTTGATTTTGTTTACTATATAATTTGTAAGATCAAATTTTCATACTTAGAGTTAAACTGACCTGCTTTTCATAAGTTTCATCTTTTTTAGTGCCTGGTAGCTTGTAGGTGGAATATGTCTTCCCAAGAACAGAGTATTACTACACTCGTTAGAACAGGAACAAGAGACAAGGAATATAACCTTTCTTCCTCTTTTGCTTCTTAGCTCTCTTTTTTTTGTGCCATTTTAGCAAAGTTATATAGTTATTTTATGGTTTAGAAAATCTGCAAAATGGGTGTATTAATAATTACCTTCTTGCAGAGGTAATTATAAACTGATTAATAATTAGAAATGTTTTAATCCCCTTACAAGAAAGGAATTAAATGCGAAGTACTATTATTACTGTTAATAATGCAGAGTGAACTTTCATTCTTACAGGTAGTAGTTTCCTGTTTTATCCATTTCTCAGCTTAACACTTTTTAAATTGAAACTATATTAGGCAAGGTTACTCAGGAGAAAGTAGAATGGTGGAGGCAAGGGTAAATTTGAGGTAGGAGGTAGGTTAGCAAACGAAAATGAAGCCACTGACTTCATTGTGTCTTACAATAGCATGGAGGAAAGCAGCACAAAAGAACTATTAGTATTAATATGAATAACGACCTATAAATATTCCACTTATTAACCATGTAATCAATTCTCTGGTCTCAATGGATGTCTATCTTCCCTTTTGTATATTTGTATATTATAATTTAAATGCATACAATATAATATTTTTTTTTTGGTTTACTGGTTTAATGTATGAGAGATTATTCATTTAGCAGTTAAATATTTATTAATTTGTATAGGATTGGAATTGCAAAGTCCTTGCTTCACAGATTTAGTACATTAAGTAGTTATTCCATAGGGTAAGAAGGTTAAAAACAAGGGTTTCTAAAGCTGATAGAAGCATCGGGTGATCAGCTTTGGGTATTGCTGGTAGATGCATTGTTTAAACAGGTTGCAGCTATAGTCACTCTATTGGATCCCCCATGTTGGACGTGCAAGCTCCATACTAGAGGAACATACATTTGTTTCAAAAATGTAGCCTGCTGACACTCCTTGAGTATTTACAGGTGTGTAGGCTAAAGATGGAAAGTTAGAACGTTTATCACACTGCTTTTGGTGACAGTATTAGGCAGAACCAAGTTCAACAAAATAATTCCATTCATTTAAACTTTTCCTCATCTGTTTTGTCCACCCAAAAAAGCTTGTTTAATTCCAGGTAACCAGCTAGTACTTAAAAGAGGTTTGGGGAAGTGGTTTACGACAAACATTGAGGTAAGAAATCTAGTGCTTCCAACCACACTCTTCTGTCTTCCCCAGGTTTTGAATAGATGCCGTGGTTTAACTTCGGTTGGCAGATAGGCACCGTGCAGACTATTGCTCACTCCTTCCCCATAGGATAAGAAAGAACACTAGAAGGGTAGAAGTGTGAAAACTAGTGGATTGTGGTAAAGACAGTTTAAAAGCAAAAGCCAGATGCACAAGCAAAGAAAACTAAGGAATTCATTCACTACTTCACATCAGTGGGCATGTGTTCAGCCATCTCCGGGAAAGCAGGGCTCCATCATGCCTAATGGTTGCTTGGGAAAACACACACCGTAAATCTGAATGTCTCCACCTTCTTTCTTCTTCCTCCATTTTTTATACTGAACATGATGTTATATGGTATGGAATAGCCTTTTGGTCACTTAGGGTCGACTGTCCTAACTGTGTCCCCTTCTGACTTCTTGTGCAACCTCAGCCTACTTGCTGAGGGCAGAAGAGACCATGAAATTGTGTAAAGCCCTGTTCAGTGATAACTAAAACATCCTTGTGTTATCAACATTGTTTTCAGCACAAATATAGAACATAGCCTTATAAAAGATACTATGGAGAAAATTGACTCTATCCTAGCCAAAACCAGTGCAATAGGTAAACTAGACACTGGTTTCCAAAGATACAGATCAAATTAACTTGTGTTTTCCCTACGTACAGGTAAATGTCTTCCACAACTAATAGATATGTAGGCCATGGAAAGCATGATCACTTTCAAAAATAAGTAGTCTACAAACATATTTCCTTAGAGAGAAAAATTTTGAAAGTTACAGGAAAAAAAAAGAAGCCTAAAAAAAGAAGAACTTTTCACCTTCTTTTACCTCTTGCAATGCTGGTTTTCATACCACAGCGCTTCAACTACATGTTTGTCTCGGTTTGAAAAGACAAGGGTCTGCTAAGGAAGGCAGAAGCCTCCCTCAAAATGGAAAATGTAAACACCCCTCTCTCCAAATTACTAAAATTTTGAAATTAAGGGGCTCTCAGGCAAAGATATGGGAGTAGGAATAACAGTTCTTTACTGGGAAGATTAAAGAGAAAGGAAAACGAACAAACAACAAAAAAATACAAATGCAATAGTACACAAGAAAACCACCACTGACAGAGTCAGAATACGACCTGACACCCTGCTGGTCAGGGTGCTGGCAGCAGTCCGATCCAATGGTGGCTGCAGTCCTCCTGCAACGGCAGACGTGGCTCCGCAGAAGCAGCGATCCCGCCGAAGGGCGCGGGCCCCTCCGAAGGGCCGGCGGTGCCGCAGATGGCCTGGTCTTCCTCCGGGAACCCAGTGGAGAAGAAAAAAAACTGCTCCTCTGCAGTGTCAATGCCGACCAACCCAGGCCTCCCAGGTCTGGGAGAAAGGCACACAGCAAACCTCGAGTGGCTGCTCTGTCCCAACTCCTCAACCAGCAGCCAGAACTGCCCGTCTGTCTCCCCCCGGTGCCTGCCAGAGCCCGACCGCCGCCACCGCCGCTTTCCCGCACACGGGTGCAGTCGCGAGGCGCCCCTCCCCTTCCGGCTGGAGCATCTCACATGGGGCCGATGTTGTTCTGTGAGTCTGGCGGTAGATCCTTGATTGCCCATCAAACAGAGATGGCTCCTGGAGGGAGTGATCCACGAGTCATGCGGCAAGGCATTGATGCCCCATAAACAGAAGATAGTCTGGGAGGAGGAAGCAAGGAAAACATTGCCCCACCTGGTCTCAACAGTTCATGAAGATGGTGATAGAATACATATTTTTGGGCACATTTTACATTGTAACCTAGGACAATGTTCAAAATACGAGCCTTCTGTAGGGTGTATGTTATGTCCTGGATATCCTAGCTGTCTAAAATGTCACAAGAGTTCTGGTCAAATGAGCATTCAGTGACTATAAAGGTCGATCAGACAGTCAGAGATATTCACAAGCTAGTAGAGGTGGAAGAATAGGGGAACATCTGCATAAACATCTGTGAGCGGTCCAGCAGCTGACCCTTGATCTCTCACAGATGTCTGTCTACACTTCCATCTCAAATATAGGTGTCTATATAGGAGATGATGGTCAGACAGACATATGGATAACCACATGTCAATGAGTGGTTGATTGGATAAAGCTGACACTGAGAAAAGAACTGATGATTAATTTTGCTAGAGGTGAAAGCCAGCACTTTTCAAGCCTTGCACATACTGGAAGCTAGAACTGCTTCATTGCCACCATGCTGAGAGGACAGCTTCCTCAAAGAGCATCCCAGGCTGCCCTGTTATCAAGCTGTTACAGGACTGTTGGTTTTCAGATGCTCTCTCAAGCCTTCACCTTCTTTTGACTCAGAAAGAAAGAAAAAACTCTAAAACCTGTGTTCCACTTGCTGGACATTTCAGTTTGAAAAGAAAGAAAGAGAACAATGGTTCAGTTTGGAAGGGACTTAATCATTGCACCTGTACAGATTTCTCATAGATTTCCAGTACTGGCTGCTTTAGTAATATCTCTCACTCACTCCCTCTTTCTTGCACAGACTTAGCTTTGGTTCCATTTATTCCTTTCCTTCTGATGGAATATAGATCTGCTCATTCAAAGTCATAAATCCTTACTAGCACAATCCACAACAGAGATTTAGAGACTTTGCCTTTGGGTCCAACAAAGACTTCAGAGTCTCTCTTGATAAAATTATCTCCTATATTTTTAAATTCTTAGCAGAAGCATTTTCTGTAAAATTGAAATATTTTATCCTAAAAGCATAGATCTTGCCTGTAACCTTCTACCCTTCAAGTAGTAATAAGACCACTACTGAATGCTACCTTTCCTATTTTGCCTGGTCAGCTTACAGTATTGTCTACTATTTTATACTGCTTGAGAAACAGCCATGGAATCATAGAATCATAGAATCGTCTGGTTGGAAGAGACCTTCAAGATCATCGAGTCCAACCATTCACCCTGCACTGTCAGGGTCCCTAAACCATGTTGCTCAACACCAAAACTACACGGTTTTTAAACACCTCCAGGGATGGGGACTCCAGCACCTCCCTAGGCAGCCTGTTCCAATACTTCACAACCCTCTCTGTAAAGAAATTCTTCCTGATATCTAACCTAAATTTCCCCTGGAGCAACTTGAGGCCATTCCCTCTTGTCCTGTCATTCATAACATGAGAGAAGAGACCCACCCCCATCTCCCTACAACTTCCTTTCAGGTAATTGTAGAGAGCAATAAAGTTCCCCCTGAACCTCCTCTTCTCCAGACTAAACAGTCCCAACTCCCTCAGCCGCTCCTCATAGGACAAGTTCTCTAAACCCTTCACTAGTTTTGTTGCTCTTCTCTGAACGCGCTCCAGCACCTCAACGTCCTTCCTGAAGTGAGGGGCCCAAAACTGGACACAGTACTCCAGGTGTGGCCTCACCAGTGCTGAGTATAGGGGGACTATCACTTTCCTGCTCCTACTGAGATTGTTTAGGTTTCTTTATCCACAGTAGTTCATCCACAGTAGTTAAGTCTCTTTTGACCCTAGGGAGCTTAAAGGACATTTCTTCCACACGGTTTGTGGTGGGTTTTTTTCACTGTGAGTTGGGTTATCAAGGTTATTGGAATTACAATTTGGATTTGTTCATGTCTTTTAGCTAAGGTTATTGAAGTTAAAAACTGGTTTGTTTATTCTTTTTAAAAGTATTACTTTATGTTCTATTTCTACTATTTCACTATTCTGTAGTCTTTAATCAAAGGATTCTCAAAGTCAGTCTATTTCCATTTACATTACACTTTTCAAGCAGGTACTTTATAAAACTTCCTTATAAAACTTTATAAAACTGGAATAAACTATTAGCTAAACTGCTAGAGAGAGAACAAGCAAGTCAAATTTGACAAGTTTGAGCCTGTTTCCTTTATGAAATTAATGTATGAGACATTATAAATGTGAACAAAGTTTTGCCTATTTTCCATCTATGGAAAAAGTCCCTTGTTTCACAGATTTTTTTTTTTTTTGGGAGGGGGGAGGGGGGTGGGAAGAACAGCAATAATTCCATGACCTATGAAAATTCCCGTTTTATTTTGTTTTGTTGTTATGTACCACATGTTATGTTAGATATACAATATGGTTTCTTAAGTGTTTTTTTCTAGTTTTCAAATAATTTTGCTTCATCAGAGTAAATCTTAACCAACAGATCATATTCTCCTCTCTGTTAGATAATCTGAGTTTAACGAGTGGGAATACTAATGACACAATTTGCAAAGTTGTATAAACAGATTTTAGCACCACCTATTTTACTACTGTTTCTCAAGAATCCCACTCAAACAAATATTCACAGAAACCTCAATCTAATTTTCAAGCACATGGTAATGTTTCACAGTTTATAACGTTGTCAGTTCACAGGGCATGTTAATCTGAGCTAGTAGAGGATGTCCTAACATATTGCGTTGAAAGTAGGATGTCTTGCCCTTTGATTACTAAGAGACCTCATTCACTATTTTTTCATTCTTTTGTAAGGAAAGGGATGACACGAGACCTCTGAGTAAGGATACCAATCTGTCTTACACAACACACGCAGCTGAACTGGAAGTAAGGCAGTGGTTAGTTTGTATTTTCTAACACAAAGAATTCAAAGGGCTTAGAGTCCTGTGAATCCACAGTTTCAGGTGTGATTCACTGGACTTTAAATACATATATAGAGAGTAGATATTTTCTTCTGAGCTAGTCACTGCATACTCTTTCTATTGTAAATGGAGACAAGTTATCATATACAAGGCATGATTCCTCTCATTTTAAAGCAGGGATCTAAAACATGCTGTGAAGCACATAATTCTGTTCACTGGCTGTAAAGAAAGGTTACCTAAGGTGCAGACATCATTATAAATATTTAAGGATAGATAAAATCTGACTCTTCATTAACTAAATATACAAAGATATTCCTACTCTGATGTAAAAATAATGTATTTAGGCACATCTCAGATTTCTATGGATATGTGCTGGTTTTGATGGGATAGAGTTAATTTTCTTCATAGTAGATAGTACGGGGATATGTTTTGGATTTGTGCTGGAAATAGTGTTGATAATGCAGAGATGTTTTTATTATTGCTATGCAGTGCTTACACAGAATCAAGACCTTTTCTGCTTCTCACAGAAGAAGAATTGTTTCTGCACAACAATTTGGGAGGGGATACAGTTGGGACAGCTTACCTCAACTGACCAAAGTGATATTCCGTATAATGTGATGTCATGCTCAGCATACAAAGCTAGTGAAAGAAGAAGGCAAAGAGGAGACATTTGGAGAGATGGCCTTTTTTCTTCCAAGTAACTGTTACACCTGATGCAGCCCTGCTTTCCTGGGGATGGCTGAACACCTGCCCACTGATGGGAAGCAGTGACTGAATTCCTTGTTTTGCTTTACTTGCATGCATTCCATTTGCTTTGACTATTAAACTGTTTTTATCTCAACCCACGAGTTTTCTCACTTTCACCTTTTCAATTCTCTCCCTCATCTCACCAGGGAGAAGTGATCAACGGGCTACATGATGTTTACCTGCCAGCTGGGGTTAAACCACAACAGGATATCAAAGATATTTATTCCTATTTAGGTTTTAGTTAAACAATTCTGCAAATCTCACAAGGTACCTATCAGTTTTTGTTTCTACCAGTTCTTAAATCATTCTCTTTATCTGGCCCAGAAAGATTTTTTGTAACCATTCCTATGTTGTGTTTTAGGATTTGATGTAATTTATAAGTCCCTCCAGGCTGTGGAATATCTCCAGCTTAAAGTATTGGGATTTTTTTTCCCCAGAAATATCAGGATCCAGAGCTGTTTGCACTAACACATGTTGACTTCAACAATACCACACTACATCCAGCACTGAGAAAAAGCAAAAAAATATCTACCATATAATAGAAAAATCTGAGGTAAAGCATATAGTACAAAAAAAGTGCCTGAAACGTTAAAAAAAAAAAACAACTAAATGTTTGTGTGGAGGGATTGTTTTGTTTTGTTTCAGTTTTTGTTTTTTGGTTGTTTTTTTTTGAAAAAAAAAAAAAGAAACCTCCACAAACAAGAAGCAACAAAGCAGACGGTGCCTGGAATCCCAGTCTTTCTGTTTTTGCATATTCCCCTATGTACAGCTTCTTAAGTGTCCATTTGTTTGCTATGGTAATTTATGTCATTCTGTATTGTATTATACACCTAATGCACAGCTGGTCTCCTAATGTAGGTTTCTTCACTCTTGCTTCCATATAACACTTCTTTCCACCAAGCGCTTATCTTTACAATTATTTTCCATAGTCTCTGATTCTCTAGGCAGCATAATATTTCTGGTTGCCAAGATGCTGGAGCAGCCTGGGCACATTCAAATCCAAATGTTAATATTTTCTACTTCCTACAAGGGTAAAATGGGAATTTTGCTTCTTTTAAGCATACAGCTTGTTTTTCAATATTTCTCAGTACCATACCAAGCTGTAGCACTGAGGAAAAAGAAAAAGATATGTTTTGCTTTTATTTTTGTGGGGGGTTTTGATTTTTGTTTTGGTTTGGTTTGGTTTGGTTTTTAATCAATCTGGGTTGCAAAACATTTGCATAAAAAAAAGTAGCAATCATTTCTTAACTACCTTCTTGAAACTGTATGGAGTCGTTTCAGAGCAATTAAAACAGCTTGCAATAGCCCCAGAAACAATAGTTTGAGCATTGTCCTGGATTTAGCTAGATGTGGACAACCAGATAGGTGGAGAGATAGAGATGGCTAGACACCAAGATTTTTATGCATTTACTTTTTTTTGACTTTACAAAGATTTCATTAGGAATTCCTGTGCCAAGATTCATGGATGAGAATTTCTCTACATTTGATGTGTCATGTAAGCATACCAGAACAAAACTTGAAGTGGACTGAATGTACAGCAGAGCTCAGAAAGAACTAAGTACCCGCTATCTACTTAACATCTCAGATGGGTTAATGGACTTGCCCTGACCACGCAGCCTCAATCACAGAAGCAATGACACTGGGGACAAAACATTCTCTTGTAAGGGATCAGACATAGTTTTTAAAGCCAGAAGTAAGTCAGAGTCTCCTTTGAGATATTTGAAAGGGAGTCCTTAAGAGCTTCTCTTCATTTACAGCATGTAAAGACTCCAGAGTAGATTGTGAATAGATGAGTTTGAGAATAAATGGCAGCAGCAGTCCTGCTTCTCGCTACATGAAATTTTGACAGCTGTGGTAGCTTGTCTAATACTTTAAGGTAATTCACAAGACTTTAGGAAGAAATCTTTGCATACTGAGAGTTAGGACATGAACATCTTAGAACATACAACTCACAAAACCTAGATCAAAGAAAGAAATATAACAGACAGGGTACTCCTTCCTTCCATTTCTTCCTTCTTACAAGAGCTTGTGTGGATCCTTACTGGAGATGCCCTTATGTTTATGTCAGCTTTTCATGGAGGCTTTCTCAGTGCTGCTTCAAAGAAGCACCATAAACAAAGCATCAAGGGCCAGGGAATGCACCCACAACCAATGCACCACCCAATGTGTTAGTTGTCTCAACAGGAGACCTATCAAAAACTGTTCTGTTCTTTTGGGAAAACAAACAAACAAACAAACAAACAAACAAACAAACAAACAAACAAACAACAACCAAATCACTTAGGAAGTCCCATTTCACCCTTGTCCCTTAAGGTGATATAAAAGCCTAGGGAAAAAAAAAAGACCCCCTCAAATCTGGTAAGCAACTGAACATTTCCAAACTGTGTACCCCAGTGGGCGAAGAAAAGCATGAAATTCATTACTTTGGTGTCTGTGCTGCTTTCTCATGCTACCCTGAATTACTCTTCATTTTGTCTAATATACTGTTGCTTGCTAAGATCATCGCTAACTGAATGATTTTCCTCCATCTGCCTGAAAAGGTAAGAAAAGTAATGAGTAGGTGAAGACATCCTCTCACCCCTAGAAAATGACCCTTCTAGGTCAAGGTTAGAGTCAGAATGGTAAGAGGTGTGTGCAATGGGAGCTTGTTTCTGTTGTAATTGCTAGCAGACTAAGAAGACCTGAGCCTCCAGGGATGTTGGTCCGTCAGTGATGAATTGATACAAAACATTCTTGAAAAGCTCGTTTTGCTGCCATTATGCTAATATTTACTTAGTGGATATGAGTTTTGTATGAAACGCCTGCAATCCAGGGAAGAATGAGGCACTTTAAATTAATAAATAACAATAACAATGATGACATCAGGGTCAAGAGAAAGAATGGCTAATGAAAACCATCACCTGCTCTCAGCTGGAGCAAAAGAGTGGATCCAGCTTGATGTGCACTGGGGAATTCTGGGAATTTAACAATTAAAGGCTGTTTCTCCAGAGAAGAGAGGGCTCCATCATCCTCGACATTGCTAATGAAGTGTAATTCATTTTACCTCTTCCCCACCTTTCAAAATCAAAGTTCAAGAGGCCGTAGCAGACAAATTTCAAAGGAGAGGCATACATACCTCTTGCAATGCTGCTCGTGCTCTTTAGGGAATATCCTCATGTTCTATTAATTATTGTACTTCTCTGGCATTATTATTCATGGACTAGCATCTCAAAATACTTGACTTAGCAGTGGTTCTGGAACTAATACTAATAAGTACAAGGCTGTGCCTTGGGTGAAACATATTTTTTTCTCACGGGTACAACACAGGGTAATACTTTTCTTCACAATTCAGCCAGTTTTTTTTCGCATCTGTGAGCAGAAGGCAGTCATTTGGTAAATTATATTGGTTTCAATATTTACAAGGCAGCATTGGAAGCCTATCACTGGGAATGCTGGTGCAGCACGCACATACACATAACCCCAAGTGGTATTGCTGCTGTATAACCAGCAGTGTATCACCAGACAGAAGTGTGAACACATAGTAAAGTCTCACACTATTATCAAAGATATGAGCCAAGCTGGTTAGTAGAGGTAACAAGCTGCTTTGTAGGTTTGCAAAGAGGTAACCATAGCTGTGTGCAGACTTTTTGAGGAGATAGACTGTCAAGCCTCCATCCTACCACAGCACTTGCTTTGGCATGAGCTGAAATTGCATGGGAGTATTGATATCTCAGACAGGGAAGGTCACCAGGAAAAATAACTAGCAAGTGGCTACAAATTAATATGATAGTTTGCAAGGAGATTTTGGACCTACTAAGGCTAAAGAAACTGGTGTTAGTAGCTTGAGTGGCTGGAAGAAATTCCCTTCTGAAAGTTCTTATCATAAAAACAGTTTATTCTGTAGAAATGAAAGGCCAAAGAATCAATGTTTTAAACCTAAGTAAATTAAATTAGGCTTAAAAAAATACGTGTTTTTTCGTGCTTTTAGGCAACTAAAGATTTTCAAAGTGAAAAAGAACAAGTTCTATATTTGACTGTATTTTTGGTTTTGCCTGCCTTGTTAATCTCATTTTAGGGCCCCAGGAAACGTGTAACTTCAGCCTCACTTTAATAAATATTTCCAGCTAAATCAAAAAGTTTTGCCACCTGGATTTTGGACATTGTAGATATTTGTTCAAGCTGCAAACAAGAGTCTGAACTGATTTCCAGCTCTGAGCTTTTCCATCACATAAGGACATTCTCCTGTGGGACAGTGTATTCTTTCTTAAATGTGAAACTTACTTTGTTATCACGTGAATTCATTTACTAACCAATGCTGAAAAATGTATCTTCTAATTTTAAGAAATTTAAATAGGTAAACATTCCAATTTTTATTCATTTAAAAATAATTCAAAGTACCTAAAAGCTTATAAGTAACTTTTAATTTGAAAAACAGGCAAGCATTCTGCTATTTAAGAGTCAGCTTGATATAATCCTAACATGAGCTGCTCTGCTAGGAGAGAACAATTCCTTTTTTATTTCACAGGAGTGTAATTTCTTCCTCAAACTACATAATAAATACTCTTTTAAAAATATATATAAATTTTGGCAAGAAAACAAGGAAGAAAGAAACCTTCGTAGCTTCTGGCTGATTTTGGCATTTCCCTTACTTACTGGATATCAGTGTGAAGAGCAGATTGCAATGTTTAACTGTCTAATATATGCTGTGAAAGATTTGATAGATACTGCAATGCTGAATTGTCAGCCATTAAAAGTCTTTCATACTACATGCATTTCTACACATTGTTACTAGAGATTGCTTTGTACAAGAGTGCTTTATTAGAATAGGGCAATTTGATGGTTGTCAAACATGGAATATATATTACGCTTTACATATACATATATACATCTAAAATAAACAAGAAATACAATTTGATGACATATAATAACACACTGTGTATTCATGAAAAGTGTGTGTCAATTAGTACTATAGTTTTAGAACAAAGTATGCTGTTATAGCTTTAATTCCAAAAATATACACACTCTAATACGGTAGTTGTCATCCCAGAAATATACGTGCTGTGATAGTTGTCATTACAGAAATATACATACTGTGATAGCTGTCATTGTGAAATACATACTCAGTAATAGATGTCAGCAATGAAATATAATAATAATAATAACGTCTAGCAATTTTTCATTCCAGGTCCGAAAGAGCTTTAAAAATATAGTATCATGCCCAATTTTCAGATGGAGGAACTGCTGTCCAGAGAGGATAAGTGATTTGCCCAAGGTCATGCAGCAGACCCATGGTGGAAGTAGGAACAGAATGCAGATTTCTTTTCCTCTGGCCTGGACATTGTGCCACATCTCATCAAAATCACTCCGTATATGAAAGAAATAGATATTCCCTCACAATGGGACTTGAGACATTTAGAAACTGGCACGACTGGCTTGGCACCTTCCAGAATCAAGGCTCATTCCCCTTGAACACAGATAACAGAACAATTCACAACAAATCATTTATCTGACAAATTAGCTTCCTTCTACTTCCCAACAGATCACAGCCTTCTCAGATTTATTTGCTATCTGAAATGCTTTGACAGACTTTTCTGCCTTATTTTTTTTTATTATTAAGTCTGTGGAGACTCTATGTTTTTTTTCCGATGTTTAAACAGGGCGCTTTTTTTGCAATTGGTTAAAGAAATTTCATAATTTTAATACAGTCTTCTTGACTGGGTATAAAAGAAAGCACATCTCACTGAAAATGTCTGCAGCTTTAAAACTACTAGTGTTAATAGTAATAAGTGTTTGATAAACACATTCCTGTTAGGAAACCTCAGTGTTTGAATGTCCGTAGAAAAGTATCAGAGAAATTAACTCATATAGAAATTCACACAGGATTTTTTACAGTGTTTGCTGGACTCCAGAAATGAGATATATTAACTCCTAGGATTAGTTTGCACATAAAAGCTGATGCAATTAGGAGCATTCAGTGTAAGAAATACTGGTAACAGAACATGAACATGTGAAAATTGGTAGAAAAAAAACGATATGAATTGATAATAGAAATGCTGCCATTACAAGTATTGATCATTGTGCAAGGTACTTCATGAGCATAGCATGGAATGACACACTTATTAAAAATGGCCTTTGAGATGTGAATATTTTTAGCTAATGATTTTTGTTTCGACAAAGAAAACTGCTGTCTGGTGAATTCTTTAAAGAACTGGTGCAGAAGTCTTTCTCTCTTGGGATTCTAACAGTGTACAAAAAAGGACACTTTCAAAAAGCCACCAATTTTGAAAGTAAATACTTGAAGAATGTGCAAAGCGAAAATTTGAGTAGCAATTTGTCTACAAAATGTTTTTAGGCGGTTTCTATCGAACTGTTTAGGTTCGAATCATAGAATCATAGAATGGTTGGGGTGGAAGGGACCTCAAAGATCATCCAGTTTCAACCCCCCTGCCATGGGCAGGGACACCCTCCACTACACCAGGTTGCTCAAGGCCTCATCCAAACTGGCCTGAACACTTCCAGGGATGGAGCAGCCACAACTTCTCTGGGCAACCTGTTCCAGTGCCTCACCACCCTCAGTGTAAATGTAAATCTCATACTTTGCCCTTTTCTATCTATGTGCAAATCGGTAACGACTGAAGAGGATCTTCAGATAACGAGTCAATCACCGAAAATCTTACTTTGGCTTGTGCTTTTCCCTCTTGCCTTTTAACTCTACTAAACTTCTGAAATTATTATTAGTACAAATTAAAAGCAAGTACTTGCATTACTGATATAGGCAATAATAACACAAAACTAATACATTGCAGTGAAACATCAAATATTTTCTGAAGTGATAAAGGTAGAAGAAGTAAATGCATATGTAAATGTTACCACCAGCAGTAACAACGTAATTAAAATGTAGACATAATGGGGGAAAAAAAACCCAAAACCTCTAAAATGGAAAACATTGGCACATCCCTACGTTTAACTCCAGAGGAGATGAGTTAGAATCTAGAACAGCCAAGGAACATTTTGCTCAAATAAGGAAGGAGAAAATTCAGTGACACTTTTAAGCCTCGTATGCTCTCGTTCTCTTAGTGCCATCCAGGAGTGTCCCAGCAGGCTGATAATAGTCCTATTTAGTCTTGGAGACTAAGGGAACTGCAGGTAGTTCAGAAGCTATGCTGAGAGAACACTACAGAACTTTTTTTTTTCAGAGTTACTCTTTGTTCAACCATTTTAATGTATGGGGTCTAAAATCCTGCTTTTCTCTAGGAGAAACAAATTTTGTGCAGCATACAAACACAGGACACAACCTTAGCTGACAAGTGAGCTAGACAGCTTTCAGGTCTAGTGGGAAAAAGAAAGAAAATGGAGGGGGCAGGGGGGAAGAGGAGATCAGACATTTTCTCAGGTCCGTTGTGGGTAATATTCATGCAGGGCCATACTAGCTTTGCACCTGGTTTTCTTGTTTTCTATTCAGCTTGTCACATTTGTTTACAATTTGTCTTATTTTGTCATTTTCTTTGTGCCTTCTAACCTATGCCAAACACACTTGGAATTTATTTGCAACTCAAGAAATGTATTGCTGGTGAAGTGGGACAGTTTTTGATGGGTACCCTAAAGGGGAAAGGAGACTTCTGAGCACAGCAGAGGTGAGACAAGTGAGACAACGGGTTAGGCAGAATCAAAATATTCTTCCTTGCTCTTCAGGTGCAGTAAGGGAGAAAGTATTTAATACTTACAAGACATTTAATTCTTGTACCACAGGGAAGGGACAAATTCTCTCAGGACAGGAAGAAGAATTATAAAAACCTTCTTCATCTGCTCATACCTTTGACAATAATCTAGCACGATCTTTCATGGAACTGAGAAGAACCTAGTACAGGCCCTTGCTCTTCCATGCACCTAGCGTATAAAAAAGACCAGAAATTTTCTATTTTAATAACTTTAACATTCAGCTATGCAATGGATTTTCCGAGATATTTAAATGTTTGGTTTGAAGTAGTGTTCTGCCTGAAAAAAAAAAAAAAGAAGCAATAAAAAAGCAAACAAGAAAATAAGAAGAAGAATAAAATAACAAGAAGAATAAAAAAGCAAACAAATAAACAAAAATAGTATAGAATTAAGTGGGAATATTACATAAAGCAAAATCCTTAATATCAATTTATTTGAAGTCACAAGAAATATGCCAATTTACACCAGCTGTGGGTCAGGCCCACAGGATTTACTATGTTCCAAAATAATTTGGAAACTGCTTCTATTGACTTGCTTCTCTGGCATATCCTAGATTTCAGTAAAGAACTGCTTTGTTTTTAGAGTTTATTTTAGGAATTAGTCACGGATTTTATTATTGAATATAAAGGTTATCAGATCTATAATGTAACATGGTAAATGAAGTGGTAAGTGAATTCATGTTTGGTAATTTCCCACTTTAATTAGTATGCATTAAAGATGGTACTTTGCTCTATATTACCTTTTTTGTATACTGTAATAATATTAAATTTACACAAAAGCTTGTTTTGGTGTGTATTTGCATTGCTTTAACTGCTGCGCGTACATGACGCATGAGGCTGGTAGAAGGGTTGCTTTACAGGGCCATTCAAAAATTGTGGCCCTGACCTCTTGCAATCGTTCCTATTCATCTTTTTGTGAGAGCTGAGGGGGAGTCACCTGCAGAGCTCATGGCCATGTGCCAGTAAGGCTCAATGCATTCCTTCCCTCTCAATTTCTTCGGCATGTTCAGCTGGCTAAATTATGCTTCCCTGCTGTTAGCTTGATCCAAACCTGCACAAGTCTATGAAAAGACTCACATCTATTTCAAAAAGGACTAGGCCCTCAATTTCCTGTTGAGGAACCCCAGAAGTTGCTTCCCTGTCTTGTTCTAAGTTTATCGCTTTGCCAAGTCCTTCACATACTGGGCAATTTATTCAGATTAAAGACCCTGCAGCCCCTCTGATTTCTCCATTTACATGTCTGTGAAAGTGCCCTTACATAATGCTGTGTAAAGCAACACTATTTTGGCTGCACAAGGCAACACAGAAACTTTTTCTTCTCCTACTTTGTGGTCATCTCTTAGCCCTAACTTTAGCCAAACGTGCTGAAGAAAACGCACTTTGCTTGGGACTTCATGAGTTACCTTCAGTATTACTCTGTGCTGGTTTTATGTGGTGGGGTTTTGGTAGCAGGGGAGGTGGTGCAGAGACAGCCCCTGTAAGGAGATGGGAGATTCCCCAGCTCCAGAATCAGTCACACTGCTCTCCAGCCAGGACAGACCCCTGTCTCTTCTGGCCAGGGCCGAGACAATCAGCGCTTCTGCAAATGCCTTATTTAAGAATCATAGAATCATAGAATCATAGAATGGTTAGGGTTGGAAGGGACCTCAAAGATCATCTAGTTCCAACCCCACTGCCATGGGCTGGGAAACCCTCCACTACACCAAGTTGCCCAAAGCCTCATCCAACCTGGCCTAAACACTTCCAGGGATGGGGCATCCACAACTTCTCTGGGCAACCTGTTCCACTGTCTCACCACCCTCACAGTGAAAAATTTCTTTCTTAGATCTAATCTAAATCTGCCCTCTTTCAGTTTAAATCCATTGCCCCTTGTCCTATCACTACACGCCCTTGTAAAAAGTCCCTCTCCAGCTTTCCTGTAGGCCCCCTTTAAGTACTGGAAAGCTGCTATAAGATCACCGTGGAGCCTTCTGTTCTCCAGGCTGAACAGCCCCAACTCTCTCAGCCTGTCTTCATAGCAGAGGTGCTCCAGCCCTCGGATCATCTTCGTGGCCCTCCTCTGGACTCGCTCCAGCAGCTCCATGTCCTTCTTGTGTTGGGGACTCCAGAGTTGAACACAGTAATCCAGGTGGGGTCTCACGAGAGCTGAGTAGAGAGGCAGAATCACCTCCCTTGACCACTGGCCATGCTTCTTTTGATACAGCCCAGGATACAGTTGGCTTTCTGAGCTGACAGCGCACACCGGGAATCCAAACTGGGCAGAACCTAAAGTGAAGAGAGGCTGGAGTCTGGAAGCTGGAGGCTGGTCCCCTCCAGCCTCTCGGGCAGGCAGCTGCATATGTTGGGCTGCTGCTTCTTGACTGCAGCGTTGGTGTATAAGGGAAGAGCAACTGACATCATCTATCTGGACTTGTCCAAAGCATTTGATACTGTCTCGCAAAATATCCTTGTCTCTAAACTGGAGAGACATGGATTTGACAGATAGACCACTTGGTGGATAAGGAATTGGCTGGATGGTCACACTCAGTTGTGGTCAACAGTTCAATGTCCAGGTGTAGACCAGTGACAAGTGGTGTTCCTCCAGGGTCAGTACTAGGGCCAGTGCTATTTAACATCTTTGTTGGCAACATGGACAGTGGGATTGAGTGCACCCTCAGCAAGTTTGCTGATGACACCGAGTTGTATGGTGTTGTGAACATGCTGGAGGGAAGGGATGCCATGCAGAGGGACCTTGACAGGCTGGAGAGGTGGGCCTGTGAGAACCTCACGAAGTTCAACAAGGCCAAGTGTAAAGTCAGGGCAATCTCAAGCACAAGTATAGGCTGAGTGGATTGAGAGCAGCCCTGAAGAAAAGGATTTGGGAATGCTGGTGGATGAGAAGCTCAACATGAACCGGCAATGTGCGCTTGCAGCCCAGAAAGCCAACTGTATCCTAGGCTGCATCAAAAGAAGTGTGTTCAGCAGGTCAAGGAAGCGGATTCTGCCCCTTTACTCTGCTCTCATGAGACCCCACCTGGAATACTGCATTCAGCTCTGGAGTCCCCAACACAAGAAAGACATGGAGCTGTTGGAATGAGTCCAGAGGAGGGCCACAAAGATGATCTGAGGGCTGGTTTTGATCCCTCCGTGTTCTTATGCGGACTCTCAGTCCGTTACATTTTTCTCCTCTCCGCTTCACCAGAGGTGAGAGGATTGGAGAGGAGTGAGTGAGCGGCTGCATGGTGGTTTAGCTGCCCGCTGAGCTACACTCTTACATGGTTTTGATATTGGGCTTCGCAAACCATTCCTGATGCAAACCAGTTGAGGCATGTACTGCTCTGGTAGTTTCAGTAATAACCTCCTCTGTAGAACAGAACGCGTCACAATGAGACAGAACATGCGCATGTTGTTCAGTACATTTCTGATCTTGCTAAAGGATCTAAAGATATTCGTCTGCTTTTGAACATGTGTGAGAGATCCAGAAAATAAGGCTGGATTTTAAAATGTGACTCAAATAAATATAGTGAATTGTGAAACAATTTCACATATTGAAATATGTTATTTGGTTTCTACAGAGTAGATCTAGCTGAGTAGAGGTGGGTGTATTTGTGTATACATATATACACACACACACATACATGTACATGCAGACATATATATACATTTAAACATATGTGTATATTAAAAATACTGAATTAAAATATATGTCAGAAAAGTATGTAATGCATAATATATCATATGTCTATAAGATCATTTAGTATGTATTTAGTGTAGTTTACATAGTGAAAAGAATAGTGATCGATTATCAGTATTACCATTGTTTATGGGGTTTGTGTCGGTCGTTCTATTATTATTATTATTATTGCACTGTTACAGTATCTGTTTTACTTCCTGATCCCAGAACAGCTATTTTTAGCTCACTTAAATGAAGATATATGAAGCAGTTGAAGATTCATAAAGTTACAGAAGGATGAGCATGAATGATTTGCGATAGCAAAATAGTTTAGCATTAACCAACAGAGAAATAAGAAACAGAGGTTCTACGAGTCGAGTGGGAAATACACTCTGGAAGTCACTAGTGCAGAGACCTGCAATTTACCCCTTCGATATATAGAGCTGAGAAAAGGAGGACTGCAGAACAGAGTTCAATGTGAAAAGGGAACAAATGTTTTGCTGAAGTCTATTTCTGTTTTTTTTTTTTTTTTTTATTGAAAAGTCAGGAATTAATTTAACAAGAAGTCCACGTTTAAAAAGAAAAGAATAAAAATAAAAGCTAAATAGAGGAAAAGACCTAAATCAACAGTAAGCTAGGCGAGTCAGGCCGATTCCTTGTCTCCGTTCTATATCCCTATATATCCTTTGGAGGCCTATCATCTAGTAAACTCAAGAGAGAAGAAAGTAACCTAATCCCGAATCTGTGTCTTGAGATGAAGTTTCCTGTAATAGTAAAGGCAAGAGCAATGCAATATTGTTAAAAATCTGTGTTGTGCTACTGAGTGATGCAACATTCAGCTCATACTTTAGCAGTAAATGAGCAAGGTTAAAGTGGTTTCAGATTATCCTTCTATTTTCTCCCAACCAGTAGGTTAAACCAGAGGCTGGAGTAGATTTCAACATAATTTTGCGATGCCTTGATGAATTAATGGGACCCTTCCTGTGGTGCAATATGGGCTGCGGCACTGTCCAGAAACTTTTAAAAACTAGTTCTTCATGCAATGCAGAAACAATTGTGCTGTTCTAGGTCTGCATTACACTGGAGGTCAACAAAGATAATCGTAATAGCTTCTACTAGTTTTGAAATACAGGATTCACCTGCTTATCTCTCTGCTTATATAAGCTTGCCATATTGTGGGGATACTTTGGGGAACATCTGTACAATCTCAAAAGAATCTACCTCCATATCCTTTTATTTAATAATAAAAAGATTTAATCTGTAATTCACAACTATTTCAGTGATTGTATTCTCTCTGCATAGAGCAAACTGAAACAGAAAAGCAAATCTTTTTCCAAAGCCCTCCCTAGCACTTTACATTAGGATTTTCTGTCTCAAAAAAAGAAAACATCTCATTCTCTTCCTCCTGACCACAGTAGTGCTTCTTGCTGTAGGGCTTGGACTCCAATATTTTCTACCCTGCTAACTTATGTTTTGTTAATTTCCTTTCCTGTCTCTCATATGATACTTATCTCTTCAGCTGTACTTTATCTGCCATTTAAGCCGCAGTTTCTTATTTGATTTCTCTTTTATCAAGCACATGCTAATTTCCTTCTCTCGTCCTCTGTGTCACTGCCTCTCCTTTTCTCTAGTAAAATCTTCAGGGCCAAAAGTTACGCCTTTGCTCCTAAGCACTAGGATATTTTACAGAACTTCCCCCCCCCACCTCCCTCAGACCCATTCGTCTTTATCTTTCATTGAACAACAGCACTGCAAACTGAGTGTGAGACAACACAGTCGAATGATTGATGCTTTCCAAGTCCTGAGTTTCTTTTCCTCGTTTATTCACGCAGTCACCCTTCTGAGTTAAGGGTTTCGGTTGGTACCTGCCATGGTGACTAGAAAAACAAGGGTAAGCTGCCAAATCCAGTGACTGTTTTCTTGTTCTCATATTGCATTTCCTTATCGGTTGTGACAATGTGCCACAATTAATGATAGCAGAAATACCTATGTTTGATACCATATGCATCATACTTAGTGGTGATGGATTAGCAATCAAGAAAATTAATTCTGCCTTTACAAAGTAACATCTGAACTTTGAAGTTAAGCAAAAGCTTTATAGAGTAGTGCAGATAAAAAATTCTCCTGGAAGTGGGATTGCTGTGTTTCCATTGTACCTACATAATTTGTTCTGGACTAAGCCCCAACAGAATGGTATATTTCCAAAGAAAATGAAGGCTCACTTATAAAAAATTGAATTTCATGTAGCTCTGTGATTCTTAGGCAACACTTTAAATATGAAACCAGTCCCAGTGAGTAAGAGTCTGAGAAGAGGTTCAGGACATCAGAATTTAACACCAGGAACAATCCAAATCTCGTGGATGACCTTGGATAAGTACTGCAGTAATTTTGAGCCATAGTTTTTAATCTACAGAGTAGATTCTTCCTCAGTTCATAAATGAATTTTGTGAATAAAATTTGTTAATAAATTTGAGAGACTTTCGTACCAGACAGAGAACTGTGCATGTACCTTTATGGTTAGAATAACAAAAAATGCCAATGATGGAAAAAGCTATTCAATGTGTCCTCCTTACTTCATAGTCTGCAATATCTTTAAAGAATCCCAGACAGGACTAAGACAGCTAGAATTTAATGCAGTATTGGACACTGATTTATCTAGGTTCCATCAAACACAGGTAATTTACCACTGGAAAAGATCATAGCAAGTTAAATTGTGGCCCAAAATTATGTACAATATCTCTGTTTCCAGATACCACAGGAATTTTACGTGTTTGAATTAAAATTATAGTTATGAGCATTTTATGATCTCCAATCACTCTAGAAAACAGAATAGAGACTTTCAAGAGGCTTAGACCCCTTGGAAGCTCTTTATCCAATCATGACAATGGTATTGATTTCAAAAGATGCCTTAGGGCACACTGTGACTCTTTGGCATGTTGCTGTCTTCCTTTCGATTCTAGGGCTGGGATTAATTTTTACCTTATTTCAGACAGGTACAAGATGGATATTACCATTGCAGGCAGCCATTCCTTGCTGTCTTTGCTCTTAATAGATTAAACCAGTAATTTGGGGAGGGCCTATGTATTTGCCATAGTTTATACATGCATCTGAAGTAGAGAGGGATTTCATCCTAGACTGCAATGACTCTAATAGCTAGATCTCCATTGATTATAAATGCTGAGGGCTACTTCCTCCAATGAAGACATTCACCTTCCAGGCATCTACATCTATGGCATGAATCTCAATTGTTGTACCTTTATTTAGCTATCTGTAAAATGAGAGCAATATCTTTATCAAATATAAATTGGTAAAAACATATGCTTAAAAACCCAGCAAATAAACAGTGCAAGATCCAGTATTTTCTTAGGATAAATAGCATGTTTTCAAATAAATTGAAGACTGTGTTCATTTGGGAAATTTTGAGAAGCATCCAAAATAGTTTATATTGTGATACAAAACTTATGAAAGTGAGAAGAAAGTTTTCCGCAGAGAGAAATATATACCTGAAGATAGAAGACCAAAGAAGTGGATGTGATGCTTTGGCAGATAAGGGAGCTCTTCTCTTTCAGATGAGAGTTTGGGAATGGCTTTACATGAAGATATAATGCCTTTTAGCAAAGACTAACAGGAGAATTTAGGGGTCTGAATTTTCGATATGGTGTGACTTCATGTGTCTATTAATTTATTTAAGAAAAAGTCATAAAAATGTATGGATCTTTAATGATTAGGCATGTTTTCTTTTTTTTTTTTTTCTGTCATATAAATGTTTTGTTTCCTTTTCCCTTCCTGATATATTTGTTTAGTCAGAGATTACTTTTATATAGACAAACTACAATGATTAGAAGTTTCTAAAGGACTTTCCATCCACCATAAATACTGATAGTTTTAACCTACTGAAAGGTTGTTTATAGCAGTTTATTTTCATAACTGTAGTCCATAAGTCTGGCTTTTTGAAACAGCAGGGCCGATAAACCATGAAAGAGCAATTTATGGAAGCTACTGTAACCTGGATTGCTGGAAAGAATGGGAAGTAAAGAATTTTAAGAAATGACCACTATTGATCGCCTCATACAGTGAATGGCATTTTGCCTTCATCTTCAGGATAATTGGACCGAGGGATTACAAATCCATAGCAATAGAAGTCTTTCCTTACTAGACAGTTAATGCACCATAAATCAGCTAGTAGGAATAGCTCCTATGTTGCAGTCTAAGTATGTTTTCATTCAGCTCATTTGCACTTCAAAGCTGAAGTCGATAATTCAGCTCCAAGTAGGTGCAATTGGGGGATATTTACCTTTTGTAGAATATGAATACAAGCTGAGAAAATCTCTAAATTCATTTGCACAGGACATTACCGGTCAGAGTCTGCTACTCAGACAAGCAGCCCAGCTTCCAACTGAAGTCAAGAGGTGAGCTTGTAGCTGCTCATAAATCCCTCAAGGTCTGTGTGCTGTGGCTAAACAATGTTTACTCACTATTGATGATCAATTGTTTTTTACTTAAGAGGTAAGCATAGCCTTTGCTTTTTAAATGCTAAATAAGCAGTCCCTTCCCTGTCTTATCTCTGGCAGGGTGTCTGGAGGTAGGTGCCTTGAACTCAGCTTGTGCAGTGTCCCTCAGAGGGAAGGAGGGAAGGCAGATCTAGGAAGGCACAAATGAGCTCCTCAAATCATGTGTCAATGCTAGGTCAAGTCTAGGTTTGAAATCAAGGAAATAGTGCCATTTGGGAGGGAAAAAAAATAATTTAAGTTGATTCATCTTTTTCACCCATCATTTTATGATATTTCTTCTAAATAAAGCTCCCATCATAGCAGCAATGAAGAAAATCCTTAATTTGTCTTTCCTTTTACCCTCCTTCCCACACTTACGCATACTCGCACACACACCTACCAGATTACTTAGTCTTGTGCAGTACCTGGTCAATATTATATTGCTATACATTGTTTTGGAGGTTTTTTTATGTCTCAGAGCACAAAGAAATGTGCATCATTTTCAGTGCAGCTTGAAACTTTGAATGAAGTGAATATATAAACAGCTTTATCATTCCCATCTGGTTCCATTTTCTAATGTGCTAAAAAATTGAATTGAATACAGATTGGACGGAAATGCTCTGAAGAATCTTCTCCACCAGAAGATGAGGTGGGATTTTTTTCCTCTGTGGTGATGCTTTTCGACATTTTACTGTTTCTCAGGTTTACGGGATGAGAAGGAAGATGAGAATGAGACTTTATTCCATATTTTACAGATGGGAAATGGAGATCTTCAGCTCACACACCATACCTTTCCCTCAGAGCCCAGTTCTGCACCAATACAATCTGAAGCTCACTTCTGTCTTTATATCTGGTACGTTTTCCAGGAGAGATATAGCTCCCAGTGTCAAGAAATCAAACTTCATGGCAATGAACTTGTTTTTCTTGCCAACTATGTAAGTGACCCTTTTTGAATAATCCTCTAACTCTCCCAAGAGCTAGAGGTCACAGTTGGAAAACCTCCATACTGAACTCTCATTATTCCAATAAGAACAATCCACTTTATAAAGGAGTTAAAGAGTTGCCTGTGCCTGGAAGTTTCCCTTAAGAAACAGAAAAGTAAAGGAGCCAAATTTTCTGCTAACCTGGCATCAGAGGGTTACTGGACAGAGAACCTTGCTTAATGGATATCTAGGAAGGAGATAACTATGGATCAAGCACTCCTCACTGGACAAAAAAGACGAAGAAGTTCAAGTTTTGGGAAAAAATATCATGAAGCTAGCAAAAATTAAGTGATATCCATTTTGACCCCCTGGAGAAACTAATGTCTGTTGAGAAAACAGTTTCAATGCCATTTGATAGAGTATGGGTGGCATGCCTAGATATCTCTGTGAAGTCTGGTCTTAAAAAGAAACCTTGGGAGGCTGAGTGGGTAAGTGTTTTTTACTGATGGTAAAACCAAACCAAAACAAAACCAAAAACCCAAACCAAACCAAGCCAAAACCAAGCACGAAAAAAAACCAAAAAACCCTAAACCAAACATGAAAGGCAAGTCATTTAGGTGCCAAAAGAAATGCAGTATTACTTGAAAAATATTCCAGCATCTACCAGAGATTGCTTCATATCCCAGATCTTTGAAACTATTTTGCTGCATGTATTTTTTTAGTTTTTCTTCCACGTATGTGTGCAACATTACAGGCACAACTCAGCAGACCTATTTTAAAGTGAACCTGGATTATGTGGATATGTAGCCATTTGATTCAGTCTCTTTTCTGCATCACTTCCAGGTACCTAACAAATGTTCAAATAAAACCTCCATATTATACTAACCAAAATAATATTAATGTGAACCAATTTTGAATCAAAAGGATGTAAAAATGACAAGTAACTTTGTCTCTGAAAGAATTATCTATTTCGTTTCCAAGATGGATTTTTTTACTTATGAATTGCTGTTCATTTGAACCAATATTCATGGGTATCAGTGATATAGTTTCTACTTCATTCAGGAAGCCAAAACCATAGTTTTAATCTAATCCCTGTTTGACAGAGATGTCCCCATCAAGAAAATTAATTTCCTGTATATAAAATGTTTGACAAGAGCACCTAGACTCACAGTCCACATAAAAATGGAGGATCAACTAGCCTGTTATTCCTATAAACTTTTTGGCAGGATCATTTCTGAATTTGTTTCAGAAATTAATGTTGCTTCAAGTGCAAATCTAGGAGCCTTGGATACCGAAATTTATCATTTGGCTACTTGTGATGGGTAACATTTCACTGCTCATCAAACATTTTGTCCAATGCTACTATGACAAAGCTCAGAGGGAGGGATGGAATCATTTTAGGCTTGCTGGCAGTTTATTACTAATTTAAATAAGAATTCAACCCCTGAAGTGTCTTTTTACTAATCTTAACCATTATTCTCCGGGTATTGTTCTGAAAGAATAGTGAGGCTATGCATTCTTCTAACCATCATTATGTTTCCCCACTATGTTACATGCACAGGGCGCTGGTTATGAGCAGATCCATCTCCTGTTCTGCAATACTTTCTGTTCAAGAATGTCTGTAACTTTCAGTGATTGCAGTGCAATCTCTTGGTAAGAAAGCCCTCTCCAGAGTCAGCCCTGAGTTAGACTGTTTGTCCTTAGAGCTCCAACTCAGCCAGGACCAACTCAGTCCAGAGCCTCATGGCACTTCCCAGACACACTCAGCTCTCTCGTAGCCTTTCTGATGGCCTCACATCAGCTTCCAGGTTGTGTTCAAAAGTGCATGTAGCATGTTCCTTCTCTCTGAATCAAAACTCATCCTGTATTTTTTTTTTTTTTTAATTATTATGTGCCTCAAAAATAAATCACACCTGCTCATTCTCCCTGTTCTCCAACAGCAAAAAGCTCACTCCATTAAGGGATACATACCCATTTGATATTCTCAATCACTTTTTGGATGTCTCTCTCTGTTCACCAACCAGTCAGAAAGACAGATCTCTGCTTTTAGGGTTCAGACTTGCGAAGACTGAGGCATAATAACTTGAAGGGAAGACAGCGCTGTCATTCTTGTAAAACCAAAGATTTCAGGGTCTGCTGTTTCCAAGATTCTAACATAATTCTTAACTTGTTCCTCCCACCTTCTGTTGCTTAGGTTATTTTTCTGATCCTGTTCACACGTGGAGGCAAATTTAGTGAATAAAAAAAAAATCTAGATTTGAGCATGTGTGTGAATTTCCTAGTCTTCTGCCACAGGCTTTAGTTATGGTGCATAGTTGATAAGGCCTGTATGTTTTTTTCCAATGGAGTTGCAAGCGAATATGAAGAAAAAATAAATAGATAGGTAACTATTGTATTAATGGAGGTTATGGATTTTTTAAACTTAGGTGCAGATTATTCAGAGTTGCCAACTGCCAAATTGTGTGTTATTTGATAGACAGTTTTCTTAAAGTAGGATTCTAATTGAAATGATCCAGTACAGAAGGGGTAAACGTGTTGAATTACTTAGAAAATGGATCATTTAGTTCCCAGTTTTAACATGTGGGGTGTTGGCTTTTTTTTTAAAAAAAAAAAAAAAACAAAACACAAGAAAGCTGTGATTTAACAGTGTACAAACAAGTTATATTGATTAACTCATGCGACCTTGGTGAGGTTATAGGTATGCACATAAATATCACCCCAATTTCTCTGCACAAAAGAGTAAGTCAACACGTTTTAAGCTATTGGGCCACTATATCACAAATGAAAATCCTTTCTGACCTCAGAAAACTTATACTTGTTATATCACTTGAAGAAGGAAGACACATGGAATTAGAACTTCTTAGAATCTAAAAATTATTTATACAGGTACATTTGTAAAGCATATATTTTTAAACTAACACTTCTTGCCTTTTATGAATCCCTTCATTTATTTGCTTCATTCTATTTCCTGTATATGTTTGGCTTCTTTGTAGACTATATCTCACATGAGACCTCACAAATTCCTTTTTTCAAAGTGTTTCAATGTATATAATAGATGTCACAGTATATTATGAGATACTACTTTAAATTATAGACTGTGTACCCACCAAGAGTCTAAAATTTGGGGATTTTCACAACTTCTCTGAGAGAATATTTCAAGCCTAATATACCTGGCTTGATAAGGATGTTCTTCCCAAAATCCCACTACAATTTTCTATTTCTTTACTATGATGATTTACTGATTGTCAGACCATCTGCTCATCATTCTAATTATGGCTCCTCCCTTTGGTGTTTACAAACTTCAGATATTATAAATATCTGGTCAGAGCTCATATGGGCAAACTTTCCCTCAATCTCTGATGATGGGGCTGAGATTTCTTTACAAAATCCCACTGAAATCACTTGTGATTGTTCTAATAGAGGTGTAGACATCTATTTGTGAACTTTAGTAGCCTTTGAGAAACAGTGCAAATATCTCTTTAAAGTAATTCCTTCCAGTGACATTGCTAAAACAGTTTGAATACACACAAATGCTGATCAAAAACATATTTTTAAAAATATTTATCTTCTGATTCTAAAGGACACGTGGCTGTTAATTGGTTATACACAAAGCTATATTGGAGTAGTCTAAATTGCACAGCAGCTATTTTGTTTTAATCCAAAACCTTTAAAATTGTCATCTAATCTGTAGACAGATCCTGAGAAGGAATAATTGTTTGGGGACAATGTACTGGGAAGGAATCCTTACTTTTCACTGAATTACATTTAGTGCAAAAATTCAGTATTTTATTCTTATTTGTTTGTTTGTTTGTTTGTTTGAAAATTCTGCCTTGATTTGAAAGGTACATTTTAAGAAGCAGGAATACATTTTTGGAAAGAGTTCTACTTCTTTGTTCCTAAGCTTCTGCTAGAACACACATACCTTTTAAAATTCTATTTCAGAGGTCTAGAAGAAAAAGAACAAACCCAAAATTGTCCAAACTCACAAAAAAAAAAAACAAAACCCAAAACCACAACAAAAATCCAAACCAAACATCTGTTAAATATCTCTTGAATAAGCAGTAGAATCATTATGTCTATACTCACTGATGGATATCTACAAATAATGAAGACAAGATAAAGAGGTCTAGCATCATACATATTAGTCTTCAAGTCAGAAATCTGACTTCTTGGCTAGAATCTGTTACTGATTTACTCTGACCCATAACTCTAATTCATCTCCCACATTTTATCCAGTTTGATTATAAATGTCTTGGCCCAGCAACTATGTATCCACAAATGGAGAGTCCAACAAGCCTTTGAACTTCGATAAGGCCACTAGATACTGTTATAGTAGTATCTAAAAGTAGTAATCCATTACTTTTTTGAGGTCAGATTGGTTGACCTAATACACTTTTCCAGTCATCAGCTCATATGACCGCTTCATAACAATCAGTACCAGTTTTCAAAGGAGTGAAAGAGACTAAATTTATAGCAAATGTTATCTATGTAAAATGATGAGACCAGCACTACCCCGATCATTTTTATTGCTCATCTCTCCAATGTACTGATGGAATCATTATATTTGCAAAACTGTTTCTGGCATTTCCCTTTGCTATCTCTGACAAGCTCTTTTGTGTCAATGCCATTGCTTTTCACGGATGCACAACCAGTGTTCCTTTTGTAGCAAGTGTGTTTCTAATGCACCCTTTGATGTATCCAATGATAGTGTCATGCATACTGACACATCATACCACTTCAGCAGTGGAAGCAATGTCTGTCTTAAAGTTTTGTCCAAAGCTTTTTGACATTCTCCCTCCCAGTGATATTTTCAGATTTTTTGCTTTCAATTTTTCCCATCAGGGTTGCATTTAGTAGGAAGGTTTTTTAATGTGGGTTTTTTTGTTTTGTTTTGTTTTGTTTTAAATTATGTTATCTGGAAGTTGTACTTGCATGCCATGGATAGATGAGAAAGGTGTTCTTGTGGCTCACTCATAACCTGGCTCACTTCCATAGGTCTATACCTGTCTAACCAGCTGATTCTCAAGATGGGGAAGGATAGATGTTTAAAGACGTTGAACAGTCAATGCCCATTACAAACTTGGTTCACAGTGCCAGAGCAGCCTAAACCACGACACACAGTTTCTCCATAAATCAAGGGGATATCCTTCCCATGATCCATTTCAAGACCTGCAATATTGTTTAGATAATATAAATTGCTTAAATGCCTCAGGCAAAGAGGTCAAATCAAGCAATGTTTCCCTCAAAAAAACCTGAAATTGTCATAAGAATGAGATTGAACACCCATATAAAATGATTACATACATGTTATACATACATGACAGTTATCTCTTTGTCAAATTAATATTGTATTGGGAGCTTCTGTAAACCGGGAATCTTGTTTCACTATTGTTTTTGCTTTATCAATGAGTGTTTCATATTTTTTGATCAGGTTTCTGCAGAAAATGGGATGTAAAAACAACAAAAGAGAGGAAAAGAGGCAGTGAAACAATGATTGCCTAAAACTGGAGTTCAATTCTCTGTTCCTCAACTGATTTCTTACATGGCTGTGGAGCAGATAATTCTCTTTTTCTTCATCTCCAAGTCTTACTATTACCTCACCTCACAAGAGCTGTGAGGTGTGGCCAGCTGAAAACTGAGATATGCTCAGGCAGACATGTCAAAAGAAAGACTCAAGAGTTGGGTTCCTGTCTCATATGCCACAACAACAGGGACAGTACTTCACTTGTCTGGATTGTCTGCTCCATGCTCTCCTGTGTCGACATAGTCAGACAACCTGCCGTTGAGCTGTGGCTTCTGTGGAGACAGGAGTCATAAGGAAAGCTTGTGAACCTGTGCTGCAGAGGAGGTCGGGTGTCCAAACAAAAGGAGAAACCTGTGTTATGCCCAGTCCTCAATTGCAGAACAGTTTCGTGCCTTTTCGCCTTTAACCTGTTAGGTCTTACATGCTAGGAGATAAGAAAGACGAGATTTTTGCCCCTAGAATTTGTCAATAACAATGTTTTTGTGTGCCTTAAAAAGTTGGAGAGAATTGATGATTGCAGGAATGTAGCAAAAAGAAGCCCTTGGTTTTGGTGATCACTGTTCCCTACAAGGCTAAAGGATGCTCTGAATCTACTAGTTTGCTATACAGATAAAGGCCATTTCATTCTCAAATGCATAATGAGGCAGTACACAGGGTAAAAGGTATGTCTGTAGGCATATTCACAAGAGGAACACAGCACAGAGGGCTCAGAATTAACCACCAGAGATGACTATAACTGAAAACAATCCTTGCTACTTCAGCTACTAAAGAGAAGGCATTTATAACTCAGGTCCAGTGTTGTGCTAATGCAACTTCTAGGACACCACCAAATAGATCAGGCACCTGCATCAAGCACCTGCATCAAGCTGAGTAAGGATGTGTACCTTTACATTACGGTCCCCATGGCATAATAGAAAAACATCTTAGAAAACTGCTTCAGCAGAAGGTCTACCCTGTTACGAGAAACTTGCCCTACAGCTCTCCTGGAATAGTGCTCACTGCCAGCGTCAGTCACTGCTAAGCATCCCTCTGTGAGCCTGAACCACAGAGTATGTTAGTTACAGTTTCTGATTGTGGTAATTGGTTCTTATTTCAAGCTATAAAGACTTGTGCTATTTTCCTTTCAATAGACCATCCTGATTTAAATCTAGTATCACCCAAAATAGCAGGCAGACTCCAGCAGTACTGACGGATGTATCAAAGCTGTCTGAAGGTTACTTTAAAATTTGTGCAAATGCTGGTCTCTTCTCTGAACCACTGCAGGACTTACAGGGTCTGTCCTCTTAACCCTGCTCCAGACATAGAATGAGACAACTAATAATTGCTCTCTGTTTTTAGAAACAATCCTGTTTGTGTAATTTCTGCCATTTTTCCCTCTTGTCCTTTTATTGTTCATAGCATTTGCATGAAGACAGGATCTTCATTTCAGAGGAGTCCATCTGCTCTGGCTGCTCATTCTCTTCCTGAAGTTATAAGCCTCTATTTGCAACATCATAATCCTCTCACCAAGGCAACCTGCAGTGAGGTCACAAGTGGAGGATTGTGACTTCAGGTGGGGAAATGAGCAGCAGGAGCAGATGAACTGTTAAGAAGCAGAGATCCCATTTTCATTGCAAATGTCCTTTGCATTAAAGAATGAGGCTAGAGAAGGCAGCCAAGGGAGGACACTGAAGCAGAAAACCATGCACACAGAAAGCATATTCAAATGCTTTAAGCAGTTGCATATGGTGAACTAGCTCTTGGAAGAGTAATATCTTAAGATGTGAACCAATTAACATCTTCCAATCAAGCTGAATATTGAGGCTGAAAAAAATAAAAACACCTGACTCTTCCTTAGAAACACCTCCTCCCCTCCCCCTCCCCCCTTCCCCCCTCCCTCCCCCCTTCCTTCCCCTCCCCCCTCCCCCCCTCCCTCCCCCCTCCCTCCCCGTCCCCCCCTCCCCCCCCTCCCTCCCCCCCTCTCCCCCCTCCCTCCCCTCTCCCTCCCCCCTCCCTCCCCTTCCCTTCCCTTCCCTTCCCTTCCCTTCCCTTCCCTTCCCTTCCCTTCCCTTCCCTTCCCTTCCCTTCCCTTCCCTTCCCTTCCCTTCCCTTCCCTTCCTTCCCTCCATCCCTTCCCCTTCCCTTCCCCTTCCCTTCCCCTTCCCTTCCCCATCCCTTCCCCATCCCTTCCCCATCCCTTCCCCTTCCCTTCCCCATCCCTTCCCCATCCCTTCCCCTTCCCTTCCCCATCCCTTCCCCTTCCCTTCCCCTTCCCTTCCCCTTCCCTTCCCTTCCCTTCCCCTTCCCTTCCCCTTCCCCTTCCCTTTCCCTTCCCCTTCCCTTCCCCTTCCCTTCCCCTTCCCCTTCCCTTTCCCTTCCCTTTCCCTTCCCTTTCCCTTCCCTTTCCCTTCCCTTCCCTCTCAAAGTGGCAGAGTTTCTTGTAGGGGACTAAATAAGAACTGCTGCTAAATAAGTGAACAGGAAAGACAATCAGTAGAGACCACCTCTGTAAACTATACATCACCTTAAATTATGAAATGAGTAAATAGGCCATGTTATGATCATGTCCCTGATTTTTAATTTTTAGTTGTTTCTTACATGTTTTTGTGAAGAGAATTTTTTGTTTCTTTATTTGTTTGTTTTTGTGTAGAAAGAAGAGATCCCTGTAGGATTTTCAAAACATTGATTAGTGTTAATATGAAATTCATGGGAACTAAGCCTTTAATATTCAGAATTAATCTTTGTCTGTCTCACCTGTCTTCTTTTGTAGTCTTGCAGGCCCCATTTGGGCCTAAGTAGCACATGTAGCAAGGTAGGTGTCTATATCTTTTCCTAATTAACAAGTAATAGAACAAGAGGAAATGGCTTCAAGTTGCACCAGGGAGGTTTAGATGGCATATTGGGAAAAATTTCTTCACTGAAAGGGTTATCAACCATTGGAAGAGGCTGCCCAGGGAAGTGATTGAGTCATCATCCCTGGAGGTATTTAAAAGATGTGTAGATGTGGCACTTAGGGACATGGTTTAATGGTGGACTTAGTAGTGTTAGGCTTACAGCTGGACTTAATGATCTGAAAAGTCTTTTCCAACCTAAATGATTCTATGATTGTATGTCTAAACCCAGAGTAACTTTGTTTCAGCAGAGACACATTGTGTTTAGTTTGGTGCATCTGCAGTTCAAATGCAGCCTTCCTGTTTTGCACAAGGAATCTGTTGCTTGGGAGGAGGTAGATATCTCTTGCACAAGAGAGTCACAGACATCAGTGCACACAAACACCAGCACATAATTATGCATACAAATTTCAAGTCCAAAGCAGCTGGATAAGAGACCAAACCCACTCTTACAGTAAGGTTACCACTTAACTGCTTTTCCATTTCATTGCTCAAGAACAACAAAATTTGATCCACGAGATTCAAGAACCATAAAAATGTCCTCTGGACTGTTTAGTTCATGATGTCCGGGTATGAGGTGCAGAGTGAACCCCAGCTGTCAAGAGTGTTATGTGTGAATTTGATGGCCTTGAAGAGAAGGTTTGCAGCAGGGAATATCATGTTGGGAAGCTGCTTTGCCTGTTTTGGCTTGAAAAATGAAGGGGAGGAGTGGGCCAGAGAACATCCGACATTTTTTCCTGACTCTTTCAAGTAGAAGATACGTTACCTCATGTGAAAAGTCATCCTGCCTGTATGAGTCCTAACGTGCTCCCTGACAGGAGAAGGTGTCATGGCTGTTTGACATTCATGGCTACTAGGTTGCTGCAATTCTTCCTCTTCTTTAATAGTTAATGTGGCAAAGCCAAATACATCTATAAGGTTTTGTGGAGTTGTTTTTTTTTTTTTTTTAAATCCTCTGTAAAGGAAGGGAGGAAGACATTTTGTGTCAACACACTTCCAAGAATCCACTACAACTGAAGAAACTAACTTTTTTATTTACTCATTGATTATTAACTCATTTTTTCTCATGATATAAAGAAGACGAAAGTACTATATAGATGCCACAATCTATAACAACTTAAGTAACAGGAAGATTTTAGACAGAAGGAGGGAAAGGTCAAATTCACTTAAGCAAATAGCCAAGGCCAAGAAATGAGTTTAAACTTTACATTAAGATTTGGTGTGTTATTGCATTTTAGGTTATTGCCATTTGATGATGGTTTTTATACATGTATACCACACATATATATAATAAAGGAAATCTTATCAAAAGGAAGACAAGTCTAAATAACTCCTTAGGTTCTACATGTTATATCTCTTTGCAACAATGAATTTGTATAATTTGCAGAAGAAAGACCTTCAGTCCAAGCCACTTGTATTAATTACTGAGACAGAAAAGGATCTTCCTACTAGATTTTTTCGTCACAATACAAGCCTGTTCAAATGGTTTGGGACCTGAAGATCTGAATCTTAAAAGATTAGTGACAGAGAGGGACTAGGGGATGCAGAAGGGTATTAAAACCACATTCAAGGGATAGTAGAAACTGATGAGCCTTGGCGTTGCTTGTCAGCCTGTATTTGACCCAGTATTAATATCTTGAACTTAACACCTATGAAGGTGAAATCTACATTTGTTTAAATGGTGGATAATGAATGCTATTTCTGGACTACAGCTTTCCAAATACGTTAGTAAAGGCAATGCTCCAGTGGCGTATGTTTTGAAGCTTCCAATGATGGGCAATATACATTGAACAGCAGGAAATTCTGAGCTTAAAGAACAGCCTGAACTCCTAGAGGCATCCACAAAGGTAGATTTGATCCCTTTATACCACTTGAGTGAATTAAAGTAGAAATAAATGAAGCAGAAATGACTCATTAAAGAAGCCACTATGTAAAGAACTCTACTTTTAGAAAATATCCATAAGAGGCTTGTAACAGCCTTAGCTGCAGTACATGGAAGTTCTAAATAATAGAAGAAGAAGGAAGGAGATGACGTGGAAAGATTGTCATTCAGCTTTTCTTTCTGCCTTAAGGTTTCTAAGAATCAAAAGAAAGAAAAATAAAGCAGCTGAAATTAGTGTGAAATCCCATGAAGACCCTAAATAGTTCTTGAACGTCATGAGTATGAAAACTCCCTCTTTTCCTCTTCCAGTTGTCCATGAAAAAAAGATGAAGCTCAGAATTTCATTGGTCTTGTCATACCTGAACAAGCAACACATATGTCACTTAAGCAGTTCTCTTAAGTACTTTTGCAGTAATGTGCTTTCTTCTTATTATTTTTCTTTAACTTCAGAATAAAGACCTAACTTCCCTTTAATTTCTCGTCCTGAAGTCTGTTTTTGGTTGGGGTTTTTTTGTTTGTTTTGTTTTTTAAATGTAAATCTATGTTTAGAAATAGAAATTAGAAACCACTCTTTAGGTAGCTGAAAAATTATATCTGATGTGTTGGTCTGTGTAAAGGGATCCCAAGTATTTGAAAAATCTTTTCCCTAAATTTTAGGAAAATGCCACAGAGGCCTTTCCAAGGCAGATTGTCATTGCTGTGTCAGTAAAAGCTGCCTCTTTTCCTGATATGTGTACAGCACTTAAATTAGTATGGGCAGTGACATTTGAAATGCTGTATCTCTTCTCAACTGGAACTGTGCTGGTAGTTCTTCCTGTGGATGGTTTTGCAGCAAACTGCTGAAAGCCCCGTAAACTTTCCAATTTTTTTGACACAGAATCTGCAAGACACGCACACATGCACATCCTTCTTTTATAATGAAACCAGTTTACCCACTCACTGAACAGTGAGTTATTACCAAAATCAACACAATCTGAGTCACAAAGATATAAGTTAGCAGGACATTTTCTTCTGCCTCACCATGGGCTTTTTTTTTACACGAAAACAACTAAGTACTAACTGATTTCTTGTTTCTTCACTGTCTGTTCTATAAGTATATGTGAATATCAGGACATGCTTGTGAGCTTATGTGCCCACAGTACACACAGCCATTCTGGTTTCATGCAAAAGGTCCGTCTTCTACAAAACCGAAGTAGTCCATCATGCTCAGAATTGCTGCTTGAAATCTCAGAATATTTCACTGATGGGAACAGAAAGTGACTTTTTAAAATGTATCAAAACATGACAATAAGCACCTGAAGGTCGTCTAGAAATGCAGTTAGAACAGTTAAGCTCCTAATTGCATTTGCTCTCCAAAAATGGTTATGTATTTTTGTAAATCCTATTAGGTGCCTCCCTGCACCTTTGGAAGATAAATACAGATGTAAATCTGGCTGTCAAGACCAACTTCTTACAAGAAGCTGGAAAACTGTCTTTCTATTATCATAGAATGGCATAGGCTGGAAGGGACCTTAGAGATCATCTAATCCAACCTCCCTGTCATGGGCAGGGACACCTCTCAACTAGATCAGGCTACTCAAGGCTCCGTCCAATCTGGCCTTGAACACCTCCAGGGTGGGGGCATCCACAACCTCTCTGGACAATTTATTCCAAAGTCTTACCACCCTCGTACTGAAGAATTTCTTCCTAAGATCCAATCTAAATCTGTTCTCCTTCAACTTAAACCCATTTCCCCTTGTCCTATCAGTGGACACTCTTGTAAAAAGTGTCCCTCCCCAGCCTTCCTGTAGGTTCCCTTCAGGTATTGGAAGGTAGCTATTAGGTCCCCCCGAAGTCTTCTCTTTTCAAGGCTGAACAATCCCAGCTCCCGCAACCTGTCCTTGTAGCAGAGGTGCTCCAGCCCCTGGATCATCTTTGTGACCCTCCTCTGAACATGCTCCAACAAATCTACGTCTCTCTTATGGTGAGGACACCAGAACTGGATGCAGTATTCGAGGTGGGGTCTCACAAGAGCAGAGTAAAGGGAGAGAATCACCTCTTTCGACCTGCTGACCACGCTTCTCTTGATATATTCCAGGATGCGGTTGGCCTTCTGGGCCGCATGAGCGCACTGCCGGCTCATGTTGAGCTTCTCATCTATAAACACTCCCAAATCCTTCTCTTCAGGGCTACTCTCAACCCACTCTGTGCCCAGTTTGTATTTGTGCCTAGGACTGGCCCGACCCAGGTGAAGGACCTTGCATTTTGACTTGTTGAAGCTCATGCAGTTTGCACTGGCCCAATTCTCAAGCTTATCAAGGTCCCTCTGGATGGCATCTCTTCCCTCAAGTGAGTCCAAAGCACCACACAACTTGGTGTCATCGGCAGACTTACTGAGGGTGCACTCAATGCCGTCATCCATGTCACTGACAAAGATGTTGAACAGCACTGGACCCAGAACAGACCCCTGAGAAACACCGCTTGACACTGGTCTCCACGTAGACATCACACCATTGACCACAACTCTTTGAGTTTGACCATCCAGCCAGTTCTTTATCAACTGGGTGGTCCATCTGTCAAATCCATGTCTCTCCATTGTAGAGACAAGGATGTCATGTGGGACAGTGTCAAACGCCTCGCACAAGTCCAGGAAAATGACATCCGTTGCTTTACCCATGTCAACCAGTGCTGTAGCTTTGTCATAGAATCATAGAATGGTTAGGGCTGGAAGGGACCTTCAAAGGTCTTCTAGTCCAACCCCCCTGCAAGGAACAGGAATATCTCCAACTAGATCAGGTTGCTCAGGGCCTCGTCCAACCTGGCCTTGAACATCTCCAGGGATGGAACATCCACCACCTCTCTGAGCAACCTGTTCCAGTGTTCTACAACTCTCATGGTAAAAAATTTTTTCCTAATGTCGAACCTGAATCTACCTCCCTCTATTTTAAAACCATTACCCCTTGTCCTATCACAACTGGCCCTCCTGAACAACCTCTCCCCATCTTTCTTGTAGGCCCCCTTGAGGTACTGGAAGACCGCTATAAGGTCACCCCGGAGCCTCCTCTTCTCCAGGCTGAACAGCCCCAACTCTTTCAGCCTGTCCTCATAGGAAAGGTGCTCCAGCCCTCTTATCATCTTCGTGGCCCTCCTCTGGACCCTCTCCAACTGGTCCATGTCCTTCTTATGTTGGGGGCTCCAGAACTGGACGCAATACTCCAAGTGAGGTCTCACGAGGGCAGAGTAGAGGGGGAGAATTGCCTCTCTCGACCTGCTGGCCACGCTCCTCTTGATGCAGCCCAGGACGCCGTTGGCCTTCTGGGCCTTAAGAGCACATTGCCGGCTCATATTGAGCTTCTTGTCCACCAGTACTCCCAAGTCCTTCTCCTCAGGGCTGCTCTCAATCCATTCTCCTCCCAGTCTGTATTTGTGCCTGGGATTGCCACGACCTAGATGTAGGACCTTGCACTTGGCCTGGTTGAACTTCATGAGGTTTGCACGGGACCACCTCTCCAGCCTGTCGAGGTCCCTCTGGATGGCATCCCTCCCTTCCAGCGTGTCGACGGCACCACACAGCTTGGTGTCATCGGCGAACTTGCTGAGGGTGCACTCCATGCCACTATCCACGTGTGATAGTTTGATGTGGGGGGGGGGTGTTCTGGTGGCAGGAGAGGGGATTTGCTCCCTGTGCCACCAGATCTGAGTCCCATCCCCCCTTGGGGGGTTGAGCCAAATTGGTGCCTCTGCGAATTGCCCTATTTAAGTTGGGACAAAGGGGCGGGAAAGAGCTTTTTGCTCAGGAGCGAGGAGAGAGCAGGAGGGCGCTGCCCTCACTCCCGGCTCCCGGCCGAGTGGCCACTCGGGCCCAGGCCGGTGCCATGTGCTCAAGATGGCGCCGGGGGAGCCGCATGGGGGACTCGGTAAGCGCCCCACTCCCGGGGTGCCCGCCGGGCCGAGCTCCCCCAGAGAGGATTAAGAGCTAAGAGAAGACAACCACAACGACCGGGTCAGTCAAGATGGAGCAGGAGGAGGTGTACTGGAGCTGAGGTTTCCCTTGCAAATCGTTGTGAAGATGGCAGGCGGCCCCCCTGCAGCCAGGGTGTACTCGGCGGAGCAGAGACCCACTCGTGGCCCGTGGAGAAACCCACGTCGGAAAAGAGATGCCTGAGCCCAGGAAAGGTCGTGGAGCAGGGGATGCGCGACCAGGTACTGTTAATAATGGGGCATGGAATGCACGACGAGGTCGTGGAGGCATCTGGAATCCGTGGGATGACCCACGCCGACACGAGTGGCAGCAGCTCCCTAAGAGGCCGAGACTGGTAAAGCCCGAACTGGTGCAATCCATGGGGAAGGATTGCAATCCTGCAGGCAGGACTTATGCTGGAAAAGTTTGGGGACTTTTTCCTCGTGACTAGGGGATCCACCGAAGCAAGGGAAAAATGGTGTAAGGACTCCTCCTCCTTTAAGAAAGGAGCGGCAGTTAACAACATGGATGAACTTACCTGCACTCCCCCATTCCCTGTCCCCCTGCGCCACCGGGGGGAAGGTAGAGCCAGGAACGGAAGGAAACAGGGGGTGGGGAGGTTGTTGTTTTAAGATCTGGCCTTGTTTTCTCTTTCTCCTCTCAAGTAACCGGTTTTGTTCCCTTATGTCTCCTGTTAAGTAACTGTTAATAAATTGTTTTGTTTTATGAAGAAAGCCTGAGTCATGTTTTGCCCGGGACCATGGTTGGTGGGTGCTCCCTCTCGGTTCTTGTCTCGACCCTCAGTCCAAAAAAAACCACGACACCACGTCACCGACAAAGATGTTGAAGAAGGCCGGGCCCAACACGGACCCTTGAGGGACACCACTCGTGACTGGTCTCCACTTGGACATCGAGCCGTTGACCACCACTCTCTGAGTGCAGCCATTGAGCCAACTCCTTATCTACTGAGTGGTCCATCCATCAAACCCATGCCTCTCTAGTTTAGAGAGAAGAATGTCATGCAGGACAGCGTCAAAAGCTTTGCACAAGTCCAGGTAGATGATATCCGTTGGTCGACCCTTGTCCACTGTCATGGTTTGATGTGGAGGGGGGGGTGGTTCTGGTGGCAGGAGAGGGATTTTGCTCCCTGCGACCTCCCCGGTTTTGGATCCGGGTTAGGCTTAGTTCTGGCCACCGGATCAGACTGCCATCCCCCTCGGGGTTGAGCCAATAGGGCGCCTCTGCGAATTGCCCTGTTTAAGTCAGGACAAGGGAACCGGAAAAGGTGCTTCGCCCAGGATCGACCAGAGAAGGGAGGAGGGCACTGCCCCCGCTCCCTGGCTCCCGGCCGGGCGGCTGCCTGCGTCGGGCCAGCGCTGCCCACGGAGGATGGCGGCGGCGGAGCCAGCTGGGGAACTCGGGGGCACCCCACTCCCAGGGTGCCCACTGGGCTGAGTTCACCTGGAGAGGACTGAGATCTGAGAGAAACAGCTGCATCGACAGCAGGTCAGTGAGGATGGAGCGGGAGGAGGTGTGCCGGAGCCGAGTTTCCCCTGCGGCTGATGGTGAGATAGCAGGCGGCCCCCCTGCAACCAGGACGGCCTCGGTGGAGCAGCAACCCACTCGCAGCCCGTGGGGAGAAGATGCCTGAGCCCGAGGATGGTCGTGTTGGGGGCACGGCAAGGCAGAAAGGCATCTGGAGTCTGCGTGACAACCCACGCCGGAGCGAGTGGCTACAGCTCCCTAAGTACCCGAGACTGTGGTAAAGCCCACACCGGAGCAATCTGTGGGGAAGGATTGTTTCCAGTGGGCTGGACTCACGTTGGAGAAATTTGTGGATTTTTCCTCCTGGGTAGGGGATCCATTGGAGCAGGGGAAAAGGGTGTAAGGACTCCTTCTCCTTTAAGAAAGAAGCAGCAGTAACAGCACGGAATGAACTGACCTGCACTCCCCCAGTCCCTGCCCCCTGTGCTGCTGGGGGGAGGAGGTAGAGCCGGGAGGAAAAGGAAGGTGGGGGGGGGAAGGTGTCGGTTTTAAGATCTGGTTTTGTTTCTTTCTGTCCTCTCAAGTAATCGGTTTTTATTTCCCTTTGTCCTTCTAAGTAATCATTAATAAACTGTTTTGCTTTGAGAAAAGCGCTGCCTGTTTTGCCCAGGACCATGGTTGGTGGGTGCTCCCTCTGTTCTTGCCTCAACCCTCAGTCGTTTTTTTTTTTTTTTCTCTCCTCTCTACTTTATTGGAGAAGGAGAGACTGTGTGAGTTTTAGTTGCTGGATCAGCCTAAAACCATGACATCCACCGATGCTGTCACCCCATCATAAAAGGCCACCAAGTTGGTCAGGCACGATCTGCCTTTGGTGAAGCCATGTTGGCTGTCACCCACCACCTCCTTGCTCTCCATGTGCCTTAGCATGGTTCCCAGGAGAATCTGCTCCATGACCTTGCCAGGCACAGAGGTGAGGCTGACCGGCCTGTAGTTGCCTGGGTCCTCCTTGTTCCCCTTTTTAAAAATGAGGGTTATATTCCCTCTCTTCCAGTCATCGAGGACCTCGCCAGACCACCATGACTTCTCAAATACAATGGCCAGTGGCTTGGCAACTTCATCCGCCAGCTCCTTCAGGACCCGCGGATGGATCTCATCAGGTCCCATGGACTTGTGCACCTTCAAGTTCCTCAGATGTTCCTGAACCTGCTCTTCAGGTACAGTGGACGGTGGTTCATCCTCACAGTCCCTGCTAGTTCTTTCCACAGCTTGGGTGGTAAGACAAGAGGCTTTATCAGTGAAGACTGAGGCAAAAAAGTCATTGAGTAACTCAGCCTTCTCTATGTCCCGGGTAACCAGAGCACCAGTATCCTTCCAGAGGGGGCCTACATTCTCCTTGGACTTCCTTTTGTCCCCTACATACCTACAGAAGCTTTTCTTATTGCTTTTTATATCCCTTGCCAAATTCAATTCCTTCAGGGCCTTAGCCTTCCTCACCTGATCCCTGGTCACTCGTACAGCTTCTCTGTATTCCTCCCAGGCTATCTGTCTCCGCTTCCACCCTCTGTAGGCTAACCTCTTCATTTTCAGTTGGTCCAGGAGCTCCTTGCTCATCCACGCAGGCCTCCTGGTCTTTTTGCCCGACTTGTTCTTCATCGGGATGCACCTCTGCTGAGCTTGGAGGAGGTGCTCCTTGAATGTGGACCAACTTTCCTGGGCCCCTCGTCCCTCCAGGGCTGCCTCCCATGGCACTTTGCCCATCAGGTCCTTGAAGAGGCCGAAGTCCGCCTTCTCGAAGTCTAGGGCACAGAGCTTGCTGTATAGTTTCCTTGCTGCCCCGCCGTGGATCTTGAACTCCACTGTGTCATGGTCACTGCAGCCAAGGCTGTCCTTAAGTTTCACATCGCCCACCAGTCCCTCCCTGTTGGTGAGCACAAGGTCAAGCATGGCATCCCTCCTTGTCGGCTCCTCTATCACCTGCAGGAGGAAGTTGTCGTCCACGCATTCCAGGAACCTCCTGGACTGCCTGTGCCCTGCCGTATTGTCTCTCCAACAGATGTCAGGTGGTTGAAGTCCCCCATGAGGACCAGGGCTTGTGACCGCGAGGCTGCTCCTATCTGGCTATAAAGTGCCTCATCTGCTCTGTCCTCCTGGCCAGGTGGCCTGTAACAGACCCCTACCGTAACATCCCCTATCCGTCCGCATCCTCTAATCTTGACCCATAAGCTCTCTGTCAGCTCCTCCTCCAACCCCAGGTGAAGCTCCATGCACTCCAGCCCGTTGCTGACATAGAGAGTGACACCCCCTCCTCGTCTCCCCTTCCTGTCCTTTCTAAAAAGCTTATACCCCTCCATGTCGACACTCCAGTCATAGGAGCCGTCCCACCGCGTCTCCGTGATGCCAATAAGGTCGTAGCCCTGCTCATGTGCACGCATCTCCAGCTCATCCTGTTTATTTCCCATGCTGCGTGCGTTGGTGTACATACACTTCAGCTGGGCCCCCGACAAAGCCGACTCGCTGGCTGGAGCGACAGGGGTTCTCTTGGACGGCAGTGTAAGTTCATTTGAACATACCTGAGATCCTTCCTCAGCCTCTGAACCCTTGGTGCTGGCACTGGTGCCATGCTGACAGCGGCAGGCTGAACCGTGCTCCCCCTCCCCGAGCAATACTAGTTTAAAGCTCTTTGCACAAGTCTGGCAAGCTTTTGTCCAAGCACCTTCTTCCCCTTCTCGGTTAGGTGCACGCCATCTGCCCCCAGCAACCCAGGCTTCTCAAAAATCACCCCGTGGTCAAAATACCCAAAGCCCTGGCTGTAGCACCAGTCCCTGAGCCATGAGTTAACCTGCCAGATACGTTTGGCCCTTGCAGGTCCCTGCCCCTCGACTGGGAGCACTGATGAGAACACTACCTGTGCCCCAGAGTCCTTGACTGTTGCACCCAGGGCCCTGAAGTCCCTTTTGATGTTTGCCAGCTGTGTCACTGGAACCCACATGAAACACCAGTAGTGGGTAATAGTCTGTGGGCCGTATGAGGCTAGGTATTCTCTTGGTAACATCCCCGATACGAGCCCCCAGGAGACAGCATACCTCCCAAGACAGCACATCGGGTCGGCAGATAGGTGCCTCCATACCTCTCAGGAGGGAGTCACCCACTACCACCACACGCCTTTTTTTCTTGGTGGCGCTAGTTACCACACTTGTTGGTTGGGCTGCCTCGTCCTTCTCCAGTGCCTCCCCCGAGGTGCTAGGTTTTACTTTTTCAGTCTGCAGAGTGGCAAAGCGGTTCTGCAGGGGCACCGCGGTGTTCTGGGGAAGCTGCTTCTTCTTCCTGCTGCGCCGTGCAACTTTCCATTTGTTGGCATCTTCTGCCTTCTTACTTACCTTGTGTGTCAGTGGAGGGGTTTTTGGTTGGTGCACTGGTTGCCGTGGTTCGGATGCAGACTGCGCCTGGAACCTACCAGAAGTAGGATCCAGGCACTGCCTGCAGCCCAGGGTCTGCACCGCAGCCTCTCCCTTTGGCTGTTCCGTCTGCACGGAGGCATCGACTACCGCAGGGGGAGCCGGTGCAGACCTCGCGGCCGAAGCTGCAGCCCTTGCTCTAAGGCGAGTGTTGGCCATGTTGCCCTGAGAACCAGGAACAGCAAACGTCCCGGGTCGGCGCCCTCCCTGCGCGAACTGCCGCGCAAACTGCCGCGCCCCTCGTTCTGCTGCGCCACGCCCCTGTTTGCCCGCTCCGGGTCGCTGCGCTTCCCAGGGCCTTTTAAATCTCCCGCGTCATTTTCCGGGGCCGCCCCCCCCGCGTCAGCAGTCACGTAGGCACTGCCGGAACCGGGACACAGGAGAACCTGGCTCCCCGCCGGCGATGCCGCGCTTTTGCCTCGCTTATCCCGCCCCAACCCAGCTCCCGGCTGCAGAACTCACTGCCCTTGCCACCGAGTGTCGCTGAATGACCGTTAGTGCTGACTGACCGTGTTTAAATCTCCTGCGTCAGTTTCCGGGGCCGCCCCCCCCGCGTCAGCAGTCACGTAGGCACTGCTGGAACCGTAGACGGCATAGAAGGCCACTAAATTAGTCAGGCACGACTTGCCCCTAGTGAAGCCGTGTTGGCTGTCACCAACCACTTGGTTATTTTTTATGTGCCTTAGTACAGCTACCAGGAGAATTTGTTCCATGATTTTACCTGGCACAGAGGTAAGGCTGACTGGTCTGTAGTTTCCTGGGTTGTCCTTGGTTCCTTTTTTAAAGATGGGGTTATGTTCGCCCTTTTCCAATCTGTAGGAACCTCACCAGGCTGCCAGGACCCCTCAAATATGATGGCTAGTGACCTAGCAACTTCAGCCGCCAGTTCCTTCAGGACCTGTGGATGTATCTCATCAGGTCCCATGGACTTGTGCACCTTCAGGTTCTCTAGGTGTTCCCGGACCTGATCTACTCCTACCCTGGGTGGTTCTTCACTCTCCCAGACCCAGCCAACATCCTCTGTGGTTTGGGTGGTGTGGTTCGAGCGGTTGCCAGTGAAGACAAAGGCAAAAAAGTTGTTGCATATTTCAGCCTTCTCCACGTCCCCAGTAACCAGGTCACCTGTATCCTTCTGAAGAGGTCCCACATTCTCTCTCGTTTTTGTTGTGGTTTTTTTTTCTCACATACCTATAATATCCTTTTCTGTTATTTCTAATATCGCTGGCCAGATTTGACTCTGTCAGGGCCTTAGCTTTTCTAACCTGGTCTCTGAGTACATGAGCAACTTCCTTGTTATCATCCCATGTTACCAGTCCCTGCTTCCATGCTTTGTGTATTCCCCTTTTGTATTTGATTTTAGCCAGGAGTTCTTTGTTTATTCATATAGGTCTCCTGGTATTTTTGCCTGATTTCTTCCTTTTAGGGATGCAATGCCTTTGAACTTGGAGATGATCCTTGAAATTCAACCAGCAACCTTGGGCTCCCAGTCCCTCCAGGGCTTTATCCCATGGCACACTACCAAGGAGGTTCTTGAAGCGGCAAAAGTCAGCTCTTCTGAAATCGAGGGTTTCAAGCTTGCTGAGCTTCCCCCTCTTAGCTGCCCTTAGGATCTCAGACTCCACCATCTCATGGTCACTGCAGCCAAGGCTACCCACGAGTTCAACATTACCTACCAGCCCTTCCCTATTGACGAGAATGAGGTCTAACACGGCACCTCTCCTCATTGGTTCCTCTGTCACTTGGATAAGGAATTTATTGTTAATGCATTCCAGAAATCCCCTGGATTGCTTGTTCCCTGCCGTGTTGTTTTTCCTCCTCCCTACAAATTATAATTAGGTAGAAGTAATTATACTTCTAATTCATGAAAGGGGAAACCGAGGCCCCTAAATCTGTCACTGATACACACCCCAGTTTGTGTGCTAGACTTAGTTGACACTTTAACAGAAAATGAAGAATTTGGAGGGAGGAGGAGGGGGAGAAAAGAAAAAAGAAAAAAAAAAAAGATAAAAAATAGACAATCGCTGCAAGATTTTTTTTTTTTTCCAGGATAGCTGATCATCTTTTTTATAAATGATTGTCTGTTTATTCGTCCACCTCTTCATGGAAATTTTTGAACTGCCTGATGTATTGATGACAAAATATTAAATTATTAGTTTTTATAAAATTGTTGCATAATAAAAAGGGTGAGAATGCATTATTTACCCCTTTGAGGGAGAAGCAGCTATGCAAACTCTCCTCTTATGAGACATGAAAAACATCAACGTTGAGATCAAACTTTTATGAATGTCCCATGTTCAGGAAAACCTTCAGTCAGAGCTCATGTCTTATTAGACTTTGCCGCAAAACTGTAGGAAACCCAGAATCACATGTTCCACCACCAGAAGATGATACAATTTTCATCTGCTTCAGGTTGTTCAGGATTTTACCAGATGTTTTCAGGGCAGTCAGAATCAATGTGCTTTGTCCTCTGCTCCTGTTATGTGTCTCAAGAAGGTTCTGTAAGGTTCCTTTTGAGTAGTATCATTAAAATTAACATACATACTTGGCAGACAAGTCCATCTGTCATGACTGCCACAGCAAACATGTGCCATGAATGTTTTCATATGCATCTGCTTTCCATGTTCATTTACTGGCCATGATCCTAACTTTACTGGTGAAATTGAAAAGACCTTTATTGTTTGGGACTCAGTGTATCTGTCAAGGGATGCAGGATATTTCTCAAGGGTAGAGACATATCTAGCCTCACTTTTAAAGGACGTCTTACAAAATCTCCTTTCATGTCACCAACGAGGCAGGAGACTTATTCGAAGTCTTCTTGGATTAGTTAGTATTCAATTAAGTGCATTGATGACTTTTAATCTATTCCTCTGAAATATTTTGATTCTGAAATCGTTATGGCTTTGAGTCAGGGTAAATATATCACCTAACTTTGCACTCAGATGGGTAAATTGTAAACCATGGCATCCCTAGAAGAGGTTTTGTTGTTATTGCTGCTCTTTTCAGATGCAGCTCAGTGTGCCTTTGAAGAACATCAATAGATTTCTTTGATTCTGTACTAGCAGTGCTAAAATACTCCATAGATGATCGAATAGGATGGGTTGTAGGGAAAGGTTTGCAAGTAGCAGCCTCAAGCAAGATACAAAGATTACACCAGTAGATTTAAATAGGTTTTCTTTATCTGTCTCTAAGACTCTAAACTTTAGGGGGTCTTGCATAGAAATGTGAATTTGAGACATCTGTATATCTAAAGAATATAACAAGAAAAATCAACCACCACAAATATTACTCTCTTCTCCATAATTTTTCAATATTTGATCTTCCAAAGCTTCTCTCTTTCTTGTTGGGCACTGTCAGATTCAGAGATTATCATTTCAAGTCCGTTTAAATATTCTTTAGTGTCAGTCATTTTTATATATATGCACACATCCAAAAACCAATTCACACACACATAAACACATACAAAGTACTAGTCTTCATTTGCTGATCAGATTTTAGTAAAGGTTTTATCAAAAGAGGAAAAACAAACCCCAAAACTCTCCTGCTTTTCATCTCCTCACATTTTAACATATTGGGGAGACAAAAGCTTTTCTGGCCTCAAAGGACTCTTCACTAGTCTTGAAAAGGATATTTTTTTCGGACTGCTCTACTTAAGCTTCTTTTTAGTTACTTGCAACTTCACAATCCCATTCACAAACTGTTGCCATGGTAAATAATTATATCACAGATGAATTGTGTATGCTCCCACTTCATGGCTGGAAGAGAAATTGTAAAAGGAGAGGTGAGAATGAAAGAGAGAGAGGAGGGGGAATCAAAATCCTTTAAAATTACAGAGGAGAGAGTTGAGAAATTATTGCCTCCTCGTTAACATAATTAACTCCATGAATTATAAATTGGTATTAGAACTTCTGACAAAAGGAGTAATTATATTTACTCATGTAAAATTAAACAATACAAAAAAGAAAAAAATATTAATGGGATTCACCAGAAGCTCTGTTAATATTATCATAAAATTCAGAGATCCAAATAGTTCAGATTCAGAAGTGATTTAAGCAGCATAAACTTTCATGCTTCTTAGATTTGGATAGAGTGAACGTATTTTCTCAGTGGTTTATAATCAAACTGTGGAAAAACACAGATAAAACCACCAATTCTTCAGACAAGAGATTACTAATATACAGAGACAGCTGCATTATTCCTAAACAGGAACTACTCACAGGTAACTTTTTAGTTTTGCAGAGAATTTGTACACACGCAAGCACAAAGCTATTTACAGCTACATGGACCCTTTCTCATGAGAAGAATAAATCCTGTCATTGACCTCTGAGCTCTGGGAGATCAAGGAGAATATAACAGATGTAACTGTAAGGCAAGAGGTAATCTAAGCCGCTGGTTTGCCTTTGATATTACCATTTCCATAACCATCTATTTCCTTCTATATAATGCACATCAACCTCATGAACGGGATCCTTCTTGCTTAAACTTAGATACACAAATCTCAGGGCCAAGTCTGACATGGTTAGCTAGGTTTCTTCTGGAATCAGTGTAGATAGAGACTGTAACGAGAAAGACAGCTCAAACCAATGATTTGACACATCTAAAATAGAGCTCTGTACTAGATAGAGTTGATTGCTTTACGAAGGTGTCCTCCCTATTTTTCTCTCAATTTAAAGGATACCTTTTTTTTCCTTCCCAAATGCCTGTCTAATTTTTGTACTCTTTCTTTGTATTACAAATAATATCCAGCAGCACATTTTTTCTGCTTGATAGCTTAAACTGTTGGCCATGACCCAATACTTTAATGCTTCACACTTGCTACCTGGGTTTATCTATTTATTTATCTATCCTTTTATTTACTTATTTATTTTCTGCTGTTGCCCTTATTTCTTTCCCAGCAGGAAACCCTTATGCAATCCTACATGCACTATGATGCATCATTCATGAGGTTTCAACCGTCGGTCTATAAAGTAGTAATAGGATCTTTGGAGCTAAAGAAGTTGGTCGACTGAGCAATAGCTGGTGAGACTAGATCTCTGCAGGGGGAGAAACTGACACAGATCATGCAATGTGTTAGTGTTAAGGCAGTTGCCAGTTTTAATAGTTCATGGGTGCAGTATTTGCCCAGCTCCCAAAGTTGTTTCTGTAACTCCAACACACACCAGATGTCCACAGTCTCTTTAGCTCATGAACTGAGCCAGGTATTTTCAGCCTTAGGTGAATGATCAGCTTTGAAATTCCCCTGCCTGGACATATAGCACTTGGAGATGGCATTTAACTTTGGACAGGTTTTTGTATCCTATATGAATCCTTCATTAACAAAAAAGAGTAGTCATTTCACCCAAGGCTTGTCTGCATTTAGTATTTCACCCAGGGCATTAATTTCAATTTTCATGTTTTTACACTATTCCCGCCCCCCGCCCCCGCTCTCTCTTTCTCTCTTACAACTCTCTGTATGCCAAAAGCCTTACCTGCCAACTGTTGGGAAAAAAATGTGATTTCTATTGAATAGCACACTTTGGAATGAAAGAAAACATTGTATAAACGAGGCTGAGGAACTCATTCACCTATGCCTATATTACTGTGAAATCAATTATGCAGGGCTCTTTCGAAAGTTACTGATTGTAGCAAATTGAATGGCCTCCATTTCAGCATAATTTGGAGAGGTTGATGTAATCAGAGACCTTACACCATGGTGAGATACAAGATTCGTGATATTCAGATGGGAAAAAGGCTACAATGGTTGAGCTTATTCTGTACTCTCTGCTTACCGGCTGTAATGCTTTCATAAGTACAAATGAAATTGTTTTGATGAAGGCAGAGATGGTTCTAAGGGACAGGAAAAGGGGAGAAAAAGAGGGAAGGGAGGGGGAAAAAGACCCCAACCAACTCATATCAGGTTGTTTGAAATCAAGGTACTGTACTGTTAAGCGAGGCAGCAGTGGAATCTAATCCTGAACATAATTGGTTGCAAATGAAACACTTTAATATCAAATCTTGAGTTGTGCCCTGGAGCTGCAGTTCAGGTTTGCATGAGCTACATGTAAGTGGAGGTAAAATGTGTCTTTTTTTTCTTTTTCTTTTGCAAATGTACATTCTATTTCAGTCTGTTGGAAATTTGTGGGGAAAAAAAAAATTGCTCTTCAGTTTATATGCAAAGATATTCTGCCCTGAGAAGTTTTGTCTTCCCAAAAATAATAACCAATCAATAAATAAATAAATAGAACTCAAGAACAACAAAAATAAGCAAACTCCTGACAAAATCCATCTCATAATGTCAGCCTGTGGCTCAGAGTTCTGTGATGTGTGGATGTTTATTAAACCTGTGGTGATACTATATAATGACATTTTATTTGTACTGACAATCTTTTGGGTAAGTAAGTGTCACACTAAACTTAACAGACAGAAAGCAGTGGAAAATGAAGTTGCCTGTAAAAGAGAAGGAATATTAGCACTTTAGGTTCTTAATTTTTCTGTGCACTGGAAAACTTCTCATTCCAAATGCAATCTGGGAGGGAATTTCATAATTTAGATTTGCATCTCTTTGTAAAATGAAATTACACTAATTATATGCTCCAAGATAATTTCTGGAGAGGAAAAATAAAAGAGCTAGTTCTTGCAGTAAAATCTGGAGTGAACAGTTCAAATCGCTTTCCACTGTGTTCAGGTCACTTAATCCAGGATCTCCCCATGCCTCTTGTCTTTGCTCTCCCAGTCCGTAAATTATGAATAAGAACACTTTCTCCATCCAAAGTAATTACCTACTTTTTAATTTTCTTTGGAAGCAGGAATTAGACCATGCAATTTTCATTCAAAATACCAAGGACACTGTGACACAACCCTCTCCTTATTGCTCAGTCCATCTACAATACTGTCAATAAATTAAACTCTTATTTCTAGATTTTCCAATTTACAGCACTAAGCATCTTTTCAGTTTTTCAAACTTAATATATAGAAGCAGTAAAATTGTCATAGAGAACATCACAATGTTAACTTAAGAATATTTTTCAGTTTAGTCAATGCTAAATAAATGAATAAATTTATTTGATTTTCAGTGTTTGAAGAGGGAAAGAATTACTGCTTTGTTCCCTATCCTTATGCTCATTTCTAAAGAAAAAAGAAAAGCAAATATACAAAGTTAACTATAAACCATTTAAAAATAATAATAATTATTATTTTTTCTTTAATCTGAGACTGGAAACCTGAATCTCACACATACCGTGTTCCTTCAGAAATTCTCAGCTCATGCAGATCTCTCAGTTTAAAAAGGTTTCTACAGTGACCCAAGACTTCAACTGTTGTGATGTTGATATGCAACTCTTTTCTAATAACCAACAAGTTAGGAAACTCATGAATGATGGAAACCTGGAACCCTGAGCATTGACCTAGAAATGTTCACTGAATATGTTCCAAGTGGTTGGAATTTCAGGATATTTTCTATGGGATCCGTATTTACCCAGTTAAATTTACCATAAGCCATAACAGAACTGCCTACAGTCCTTTTCCTGTCTACAGAAAAAGGAAAATTGACCTCTTTCTGGGCACTTTCAGACTCTTTTTTTTTGTATGACAAATTTACTTTGTATTACAAATGGCTACAATGCCTTCGCAGAGATGAAAAAATAAGAAATTTGGATTGTGTATACTTAATACAGCATGCACCTTGACTATAAATTTCATACAAAATGTAAAAAGTAAAAAAAAAAAAAAGAAAAAAACGTGGAAATATTATTGATTATTGACTGAGATCATATGGAAGGGTAACTAAATTATATTAGGCTGACAGGGAGTTCGACAGAAAGGAGCCACTTATCTTCTGTAGTCTTTATATGTAGAAACCAGAAGACTATATCAGTTATTTATCCAGATCCTTTACATTTACAGTTACACAACTAGGTATTTCCTTCTAATAGGAGATTCTTGGAAATTGTAATCCTAGGGTTAAGTTCCCCCAAACACACTCTGTGTCATCATACGCTAACAGGCAGCTTGCTGCCACAATGTCATCTCAATATCATTATAGAAAATAGATTGAAAGTAATATAGACTTCATTCAAATGTAGAATACCCAGAGAAGCATCTAAAGGAAACTTTGAAGTCTGTAAAGACATTGACTTGTTTTATTCTGTTTCAGATTTGAAGAAGTTGTATGTCCAAATAACATGTACACAAGTTGCTCAAATAATAGATATTGCCTCTTCCTACAAACACTACTTTGCCTCAGCTGCTGAAGGTAATTTCTATTCACAGCTGTCTTGTTGTCTCCTTAGCTAAATTCTTCTCCAAACATCTCAAAGCACAGTCTGCTTTGTTTTGCTCTTCTATTTCCTTCAATAAAAAGACAAAACTAGAAAGCTGCCTGTAACTTTCAATTACAACTAGTTGTCCAACTTCACTCTTAGTCCTTATTGTATGTGAGGAAAAGAGAACAGGAAAAGGTTACAGCCTAACTCAGCAATTGCATACAATACAATAGAATGGCAGCAGGACAGTGAACCATCTCTTACATAGAATACCTATTAACTTCTTCAGCCCATAAACCTGGACTAGTTCACACACTTCAGAAGTGGAAAAACAGCTAAGCCACCCATTCTGACTGGCTGAAATATTTCTTGGGAAACGTTTCTCGTTTGCCTGAACTTCACTCTGCTGTTAAAGGGAAAGGAAATTGGGGCAAAGGGAAGGAAAGGACAAAAAATAAAAGCTGCAGATAAATTTAAAATTTTACAGTGGGGGAAGTAACTATAAAAAAGGAGGGAAATACAGTATAATCCAAAGAGAAAAATATTTCCCAAGCTCGTAAACAGTGAGGCCAATGGTCATGAACGTAGCCGATGTTTATTGCCTCGTGCACCCTCTGCTACTTTGGGATAATCGCTTAAATATCATCATATCCAGTCTGAATTTAAATTAGCATCATATTTTCTTTTATGATTATTCCATTAAAAAAATCATATGATTAGCCAATCAAACAGAGAGGAATAAAGGGGGAAAAAAAAGTGTAAACCTAAACCAAAAAAAACAGTAGGAGAGCAATAGCCTTTCATATTTTCAATTAAGATGCAGTGCCACCAATAAAAGAGGCTTACATTTTCATTTTATGGGCACCTATGGAGAGCATTATGACATAAATGACTCAGAGCAAGGTAATCGTTTCAAAATATATTGTAGTGGAGGACTGTAAACAGAGCAGTGTATTAGCTTAGATGGCATATGATGAAAATATCAAGTTTCCAGAAGTGCATTCAGTATTGGTTTCAATATTTCTTAGGGCATACATTTGCAATGCGTGTCTTCTTTTACGGGAGCCAAAGCAATGTCCTTATGCAGACCAAAGCCCACGGCTAGGGAGGACCTCATCACTTGAGCTGTGCTTGCGTGTCAGGCTTTTGAACTCTACCCAGATACATCAGGCTGAGGCATCAAACTGTGGAAGAGCTCACTCTCATGAAATCATTTGAGGCTGATCTAAATGAAATGTGGAGAAAGTGGGTATGAGGGGTTGACCCTGGCTGGATGCCAGGTGCCCACCAAAGCCACTCTATCACTCTCCCTCCTCAGCCGGACAGGGGAGAGAAAATATAATGAAAGGCTCATGGGTCGAGATAAGGACAAGGACATTATTCAGCAATTACCGTCATAGGCAAAACAGACTTGATTTGCGAAAATTAGTTTAGTTTATTACCAATGAAAGCAGAGTAGGATAATGAGTAATAAAACCAAATCTTAAAACACCTTCCTCTCACCCCTCCCCTCTACCCAGGCTCAACTTCATTCCTGATTTTCTCTACCTCCTCCCCTCCAGCGGCGCAGGAGGATGAGGAATGGGGGTTGCGGTCTGTTCATCAAAGGCTGTCTCTGTCAATCCTTCCTCCTCAGGGAGAGGACTCCTCACACTCTTCCCCAGCTCCACCTTCAGGTCCCTCCACGGGAGACAGATGTCCACAAACTTCCCCAATGTGGGTCCTTCTCACAGGCTGCAGTCCTTCTGGAACAGATTGCTCAAGCGTGAGTCACCCATGAGGTCACAAGTCCCGCCAAAAAACATACTCCAGCATTGGCTCCTCTCTCCATGGGTCAACAGCTCCTGACAGGAGCCTTCTCCAGCGCAGGCTTCCCATTGGGTCACAGTCTCCTTTGGGAATCCACCTGCTCCAATGTGGGGTCCTCCATGGCCTGCAGGTGGATCTCTGCTCTACCGTTAACCTCCATGGGCTGCAGGGGCACAGCCTGCCTCACCATGATCTTCACTGCAGGGTGCAGGTGAAGCTCTGCTCCAGAGCCTGGAGCATGTCCTCTCCCTTCTTCTTTATTGATCTTGGTGACTGCATAGTTTTTTCTCTCACATATTCTTACTCTTCTCCTCCAGCTGCTGTTGAACAGCAGTTTTTTTCCCCCCTTCTTAAATATGTTATCACAGAGGCACTATCACCATCAGTGATTGGCTTGGCTTTGGTGAGTGGCAGGTCCGTCTGGGAGCCGTCTGGCATTGGCTCTATTGGGCATAGGGGAAGCTTCTAGCAGCTTCTCACAGATGCCATCCCTGTAACCCGCCAGCTACCAAAACCTTGGCACGGAAACCCAATACAGGGGGAAATCACATGTTTATCAGCAAAATGTCAGTTGGGAGCTCCTATCATTGCCCATACATAACTTGAAGAAAGTAAGATCAGTTTATTAGAAATTTTTCCATGCCTAAAACCCAGACTGAACCTTCGTTATCTTCTTTATGGTGAAATCCAAGAAATTATATTAATGCCAGAAACACGGGGCTTAAGTTTAGTAAGGAAAAATCGCTTCGGTAAATTCCAGTAAATTATTTGATCTTTATGAAGGTTTTTTCCCAGTTTAAAGATATTTGTCATGTTAGAATTTTAACTTTCTTTTTCTAAAACAAACAAACAAACAAAACCAACTTAAGATCACACAAAATCTCAGGATACTTATATTGACTTTGACAATATCCTCCCCTCCTCTTTTTTGGAACTCCACACTTTTCCCTTCATAGAAAAGAGTTTGCAAAATACAAAAAGGGGTAGATCTGCTTGGTAGATCTGCTTGGTTAATACTTCACTAAATGATCTGCCACTACCTTGCTGGCAGGAAAACACATGCCAGCCTGTTACTTGTTACTTGCGATTTCCTTATGACATGGTTTCAGGTGACATTCATTTCAGCAAAAGTTTTAGCTTGACTCTTCCAGGCCACTTGCTTGATCTTGTCAGTCTCCTCTTTTTAATTAAAATATTAAAACAGGTGTACAGTGATATATAAGAAGGCACCTTTGCGTGAATCTACCTTCCTTGTTAAAGGAAAAAAATATGTCAGGTGAAGGAATGCATAGCTCATTAGGAGTGCGAATAAAGCAATAGTTGGGACTAAAGCCTGAAACAAAAAGGTCGTTAGAGGTGGATGAATTTGGGGACTGAAGTGGAGGAAGTAACTCTGTTGTCATTTTGCATATACCCAGTAAGAAGACTTGCTATTTTCTTCCTGTATCTGTAACCCCGTCAAGAGAAATTTTGCAGACTAACTTCCAACTACTTACTATTGTCCATGAGTTGCTTACTGTAACATTGTTCCTCCTTTTAGAATGTAACCCAAGGGAAGGATGTCTTTGAATATGAATGCTACATGAAATTTAGTATCTGACAAATAAAACTCATGATAGCTTTTTCTTAATTTGCCAAGAAGGTCACATTTATGACCAGCATTTCTGAAGCCCAAATATTTGAACTGGAAATCAAATTCTGTTGTAGTTACTTAGCTGAGCAGTCAAATGTCATCTTTTCAATATAATGAGTAGAAACGGTGTGATTTTAGATCAAGAGGAAGTTGTCATGATTAGGCTGGAATGACAGTGGAGAACTTCACAACCTCCTGAGTCACTCTGTCAGCTTGGATGTTTTTCAGCAAAGTATCCTATAATGTGCCCAGTATTTATGTATTTCACACTTCCTAGCAAAAGATTTTGTAATTTCCTCTACTCTAGTGATTTGTTGCAGATTAGTTGGTCAGATTGACAACAGATGTGTGCAGCCATAATCAGTGGAGATATTGGCAAATAACACTAATGGAGTGTAGGTGTTACAAGGGGTTAACACTGTGTGCTGTGGAAATGGTTGCTTCATTAAACTGAAGATGTGAGTTCATAATAATGGCGTTGGATGTTCTTTAATATGAAAATTTGTAGGAAGGGTTTAGTTTCAGATTAAAATGAAAATCAAGTCCTTTGTGCCTTATACATGTATTCATTTAGATGTAACAAATAGAATGCTGCTATGGAAGAAGGTGACTTCAGATCTTAAAAACGGTAGCAAACTATGAGCGGAGGGGTTGATCTTATGGATTGCCTGTTTAGTCAGCTTCAAGTTGTGTGAAAAACTTTCACATCACCACTTCCATCATTCAAGCTGAAAGAAGCAGGTTTTGAATACATCCAAATGCAACCCAATAAGCATACCTCTCAGACAGATTCTTTGAGGGAGGAATGTAATGATCAAGGTAAATACTAGTGGCAAGGGATTTACATGTAGCAGAGAATAAGAGGAATACTTTCAATTTTCGACCCTGAGCTTGGTTAAACATCATCTGGTGTTAATTTATTTGTTTTTGAGGGAAAGGGTTCAAGGAACAGGGTAAAGCTAGAGTAGCTGTGACAAAGGTATGTGCTTGTCAAGGGCATAATTCAGTAGCAGGCACTAGACATAATTACTCAGTGACACATGCATTGTTTCAGTACAGGGAATGAAAATAAAGAAGAGACATTAATCAGAATGATAATCAGTCAATGATGCAATAATGGTTATCTAGCTGTACTCAGTTAGAACACCTCATGTCCAGGAAAATATCCAGGTAGTCACCATTTTCATACTGATTATATCATGAAAAATGAGGGTAATGATTCAGGTTTGGCAGCCACAGGGTTCTCCTGCACTGAGAAACTAATAAATGGATGCTAAATCTTGATATACTTATCACATTGAGGCTGTCAGGAGTGCATAATCTTCTCCAGAAAAGTTTCCTTGATCATTCAATGCACCACAGTTTACTTTTCCCAGTTGACTAGTACTTTAATAGCATAAAAATGCTTAGTACTACATGAATATTTCCTTTGGATATTATGTTTCTTGCACACTCAAATAGTATTTCTTTTCAATAGCAGAGAGTGCCTTAACTAAGAAGGGCCAGACTCTAATTTGGGCAGTATTTTTTGCACTACAGGGACACGCTGTAGTCACTTACGAGCTCTTTGAGTCTAGAATTTGGCACAGACATATTACTGGTTGGATTGAATCTGCGTAGAATTTTTTATTCTCTCCACCTACTCTACATATCAAATAAGAAGAGTTATTACTTGCTTCTGTTATTAATGAGAATTAAATGACTTCCCTATTCCTCCAAGCAGGAAGGAAGCAGGGTACTTATCATAACTACAGAGAGTGCTTCTGTTTTGGAAAGCTCACCTATCAGAAACTAGAAGTATCTTAACTTTCTCTAAAACATTGCATCATCATTTGAAATTTTTTCCCTTTTTTTTTTTTTTCCCATAATGGCAACCATAAATCTGAAAATGAATGATCATTCACAGGTAGTCATAAATGAAAACACTCATATGTAAGGTAACCTACAAATAGTTTTGAGCAAATACAGAAGAGTGAAGAGCTATCATACCCTCTAAGGAAAAGCTTGTTGTCTCTGGGGCATCTTTATGAGTCTTTGTTATTTAGATTGTTTTGTTGTTGTTATTGACTTTATTTTTAGTTTGGTTTGGTTTTGGTTGGTTGGTTGACTGGCTTTGTGGAAGAAAAAGTATATCAAAAGACCTGTCAAGTTTCCTGCACCTCCAGAAAAATATAATTACTATATTCCTCCTCTGTCCCATCATTTAATGCTCTGGATGACTACATTCCTATGAAAAGAGCCAGAATAAAGTTCCAAGGCATTCAGTCTTTCATTGCCTAAACTATTCTGGAATGATAGAGCTAAGATTCTTGACCTATGTAAGGCTTTTGACATTGTTTCATATGATACTATGAAATAATCTGGATCAAGAACTATTTCATACTTCCATTAAAAACCTGAACAAAACCAAAGAATTTTCCAATGCAAAGTTTCATGCATCAACTAACTACACAACCACAGGCATGATATTAGCTGTTCAGGCAGTAGTTTATGCTGAAGGGAGAAAACAATGTAAATCAGGAATATTTTCAAGACAACATATGAAGGTCTTCAGGCATACTCAGTGTTAATAAAGTTTCAGGTGGATTTTGAGCTGAGCGTATCTGGAAGCATTGCAGGAATATCTTTCTGAAGATTTTTAAGGGCATACTGTACAAGCACTTCCAGGACTGACCATGTTATTTATTGCAACATGTGACTTGAGAAGGCACTAGGGGAAGGGAAGGAACTTTCAGATTTATTTAATTTGATTTCTGATTTCTGTATGAAATTCCAACCAAGAAGAATTCAATAACATAAGCAGTTCTTCCTACACACACCTAAAGTGATGTGCCTCTCTAACATACCTCTTAGATATCTGATGTGCTTTTCCGAATCACATCCAGATAAATACTCCTGTACCATTCATTACTTATGTGCATGTATATGCTTGGATGAAATAAAACATAACAAGTCTCCTCAAGACATGCTCCTCTCTTCATAATAATGCTACTGATGCATCCTATATCCCCTCCGGACACGTATGACTGCTGTGAGGGACCCATTCTCTTTTACTTCCATATCTGTTTGTTCTTAATTGTAGGGTTTGGGTTTTTTTGTTTGCTTGCTTGCTTATTTTTGGCAAACCTTTGCAGATAATACCAGTAATGTGGTGTAACATTAAAACTATTGCTTTTAAATTCAATTTTCTTCCCCTCCAGTCCCTATCCTGCAGCGCCTCTTACTCCTCTTATATTCCCTATTTATCAACTACTTAAATACCTGGTAAGAGAATGAAGCCAACTAATTGTCCATTTGATTCCTTGGCTCACTCAGCTGCTTAAGGATGTCTTCTTTACATGGCATTTCTCATTATAGAAAGAATATGCTGTTAGCCACACACAAGCATGGCATCTTTGTGTCTGAAGCAATGGCTCTTAAACTCCAGGAAATTTTAATAGAGTAGTCCACAGTCAGGCTCTCACTCTTCTCTAAATGACTACTGCGAATGAGATTTCTCTTTCCTGCTGCTTTGAAATGAACAATTAAAGGGAGTTCAACCTTGAGTACACCTGGGAACACATGAGTATTTCTGGGCTTGATGGAGGATGTCTCATCATGCGTTGTCACCATTCGGTTTTATTTCTCACAACATGATAGCAATTTACTTTTGTGAAATCAATAGAAAACATAAAAAAGAACAAATTCTGAAAAAAATGGATTGTTGATAATAATCTGAGTTTACACATTGTTTTAACCATTGGATGCTAAGCCAAACTTGAGACATTTACCATTAAGGAATTTCATTTGACAAGGGCGCAAACTTGACCACAGATGGAACCTGTGAGAGTTCTTCAGAATTTCACACCTTACTTCATTTTTCTAGTTCAATTTTCTTCTCTGACTGAATTCCTATCAAAGTCAATGGAAATAACCATATTAACTTCCCTGGCTTTGGTCCTGAGCCATATGGAGCTTGAACCAACCTTGACCTTAGTGGAGATGAAACAAGTCACCTCCGACATTGTATCAGTAGTTTTCTACAATCCATCAGTAAGATGTGTCACATATGCAGCATGAATGAATCCACCTGCTAAGAGTGATGTTTTTGCACTACTGGCTGATGGCCAGTCTGGTCAGTCGTGCTTTTCTCCCTGTATGATATGAGAAGTTATGCATATTAGGCATTTTTTTTTCTCCTATTTAAAAATGACAGCCTAGGTTCTAACTTTGCATTAACTGCTCATAAAGTTCTGCAAATTTCTCTCCTTCCTTTTGTGATTAGCACATTAATGATCTTCAGATGGTTCAGAGCAATGCTGGAGAAAGTTTGGATGACTAACAGGCCTTCCTATTGTCACTGCTGAGGAATGCTTAAAAAAAGGTGACGTAATTAAGAAATATTCATACAAATTATGAGAGGAAATGAATTGTGGTTTTGAGCTAAATGGCAAAACATTAATACATTCCTCACAGCAGAACATCCTTGCATCTTTAGTACACTCAGGTCATAAGTATGCAGCTTAGGTTACCACTGAGCCAAGATTCACCTCAGTGGGTCAATTGAATAGCGCCCTAAAACTGACAGAGAATTCACAAAATGTACATCACGTGTAATGTAAAATGATCACAATGTCTTAAGCATAATAATAAAAAGTAGGAAATTTTGCCTAGTTTATATCATCTGCGTACCTGTTACTAAAGTATTCTTTTGCACAATGCACTCAATTCAATAATAGGCTTACAGGAAACATCTTTTTTTCTTCCCACGGGTATTTTCAAGGATTCATGATTTTCTCTGTTAAAGGTAATTGACAAAAATAAAAAGGTAAAAAATCTCAAAAACATCCCTGAACGTATACTGCCTTTACTACAGCTATAGTAAAACTAGTACATTTAATCAGTTTGTGTCAGTCAGCTATTCTAAATCCTTTCCTATCAGTTTTAATATTTTTAACACAAAATCCTTTTACGTTGTTTTCTGTACAAAATTATTTGCTTAAGAGAAACAAACTAAGTCTACTTTTTAAGTCTACTTAGAAAATGCTGATTTTTAAAAAGATCTCGCATAGGAGAGCCTACACCCCTGATAAAGAAAGGCTTCAACTTTGAAAAGTATATTGCACACACATAAGGAAATTGAAGCAGAAATCACAAACTCCAAACTGTTGTATCAAAATATTCTTAACCACAGTTGCTGAACAATGCTAAGATTAGTCCAGAGCTGAAAATCTTCCAGTTATAATCAGAAGTTTCAGGTAGTGATTCTCTGTTCAGCGGACTTGTTTGTTTGCTTTTAAAACAGTAGTAAACTAATATTACAGAATAGCAATAAATACACTCTGTAATTTGAATTAGTTTCTCCAGCTTCCCACAGTAAGCACAGGCTGCACACAATGTCATTGAGAGATTTCACATTGGGGTCCAGGAACTTCTGTTCTCATGCTTATTTTGTGATATTTATCTCTGAGATAGTGACTAATCAATCTCTAGAGGTGCGCTGGGTTTACATTGTGGAGTTTGGTAGCTGAGGAGGGGCTGCAGAGATAGCCCCTGTAAGGAGATGTGAGAAGTTTCCCCTCCTCCAAAACTTGTCAGACTCCCCTCTGGCCAGGGCCAAGAAAATCAGTGCCTCTGCGAATATCCCATTTAAGAAGGGGACAAAGGAACCTGAGCCAGGTAGGACCTGCAGTGAAGAGAGGGGGGAGGTGGGGGCTGAAATCCTTGGCCTCTCAGGCAGGTGGCAGCCCATGCTGGGCCTCCACCACGCAACTAGAGATGGCCGTGGTGGCACGCTTTGGAGAGCTCCGAAGCACCCTGCTCCAGGAGTTCCAGCTGGGTGGAGTGTATCCTTCTGGGACTGCTGAGGTTCATTGGGCCAGTCGGGCCCAGCACATCTGCAGCAGAGAATGGACTGAGGTCTGGGAGAAACAACCACGCAGACACCAGGTCAGTGCAGATGGAGCGGGAGGAGGTGTGAGAGTTGAGATTCCCCTCAGCCCGTGGTGAAACAGCAGCGGCCCCTCTGCTGCCTGTGGGGATTAACGGTGGAGCAGAGACCCCCCTGCAGCCTGTGGAGAACTCCATGCTGGAGCACAGGTACGTGAGCCCAAAGGAGTTCTTTGAGAGTCTCCCATGGGCAGGATCCCACAATGCTGGAGACTTGACGATGGAGCAGAGATGAATCTGAAGTCTGTGGGAAGGGACTCCGCACTGGAGTAGGTGGCTGTGCCCTAAGAATCAGTGACTCTGTGGGAAAAGCCTGCACTGGAGCAATCTGATGGGTAATGACTGCATCCTCACTCACATCCTCAGGACTCATGTTGGAGAAGTTCATGGAGGACTGTCTCCCATGAGAAGAGGCACCACTTTGGAACAGTATGTTGTCGTTTAGGCCAATCCAGCAACTAAACTCCACACAGCCACTCTCTCATTCCTTCCCCAGTAAAGTGGAGAGGAGAAAAATGTAATAAAGGGACGGAGGGTCGAGACAAGAACAGAGAGGGAGCACCCACCAACCATGGTCCCGGGCAAAACAGACTTGGATTTCTTAAAGCAAAAAAATTTATCAACAACTGCTTAAAAGAACAAGGACAAACAGAACCAGTTACTTGAGAGGACAAAAAGAAACGAAGCCAGATCTTGAAAGCAACACCTCTCCCCTCCTCCCCTTTCCTTTTCTTCCCAGCTCTACCTCCTCCCACAGCGACACAGGGGGACAGGGAATGGGGGAGTGCAGGTCAGTTCATTCCATGTTGTTACTGCCGCTTCTTTCTTAAAGGAAGAGGAGTCCTTACACCCTTTTCGCTTGCTCCAGTGAATCCTCTACTCACGAGGAAAAAATCCACAAACTTCTCCAGCGTCAGTCCTACCTGCAGGATGCAATCCTTCCCCATCAGATTGCTCTGGTGCCGGCTTTACCACGTATGGCACCAGTCATTCTTACCCAGCTGGACTGAGTTGAAGATAATGAACTACTAATTAAGTAATCAGCTCAAGGTACTGACCCTGCCCACAAGAGGCAGGCCATTTCCTCCTGGCTGCAGAGGATGCAACAGCGTCCTTGGTGCCGCAGCCCAGGCTGGTGAGCAACAACTGGTGACCCCGATGTGATACATCCGTGAGACCCTAGGAAGCCCCGACTCCCTCGCCGAGCCGAGAGCCTGAGCCAAAGGAGCCTAAGCCAAAAGAGCCGGAGCCGGGAGCAAAAGCGAGAGTCCTTCTGAGAAGAAGGTAAAGCCGCAAGCCCCGATGTGGTATTCGCGGGAGGGAAGCGTGCTGGAGTTGGATGAATGGGCTGGGTCTCTGCTCACCCATAAAGCCTTTGTGAAAACAAAAAACGGTAAAACAAAAAGGGGGAATTATGGCACCAATCATTCTTACCCAGCTGGACTGAGTTGAGATAATGAACTAATTACTAATTACTAATCAACTCAAGGTACTGATCCTGCCTACAAGAGGCAGGCCATTTCCTCCTGGCTGCAGAGGATGCAACAGCATCCTTGGTGCCACCGCCCAGGCTGGTGAGCAACAACCATGGTCTTGGATTCTGAGGGAGTTGTTGCCACTCGTTCCGGCGTGGGTCGTCACACAGACTCTAGATGACTCTCTACCTTGTTGTGCATCCCATGCTTCACGACCGTCAGGCAGCTCTTCTCCACAGGCAGCAAGTGGGTCTCTACTCCACCGAGGCCGTCCTGACTGCAGGGGGGCCGCCTGCCGTCTCGTCACCGGCTGCAGGGAAACTCAGCTCCGGCATACCTCGTCCCATTCCATCTTCACTGACCTGATCTTCACACCTGGTGTCGGTGTGGCCATTTCTCTCAGATCTCAGTCCTCTCCGGGTGAACTCAGACCAGTGGGCACCCTGGGAGTGGGGCACTCCCTGAGTTTCCCAGCCGGCTCCACCACCGCCATCCTCAGGGGGTGGCGCTGGACCAGCATGGGCAGCCGCCCGGCCAGGAGCTGGGGACTGGGGGAGTGCCCTCCTCTCCTCGCTCCTGGGCAAAGCACCTTTTCCGTTCCTTTGTCCAGATTTAAATAGGGCAATTCCCAGAGACACCGATTGGCTCAGCCCCGAGGGGGATGGGAGTCCGATCTGGTGGCCAAAACCGGGTCTAACCTGGTTCCAAAACCAGGGAGGTCACAGGGAGCAAATCCCCTCTCTTGCCACCAGAACCCCCCCACATCAAACCATGACACAGTGGAAAAATGTAAGGAGTCTTCCCCACTAAGGAAGGAGTGGCAGAAACAACGTGTGATGATCTGACCACAACCCCCATTCTCTAACCCCCTGCACTGCTCAGGGGAGGAGGTTGAGCCAGAAAGAAAGAGGTTGTAGGGGAAGGTGTTTTTAAAATGTAACTTTGTCTCTCGTTGTCCTCTCTGAAGTAACTGATAATGAATTAAATTGATTTATTCCTGAGCTGAGTCTGTTCTGCCCGGGGCTATGGTTGGTGGGTGATCCCTCCCTGTTCTTACCTCAACCCTCAGGCCTTTTGCTACATTTCTTCTTCTCTGCACCCCACCAGGGGGAGGGAGGAGTGAGCATGCGGCTGTGTGGTAATTGAGCTGATAGCTGGGCTAAACCAAGACAGGTGGGAATATACACATTATAATTCTCAGTATTCTTTGTTTGATACCATCCCACACAACATCCTTGTCTCTAGTATGGAGAGACATGGATTTGGCAAATTGACCACTCAGTGGATAAGGAATTGGCTGGATGGTTGCACTCAAAGAGTTGTGCTCAACAGCTCGATGTCTGAGTGGAAACCAGTGACGAGTGGTGTTCCTCAGGAGTCAGTATTGGGACCAACACTGTCTAACATCTTTGTCGGTGACATAGACAGTGGGATTGAGTGCACCCTCAGCAAGTTTGTTGATGACACCAAGCTGTGCAGTGTGGTTGACACTGCTGGAGGGAAGGGACGAGAACCTCAACATGAGCCAGCAATGTGTGCTAGCAGCCCAGAAAGCCAATCGTATCCTGGGCTGCATCAAAAGAAGTGTGGCCAGCAGGTTGAGGGAGGTGATTCTCCCACTCTACTTTGCTCTTGTGAAACCCCACCTGGAATACTACATTCAGTTCTGAGGCCTCCACCATAAGAAAGACATGGACTTGTTGGATCGAGTCCAGAGGAGGGCCACAAAGATGATCTGAGGGCTGGAGCACCTCTCCTATGGAGGCAGACTGAGAGAGTTGGGGTTGTCCAGCCTAGAGAAGACTCTGGAGAGACCTTCTAGCAGCCTTCCAGTACTTGAAATAAAAGAAAGCCTGAAATGGACTTCTGATTAGTGTGTGTAGTGATAGGGCAGGGAGTAATGGCTTTAACTGAAAGAGGGTAGATTTTGATTAGATATAAGGAACAAATTTTTCACTCTGAGGGTGATGAGGCACTGGAACAGATTGCCCAGAGAAGTTGTGGATACCCCATCATTGAAAGTGTTCAAGGCCAGAATGGACAGGGCTTTGAGCAAGCTGAACTAGTGGAAGGTGTTTCTGCCCATGGCATGAGGATTGGAACTCGATGATCTTTAAGGTCCCTTCCAACCCAAATCATTCTATCATTGTGTGATGCTATGACTCTGTGAAACCCTTCCCATGGAAATAACCGTATTGCACCAATAATTATTACCTTGTAAGATTTCTGTACATGCAGTATTTTATAGTAAACTGAGTGAAGGAACAGCCTTGCAGACGAAAGGACAAAGAGAAGGCTGACACCCCAGGGAGACGTTACTCACAGGCTACGGTGGTCTTGTGGGCAGTATTCTCCTCATTGGCAATAGGTCTTGAAACTCATTTTACAGTGGGTACCTCAAGTATTACAACTATTTCATGCTGGTACAATGCCCCAGCTCTTTTCCAATTGTTATGAATTTATCTATGGCTTTCTTGGTTCATGTCAGACTGAATGTTACAGGTCTGGCAGCTGAATGGTCCTGAAGAGCTTTGAAGAAGTATCTCCCCAGATCTCTCTGATATACACAGCACAGATGGTTATGCTGATTTATTTATTTATTCGACTTCAAAATATGAATTAACTTTTAGCTCTAATGAAGTAGCCTCTGTGTTTTACTCAGATCAGTGTATATTTTAGGCCATATCTAACGAATTGTTCACAGAGCTGTAATTGTGCTTCATAGCTTCTGCTTCCATCTTATTCTTATTGGTCATACAGGCATCATTTCCACAAGGTTAATTGATGAGACCAAGCTCAGAAATGAGGGATCAGAAATGCAGTGACTGAGATTTATGAACTACAAAGGATTATTATAAGCAGTTCTGAGATACTGAATGTAAAATTGTATGTAATGTTTAGACAGGGGGAGACAAGGGGCTAAATCATGAGAACTTTTTATGAACTCCATATAAATTCATTGGCTCTTATAGCACCTATTGTGAAGGTTCACATGTAAAGGATGTGTCTGTAAGCAAGGATACAGAGTCTGTGTTTGAGGTCTTCATCATAACGACACACTCAAAAGAGAGAAATAATGTCTCCATTAAGTGGGCATCATTTAGATTTAAGTCCTTCTTTTGTGTTCTACTCTTTTTTTCTTTTTTTTTTTCTTTTTTTTTTTCTCTATTTTTTTCCTTTTTAGATCAAGGAAGGGAATATCCATGTGGTAATGGGGAGGGGTCTCTTATTTTCGTCTGAGATTTATACATCAACCAGAGGCTGTATAAGAAGTTTGGAGGGTCCAACCTGCCATATGGATGCCATGGGATTGTAGTCCCATAAACCATGGAGATATGTTGGCCATAAGGCATATACAGAAGCTTATAGAACAATGAGTGTACAAAGAATCAAGAGCTTCCAGGATATATCACACTCCCTGTGCATGTGCTGCACGGTTGATAAATGGATTGACAGAAATCTTGGCACATCTGGAAAGCCTTTGGACTTACAACACCTGTGCATGCAATCTTGTAGTGTTTGTGTACTGAAGATAGGTGCCTTCAAGACGCATATATATTGTGGCAGTTTCATAAAATTGATTAGAGTGTTCACAGTGATGTTATAGCCAGCACTCCAGGTACCCAGTAGCCTGTTCTAAACAATCACTCTGTCAGAACAAAGTCTTTATTTTTGGTTTGCTTGTTTGTTTGTTTCATTGTTTGTTTCTTTGCCCTTCCTTGGAAACATGTCTGGGAAATTCAGTCAAATGGTAGCCCTACTTCATGGGAATTTGGCACCAAAGGCTGAATTCACCATTGCTGTAAGGATCTTTTGTGACCTTGACTAAGTCACCACTTCTCTTTGTTCCTCAGCTTCTATCTGTAAAATGGAGATAAATGTATTTCCATACCTCATGGGGGCCTGCTAAAATGCATTCATTACCAAGAAGTACATTTTATCTCCAAATTACACATTTTTTCTCCGCTGTCCTTGCTAGAAATCTGATTGTTCAACTAGTCCCAATATAAACCCTTTTGCTTATAAGTAGAAGCCAGCATCTACCTATTAAACTTTTCAAAACTGCCTATTGCATGTTTTTCCTCTCTGAAACTACCAATACTGCTCTTTTTATATACAGATTTATGGACTGAACTGAAAGATTTCCTGACCCAGCATGACTGTTCGTGTATTGCTCGTTTTATTTTGTGTACAGTTTAGGGAATAGTGTCAGTGTTCAAGAACAACTTCCCCTAAGTCATCAAAATGCAGCCATTTTCTACAGAGGAGCGGGTGCTAATTAAATCGCAGAGACACAGATTGGAGGGTTTATGGAAATCATCTGGTTTCACATTTTCAAATCACTAAAAGGAAAGGAAACAGCTTCTGGACCAATATCCAATGGCATCAATACCATCTTTTTATGATGTAATCACTTCTGGGAAACATTAAATTATTGCATTCTTCTAGATCATTGACTCTATCCTGAATCTATTAAATGTAATCTAATGTTTTATATATATATACACACATATATATGCACAAACACATATATATGTACATATATACACATACATACACGTAATTATAAATTTAGAGAAAGAGGTCTTGGTGAAACATTATGAATAGATTATAAGTTGTTTTGTTGAACAAAAATGGAAAATGTTAAGAAATGTCAAACTATCTTCAACTTCTATTCACTGTGATTTTATTTTTAATTTTTTCCCCCTAGGCAAACAATTTTTTTTCACTTGGGCCTTTTTAGATTTTACAGCTGTGTTATATGGAACTATTCACTTGACTGTTATTTCCAGCTTGGTTAATGAAGACTGCAGAAAAAACTCATGTATAGTAGTATCACGGGTTCCGATAGATTCTACCGTAAAATTTCAGATGAACTGAGGTTTTAAAGGGGAAAAAAGAAAAAAAGGATGCAACTGAGTGAACCAAAAAACATTCGTATTTCTATGGTGCAGTAGCCAGGACAAGAGTTTTCAATGCTTTTTAGTAAGGGGCCACCTTTTCCTTCAGCAGTGAGGTAAAAAATATCCGAGCAAAGCAAGGATGAAAACAAAATAACCTTTGCCTAGGAATATGTTTGTGGTGAACACACAGCTGGGATCTTGTCTGCTAGTGAGTTCCTCTGTAAAAAGCTGAAACATGGCAGATGTTGCTTTGAGCAGCGACAAAGAGCTGAAAAGCAGAAGAGACACCAGCAGGAGGAGGAAGACAATGGGGACAGCGTGTGGAGCACCTCTGAGAATCTGATTCGTGCAGACTTATTTTACCAAGCATAGCTCTGCAGGCAAGGGAACAAACTGTAGATCACTACTGCCATCACTTCCTTTAGGCACACTTTATGGTGAAGAAACTGACCTGTCCTGAAGATGAACTGCCTACAGTTTGGATTGAGAACTGTTAGTAGAGTATAAATAACAACAGAAAGTAGCTAGGGTCAATTTTCTCATCAATGACTAGAAACCAAAGCAGGACTGGGTTTAAGACTGTGGCCCATCAACAAGCAGAGAAAACATCACTTGCAGTTTCTTTATTGATCAGGTTTTCCTGAGCTGCTAGTTCATTCACTTTGGATTTTTCCCTTTAAAATGCGCTGCAAGTTTAGTCACTGCTTCACACTAATTAAAAAAACAATGCAAATTAGTTTTACTTTTTTAAGAGTGAAATGGGTTTATACTACAGTTTTGGTATTTTGTTTTCTTTCCAATAAGAAACTACATATGACAAAACTTATCATCTTTTTAGCTGCCACACAGTACCCAGTAACAAGTAAATCCCATGAAGACCATGTGACTTGTTTCTCCTACCTGTTTTAGTCATTCACATACTATTGAAGGTACAAAGTCTTGTGTACCAGCACTGATTCAAGTAAAAATGCAGGAATTTCAATTAAGCAGAACTTCGAACCAACTAGCTGTCCGAAAAAATATAACAATCCAACATTTTACCACCATCTAGGTTTTTACTCTGAAAACTCTGCTGCACATGGAATATTGTTTATTCACGCCATCAAACTTGTCTGCTAGTTAAAATAAGTTGCTGTGGTAGTCAAAATCTTACTATTTGCAGAGTTTTGTAGCTATATATCATGGCAAATTCAGTATTATTTTAAAACCCATGCCGACTGTCTGGCAGTGTGTATGTCTGCTGGTTTCTGTTATGATTAAATATATGAACCTGTCTTATGTGATCTGCATTACTATTATTTATTCACTGATCAGTCATCCTTAGTTTTGCAGAGCTTTTAGTCTCACAAGTCTAAGTGGTCTACGTCAACAGATGCCCACTGTGGATTGTTTGAATACATCTCACACTAAACTACAGAGCAGCCAAGAACTTTACATTCCACAGATGCTGAGTTTAAATAACATGGGGAAGTACTGGCCCAGTAGTTTAAGAATTACATAAACACATTGTAGAGGACTTGATATAGAAGCGGTACTTCTATTTTAACCTTGTAGGAAGGCCTGGATAAATTTCTTCTAACTTTCTGATACATAGCTCAGGCACTCAAGCTGGTTGGCTAGCAGTCCTTTTCTCTGTAGCCAGATCCAAGAAAAGATGCAGTCCATCCAGGCTCCAAAAACCCTTCAGACACCACCAATTCTCTCAGTTTTCTGAAAAGTAGCACTAGAATAGAATAGAATAGAATAGAATAGAATAGAATAGAATAGAATAGAATAGAATAGAATAGAATAGAATAGAATAGAATAGAACAGAATAGAATAATGTTGGAAGGGACTTATAGCTTAGTCTTTCTGTTTAGATGTCTGGATGTGTTAAAATGAGGTGAGATGAGCCTGGACTGGAAAGTTGCAGCTGTCACAGTGTCACCCTCTGTGATTCTGAGAGGCTTCAACTGTGTGTCCCCTGAAGTGACTTATCGGCCAGCAGTTTGGCAGTGCTTTGATAGAGACGTAGGACTTTATCAGCACTTTTGCTTCATGGAAAATAGCATTTTCCCAATACCACTTATCTCACAAACTCCCAGCTGTAGGAATTCTACACTTCCACTGTAGATATAGCATAGGCAACTCCATAGTGAAGTCACTTCTCTCCACTCTGTGAGATTGCAAGGTCACTGTTCAAATATTCAGACAGGCATGTCTTTCAAGACCTATCTCCAGCATATTCCAGACAGAAAGCAAACCTGAAATGACTTGACTTTCATGAGACAGCTTTTGCCTTCAGCTCTGTGTCTTTTATACGCTATGGGCTCCTCTGCTTTGTAGGCTGGCCTGCAGCTTCGTAGTCTGTCTCCATACGTAAAAGTCATGCTGCGTCACTTTTTCATGGTGTCAGAGAAGTGAAACTGCACATCAGATGATGATTCTGGGGCAAGTGCTTTCAAACCATATGAGGCTGGAACATCTGATTATTATTTGCAAAGCTCAACAGCAGCACTGTTTACTACATTGTACAATCCACTGTACTTGTCACCTGAGCAAGCTCTAGCATCTTAAAGACCTGAATTACATACCTGGTGAATGCAACTGAGAGAAGAAACAGAGAGAGAAGAAGGTGTCAAAGCTCAGACCACAGGGCTGAAGTATTCCCTAACATCTTCTGAGTAAGGGCAACTCATAGCTGCACCTACGACGAAGGAAATGTGTCTAGGATAAGGAAATAAGGAGTTACCAGACTGTACAAGCAAAAATTACTTTTTATTGTCTTAGATCTCCTGGCTAGCACTTAGATGCTCTCAGTTTTCAGCCACTCACTGCAATAGCTGTCTTTTTTTTTTGGTCATAATGATAGGACTCATAACTATACTTGTAAACTTAATTTTCTACATCAAGACAATTACTAATATCTAGAGAAGTAGAGCATGCCAGGAGATGGTATTGTTGGAGTAACTTCCTCACAAAAAAGTGGCAAAGCTTGGTCTTTTTCGCACTGAACATGGCACCACAGGGACATAGTAAGACCAATGCCTGACATGATTCTCACTGAGTAACAACAATCCTCTTGCTATTGAAATATTCTATGTCAAAAAAGTTAATGTAAAATACCATATTTTCATTTAAAAATGATTGGCTAGTTGGTTGATTGACTTTGTTGTTGTTTTGATTTTTGATTGGAACATTCCAAAATGGGATGGGTTTTTATGGGGAAGAAGGCTTATACAAGCACATAAAAAAAGAATAAAAGAATAATTTGGAGATAAATTAAGCACATTTTGTGGTTTTATTGGTGTGGGTTTTTTTAGTTTTCGTTTCTAATAACTTAATACATTAATAAAATTCCTCAAAATGTTGAAAGAAACATCCCACATATGCTGAGAAGGAAGAGAATAAAATAAAGACAGTAATGTTGTCTCCCTGAGCAGAGTCATAATCTTTGGGACATCAAATGCATTAAAACCTAAGGAAGACGTATTCAGCTGTCTGTGTTCATCCTCAGCAGTTTTTATTCTCTATTACCTTACCTAACTTTTAACCCTCTAGTCTCTCACAAATGAGATACACTGATGGATGCCTGTCTGTGATGGGTCAGCGAGAAGACAACAGAAAAGCATGTTGTTTATTGCATAGTATAATGTCTCCAGCCAGCCAACTGTTGCATCATTTTCCATTCAATGAGCACTTGAAAGTTAGCAGATTGCCTCCAGGTTGAGCGCACAAAATGCTGTAGGTGAATTTGTGGCTCACTGAAGGGAATGTAACTGACACTATCTGGAGCTGAGATGATATTAGTACAATGAAACAGAAACAGAGTCAGGCCATGGAAAAAGAGTTTGGCCTGAACGCTGGCTACATATTCCTTTTCTCTTTTTGTTTTGGGAGCTGCCTATGTTTTACCTTAGACGTGACGGCATTGGAGCAACGTATTTATCCTCAGCTCTGGAAGACTAAATTCTGGACTTAAAGGGAATTTTACTCTAAGAACAATGTTTTATTCTTGCTTGGTAAATGTCTTCAGCAGCATCTAGGGTGAAAGACATATGGCAGCATGAGGCATTTGTGTATCATACTGTAATAGTAAATCTGCAATTTTATCAAGGATCCTGTAGCAATATCCGTGTGAATAAATTGAGCTTGTTTAGTGCCAGGAAATACATCTGGGCATGGGAACCTGATCAGCTGCAGCGTCATATACTTAGATCTGCCTGTGACATATTTTTGACCTAAGCCATCTAGAACTCTTTGAATCAATTCTCAGACATGGATAAGGAGTTAGCTTAATCCAGAGACGATTTCTAATGAGTAGTTCACATGCAATTACTTTGTTTCAGAGGATAAGCAAGTTAAGCCGACACAGGTCAGGGTCATTCCGCTGCTTTCAGTGTCCGAGAAGAATCCCAGGTGCTTTTCATTTATGAGGATAGACGTAGCCACTAGTGTCACAGAGATTTGCCACAGAGGTCTCACTGCACTGTTGTAATGTCAGCAAAGGGCTTAGTCACCTCTGCAATATTTCTTTTCTTTGGATGAAAACATTGAACAGCACACACATGATCATGTCACATTTTCTCACATACTTCTCCTGGGTGAGGCTCCCATTTAAAAGTCCTTGTGGCAAGAAGTCCTTTGAAGAGAATGAGCAACAGGACAAAGTTACTTCACCAGGGTACAAAATATGGCAGTAGCAGACCTAGCTCTGAATTCAAAGAAATTCAGGGATGTGCCATAGATTCAAAAACTGGATGAAAATAAAGAGAATAGCTACACTGTTTATAACACAGACCTCTTGTAGGCTGATCCTATGGGTGTTTGGGATTTTTCTGGGGGGATTTTTTTTTTTTTTTTAAGATGACAGCCACTATTGCACTGAGTTATGTGGACTGCTTGCAAGAAGATAAGATTGTCCTGAGTGACAAAGCAATGAATCAAAAAGCTCATGTTGACAAAAGAGAACAACCACCGAAGAAAAAAAAGGCAAATAAACACAGAATGATCCTTCTGAAGACAGAGGCATAACAGCAAGATGTCGTCTGAAACTTGGTTACAGAGATTAAGAGGAACATAATGTGTTCAACTATAAGTTCTCTGTTCAGCAAAGGATACATATACTTAAAATTTAAGCTCAAGACCCAACACAAAGCTCCGTAAAAGCTTATAAAAGACATCTGAAATGAACCAAAAAGATAGTCAAATAATAAAACCAAGTGGGTAAGAGACTGAGACTTGTGAAATGTCTGTCTCCATTACCATGACAAAGAAACCACTGTTGTGATAAAAAGAAATAAAGCCTAGTTTTCATGTATTTCTGCATTAACTGGTGTCCTGTTTTAGCTGAGCTGCCATGAGGTCGCTTCCTGCTCCCTCCGCCAGCAGCGAGGTGGAGAGGAGAAGAATGTAACAGAAGGCCTGAGGTTCCAGATAAGAACAGGGAGAGATGACCCACCAACTATGGCCCTGGGACAAATCAATTTAATTTGTTAACAGTCACTTGAAAGGATAATGAAAAACTAAGCCACATCTCAAAAAAACCCCACCTTCTCCTACCCTGCCCTTCTTCCCACCTCTGCTTGCTGCCAGAGCAGCACAGGGGAACTGGGGATGGAAAACTTGGGGGGGAGGCAGAGGAGGGTGTCAGGTCAGTTCATCACATGTTGTTTCTGCCGCCCCTTCTTTCTCAGGGGAAAAGGGGGTGAGGGGAGAGATGACACCTCACAGTCTTCCCTGCTCCATGGGGCCTCTTCTCACAGGAAAATCATTCACAAACTTCTCCAATGTGAGTCCTTCCCTGAGGATTCAATCCTTACCCACCAGATCACTCCAGCCCAGGCTTTTCCCGTGGAGTCACAGCTTCTTATGGTGCAGCCACCTGCTCTGCCTTGGAATCCCTTCCTACAGACTACAGATTTGTCTCTGCTCCGCTGTCAGTCTCCAGCAGCATGGGGGTCCCTCCCACGGAGACAGTCTTCTAAGAACTCCTTTGCCTTCAGGCACCTCTGCTCCAGCGTGGGGTCCTCTCCCACGGGCTTCAGGTGGATCTGTGCACCACTGTGTCTTTCATGGGCTGCAGGGAGTCCGTATGTCATGTCACCATCGGCTGCAGGGGAATCTCAGCTCCAGCACCTCCTCCCACTCCATCTGCACTGACCTGGTGTCTGCATGGCCATTTCTCTCAGGTCTCAGCCCTCTCTCTGCTGCAGCCGTGGTCCTGACCAGCCCGATGAACCTCAGCAGTCTCGTCAGGACGAACTCCGCCCAGTGGGTACCCCTGGAGCGGGGTGCTTCGGAGCTCTCCAAGCAGTGCCGCTGTGGCCATCTCCAGTTGTGTGGTGGAGGCGCAGTGCAGACAGCCCCCCACCTGGAAGGCTGCGGGTAGGGAGAAGGGAGCTCTCCTGACCTTCCCCCTGTTTTCGCTGCATGTCCCACATGGCACAGGTTCTCTTTTTCCCTTCTTAAAAATGTCATTCCCAAAGGCAGTGATAGGCTCAGCCCTGGCCAGAGGCAGGTCCTACTGGTTTTGGAGCTGGGGAAACTTCTCACAGCTCCTTACAGGGGCTATCTCTGCAGCCTCTTGCTTGCTGCCAAAGCCTCACCATGTAAACCAAGGACACTGGTCAGCAGTGTAACTGAGCTCACCTTGTTGCATTATCAAAGTAGAAAAATGCTAAAGACAAAAAAAAAGTGCAGTTTTATAATCATAAGAAATAAAGCATCATACATTTAAACCTCCCAAAGTCATGAAGTTAGCTTAAAACACAACGGGTGAGTTTGGGTAGTAATATAAACCTTAAATGTTCAATGAATTGACCAGTTTCAAATTTACAACTACATAGTATTGTAGAATCATAAAATTATTTAGGTTGGAAAACACCTTTAAGATTATGGAGTACAGCCATAAACTTAACACTGCCAAGTCTATCACTAGGCTGTGTCCCTAAGCACCATGTCTAGACATCTTTTAAATACCTCCAGAAATGCCAACTCAACCACTTCCCTGGGCAGCCTGTTCCAGTGCCTGACAAAACTTTTAGTGGAGAAACTTTTCCTAACACCCAATCTAAACCTCCTCTGGCACAATTTGAGGCCATTTCCTCTTGTCCCATCACTTGTTACTTGTGAAAAGATGTCAACTCCCACCTCACTACAATCTCCTTTCAGGTAGTTGTAGAGGGAGATAAGGTCTCTCTTCAGCGTTCTTTTCTGCAAATTAAACCCCAGTTCCCTCATTCCCTCCTCATAAGACTTTTGCTCTAGACCCCTCATCAGCTTCTTGCTCTTCTTTGGACATGCTCCAGCACCAAAATGTCTCACGAGAGAAAAGTAGAGTTGGAAAATCACCTCTCTTGACCTGCTGGCCACGCTTCTTTCAATGCAGGATATGGCTGGCTTTCTGGGTTGCAAGTGCACATCGCTGGCTCATGCTGAGCTTCTCATCCACCAGTACTCCCAAGTCCTTTTCCTCAGGGCTGCTCTCGATCCATTCTCCACCCAGCCTGTACTTGTGCTTGGGATTGCCCTGACCCACGTGCAAGACCTTGCACTTGGCCTTGTTGAACTTCATGAGGTGCTCACAGGCCCACCTGTCCAGCCTGTCAAGGTCCGTCTGGATGGCATCCCTTCCCTCCAGCATGTCGACAACATCACACAACTTGGTGTCATCTGCAAACTTGTTGCGAATGCACTCGATCCCACTGTCCATGTCACCAACAAAGATGTTAAATAGCACTGGTCCCAGTACTGACCCCTGAGGAACACCACTCATCACAGGCCTCCATTTGGACATTGAATCATTGACCACAACTTTTTGAGTGCAACCATCCAGCCAATTCCTTATCCGCCGAGTGGTCCATCCATCAAATCCATGTCTTTCCAATTTAGAGACAAGAATGTCATGTAGGACAGTATCAAATGCTTTGGACAAGGCCAGGTAGATGATGTCAGTTGCTCGTCCTTTATCCATCAATGCTATAACCTCATCATAGAAAACCATTAAATTTTTCAGGCAGGATTTGCCCTTAGTGAAGCCATGTTGGCTGTCACCAATCACGTCCTTATTTTCTATGTGCCTTAGCATAGTTGCCCAGAGGATCTGCTCCATGATCTTGCCGGGCCCAGAGGTGAGACTGACTGGCCTGTAGTTCCCTGGGTCTTCTTTTTTTCTCTTGTATTTAAATGTGATACACCCAAGGGACTTTAAGATGCTCTTTTTTCATTGTCAGGACAGAGGAAATGCCCATGGTTCATCATTATAATGGAAGCCTTCTGTGGTAAGGAAAATTTCTCCTTTTTCTGGCTTGAAATTATTAAGTGGTTGGATTTTGAATCCATGAGATTCAAGAGGACCTGTTTCCTATGGCATGGCAATGAGTCTTTCATGTCACAAGGCTGGATACTGGTACTGTGAGGTCTTAGGAAAACAGGCCAGTAAAGAATGGTGTCATGGTTTGATGTGGGGGGAGGGTGTTCTGGTGTCAGGAGCTGCCCATCAGAACAGACTCCCATCCCCCTCGGGGCTTGAGCCAATCAGTGCCTTTGCAAATTGCTCTATTTACACTGGGACAAAGGAACCGGAAAAGTGTGCCTTTGCCCAGGAGAGAGGAGAGGGGAGGGGGGCGCTGCCCCTGCTCCCAGGTGCCCGGCCGGGCGGTGGCCTGGGCCGGGCCGGTGACACCTGCTGAGGATGGCTGCAGTGGAGCCGCTTGGGGAACTCACGGAGAGCTCCACTCCTGGGGTGCCCACCGGCCCGAGTTCACCCAGAGAGGACTGAGATCTGAGAGAAATGGCCACACAGATACCAGGTCAGTGAAGATGGAATGAGACGAGCTGTGTCCGAGCTGAGTTTCCCTTGCAAGCGGTGGCGAGATGGCAAGAGGTCCCCTTGTAGCCATGGTGGTCCCCGGGGAGCAGAGACCCACTTGCTGCCTGTGGAAAACCCACATCGAGAAGAGATGCCAGAGCCTGAGTACAGTATGCATCACTAGCCCTTGTCCTTGTGGGTGACTTTAACCTACCTGATGTCTGTTGGAAGTATAACACGGCAGTCAGGAAACAGTCTAGGTGATTCCTGCAGTGTATGGAGGGCAACTTCCTATCACAACTGGTCAGTGAACCAACTAGAGAAGGTGCTCCCCTAGACCTGCTGTTTGTGAACAGGGAAGGTCTTGTGGGAGATGTGATGGTTGGAGGACACCTGGGGCATACTGACCATGAGATAATAGAATTCTCAATTCTAGGGGAATTTAGGAGGAGGAACACTAAAACGACCAACCTGGAATTTGGAAGAGTTGACTTTGGACTGTTTAGAAGTCTGGTTAATAAAGTCCAATGAGAGACAGCTCTCAAGGGTAAGGGGGTGCAAGAGGGATGGTTACTACTCAAAAAGGAAATTCTGGAGGCACAGGAGCGAGCTGTCCCTGTGTGCCGGAAATCGAGCCGCCGGGGTAGAAAACCAGCTTGGATGACAAAGGAGATTTAGGAACATCTCAAAAGCAAAAGGGAAGTCTGCAAGTCTTAGAAGAATGGGCAGGCATCCAGGGAGGAAGTTAGGGCATGTAGGGAGATAATCAGGGGGGCAAAAACCCAATTGGAACTTAGACTAGCCTGCTCCGTAAAAGACAACAAAAAGTCCTTCTATAAATACATTAATAACAAAAGGAGGGCTAAAGATCACCTCCAGCCCCTACTGGACACAGGGGGTACGTTAGTCACTAGGGATGAGGGCAAGGCTGAGGTCCTTAATGCCTTCTTTGCCTCAGTCTTTAATAATAAGGTTAGTAGTTCCCAGGTGAGCTGGCCTATGGTGTCTGAGAGCAGGGAGGGAGAGCAAATCGAAGCTCCTGTGATCCAAGAGGAACAGGTCAAGGATTTGCTTCGCCAGCTGGATGCCCACAAGTCTATGGGGCCTGATGGTATCCACCCGAGAGTCCTGAGAGAGCTGGCAGATGTCATTGCCAAAGCCCTGTCCATTATCTTTGGGCAATCTTGGCTCACTGGGGAAGTTCCGCTGGACTGGAGACTGGCGGATGTTACCCCCATTTACAAAAAAGGGCGGAAGGAGGATCCAGGGAACTACAGGCCTGTCAGTCTGACCTCGGTGACGGGCAAAGTCATGGAACAGGTTATCTTGAGTGCTATTAATGAGCACATACAGGTTAACCGGCTGATCAGGCCCAGTCAACATGTGTTTATGAAAGGCAGGTCTTGCCAATCGAACCTGATCACCTTCTATGATGGGCTGACCCGCCTGGTTGACGAGGGAAGGGCTGTGGATGTAGTTTTCCTTGACCTCAGTAAAGCCTTTGATACAGTTTCTCATAGTGTTCTGGTTGAGAAACTGGTAACTGCTGGCCTGGATAGGCACACCCTCCTTTGGGTTAAAAACTGGCTGGATGGCCGGGCCCAAAGAGTGGTGGCAAATGGGGCTAAATCCGGCTGGAGGCCGGTCACCAGTGGAGTTCCGCAGGGCTCAGTGCTGGATCCGGTTCTGTTTAACATCTTTATCAATGACCTGGATGAGGGGATTGAACGTACCCTCAGCAAATTTGTGGACGACACCAAGCTGGGAGGCTGTGTCGATCTGCTTGAGGGTAGGGAGGCCCTTCAGAGGGATTTAAACAGACTGGATCGTTGGGCTGATGCCAATGGCATGAGCTTTAGTAAGGCCAAGTGCAGAGTCCTTCACTCGGGGTATAAAAACCCCAAGCATCGCTATAGGCTTGGGGAAGAGTGGCTGGAGAGCTGCCTGGCGGAGAAGGACCTGGGGGTGTTGGTTGACTACTGGCTTGATATGAGCCATCAGTGTGCCCAGGTGGCCAAAAAGGCCAGTGGGATACTGGTGTGTCAAGACTAGTGTGACCAGCAGGAACAGGGAAGTGATCCTGCCACTGTACTCAGCACTGGTGAGGCCGCACCTGGAATATTGTGTCCAGTTTTGGGCCCCTCGCTTTAAGAGAGATATTGAGCTCCTGGAGCGGGTCCAAAAAAGGGCGACTAAAGTGGTCAAGGGGCTGGAAAATAAAACTTATGAGGAGCGGCTGAGGGAGTTGGGGCTGTTTAGCCTGCAGAAGAGGAGGCTCAGGGGAGACCTGATTACGGCCTACAAGTACTTGAGAAGGGATGGTGGGGAGGTGGGGGAAGGGCTCTTTACATTAGTGATGGGCGATAGAACAAGAGGAAATGGGTATAAGCTTAGTCAGGTGAGGTACAGGTTGGATGTTAGGAAGTATTTCTTCTCTGACAGGGTTGTCAGCCACTGGAACAGGCTGCCCAGGGAGGTGGTTGAGTCCCCATCCCTGGATGTGTTTAAGAATAGGATGGATGAACTACTTAGGGATATGATTTAATGGGAGATTGGATGGATGATCTCTAAGGTTGGACTGGATGATCTCTAAGGTCTTTTCCAACCTAGAAATCTATGAAATCTATGAAGTCTAAAGTCTGTGGGACAACCCTGTCAGTGGGGAGGTGTTTTGTTTAAAGAAGATGCCTAAGCCCGAGGACTATTGTGAATCATGGGCACAGGTAGAGGCACATTTACGCATTTACACATTTATGCATTTAAAGTCTGTATGACGACCCATGCCAGAGAAAGTGGCAACAACTCCCTAAGAATCCGAGACTGTGGTAAAGACCGCACAGGAGCAATCTGTTTGGGAAGGATTACATCCTGCGGGTAGGAATGATACTGGAGAAGTTTGTGGCTTTTTCCTCATGAGGAGGGGATTCACTGTAGCATGGGAAAATTGTTTAAGGACTCCTTCTCCTTTAAGAGAGGAGTGGCAGTAACAACATGGGATGAACTGACCTGCACTCCCCCATTCCCTGCCCCCCTGCGCCGCTGGGGAGAGGAGGTAGAGCCGGGAAGAAAAGACAAAGGGGGATGGAGAGGTGTTGATTTTAAGATCTAGCCTTGTTTTCTTTTTATCCTTTTAAGTAACTGGTTTTGCTTGTCTTTATTCTTTTAAGTAGCTGTTAATAAATTGTTTTGCTTTCAGAAAGCTGAGTCTGTTTTGCCCGGGACTGTGGTTGGTGGGTGCTCCCTCTGTTCTTGTCTCGACCCTCAGTCCTTTTATTATATTTTTCTCCTCTCCACTTTACTGGAGTGGGAGACGGGCTGCGTGGAGTTTAGTTGCCGGATCAGCCTTAACCCACAACAAATGATCAAGTAGAAACCTCTGTAGATGACAACTCTCTCTTTCATTAGAAAGAAAGTGTCACTGGGGACATTAACAATTAGATTTCTCAGGTGACATTCCATATTTTTTTATATACATTAAGCAAAGAACTCTAATTTTCAATTCTCTGAACAGTTTCTGTTGGAAGGATTGTCCAGACAAGTCCTGAGAAACATATATTTTAAACAGTACAGGTGATATATATCTTTTTTATTTCATCAAAAGTAATAACTTTTTTTTTTATTTAAGATTTATTTATTAAGTGTTTTGATACTCTTAAATACTCAGTATTATACCATATGGGAATTAAAAATTTTATAAAGTGACAGTTCCAACACCTAACTGTGTTCTTATCTTTCCTAATGTCTTTCCAGCAGTGTTATAAAGTGTGAGTGTGAAGGGACTGGAGAAGGAAGGAACAGTACCACATTTTCCTGGTTTTATTGTGGAAAAGTAGAATAACTTGAAAAAAGTGTCTTGAAATAGGTTAAAATGGGAAATATTCTAGTCTTCTAACTAGCTGCATTTTAAAAGAAGCCCAAAGAAACCTGAGGAAAGCAGAATAATTTCACAAAGGAAACATTCTTTCTGTTTTCTATGCAGAAGCTATGGTCTCTTACTAATCAAAGAACATAGAAAATTCAGTTTGAACGTTATTATGCCAAAGCAGGAGAGCAAATTCAATCTTTCAGCTGTAAAAAAGAGATTTTACTCCTATTTTAAATGCAAATCCCCAGACATCTTTGCATAGTGTCTCTACTCACCCCTTATAATGAATGGATTCTTCACTGCTGAAATCTTGAAATCTTTATCAAAACTAAATGCCTTTTACCAATGTGTGTTCTAGTTCAATGGTGGGTTTTAGGATTAGGTCTAGGAACAGTGAAAGCCTCTGCTGTGACTCATGCAGGTCAGATTACTTATCCACAAGGTCCTTTGTGGTTGTAAGCCCAATGGATCTAATAATCGTACATAAAGGTGGAAAAGCACATAAGTGAGAAGGAAGGCTAAACAGAAGAGGCATAATCTGACAGTTTTCTAAATTCTCCAAAGAAATACAAAATAATAAAAATTACTTGGAAAGGAAAAATGCAAAAAATACTCTGATTTTCTTATGTGTATTCATACACACGTATCACTCTTTGGAGATGATCTTAATGTGGAAGCTCAGAGCTGTGTAGGTTGTTCTTTTAAGAAGTCATTGCGTTAACACAGTTTATGCCTTACCTGCCACATCAATTGATGATCTGATTTGACCCTACTATAAACTTGTTTCACTATGCAAAATCATTGAAGAGGTAGTGTAACTGCATGCCAAAAATGACTGCTGCCATCCTGGACACTCTGCAATTGGGAAGTGCTTAATGAACCGTTGCAAGATAGAGATATAGAATTCAACTCACAAGATACAATTCCACAGCCTGATGTTGCCTTATGTTTGTTAAAGCGAGTTTTCTCATCCCAGTGGGTTATATGGGGACAAACAATAATGAACAAACAATTTAGCATATCTCAAAAGTCACCATTCACCAGCTGAGCTACAGTAATGGAATTTACACATGTTCCTAGCCAGTTGCAAATGAAAAGTAAAATGGTTTACTTAAACAATTATAGTTACTCATTATGGAAAGTCTAGAATGCAGAGTCCAGGCTGTGTCACTAGGTTTTCTTTACGTCGTCAATCGCTTTGCCTATGGAAGAGATTTTTTGGAAAAGCTATAATAACATTTATCATTGATGATCTTATGTAGAAAAGTGTCTTAGGAAGATAAAAAGAACTACAGTGATGCATATTGTTGATTTTTACAAACTGACCGACTAGTTAAAACCATCTTAATAATCATCTGCCAATGCTGTCAGTGTCTCTGCCACTGCATTTCATTCAATTTATTGGATTTAATGGAATTCTGTTCCATTTTAAAACTATATTCTATGGACAAGTACAATGTTTGTGGAGCAGAGAAACAAAACTCCAGTGAAACAGCTGACATTCATCCCTGAGCAGATAATCGTTTCAAGACTTAGATCAAGTAACGAAAAAAAGTGAGGCTTCATCCACTTCCCTGTCTGAGGGCAAAATTTTAGGCATTATTCTCAAGTCATGCAGTGTAAGAGGCAGGAAACACTTGTTTCAGGTTTAATGATTTTTGTTGTTGTTGTTGTTGTTTATTTGTTTGTTTGTAAGTGTTTGGGGAAAGAGTAATATTACAATTCTTTCTTTTTCTCTCATTTAGTATTATATGTGGGTGAGTAGGGGATAGTGAACAATAAATTACATTACTTAAAGATGTAGGCTAAGGCTTTTCTTGTCAGTTGTGTCAATAAAGTACACACATAACATCAGTTTCCCATTACACACATCATTCAGACTCATATATTACTCAGTATAATGGGAAAAGGGGCCACTGAAATCTAAAATGAAAAGAGAAATTGAAGTACAACCAGTGAGCAGCAGCTGAGCCAAAAAGCAGCTGTGGCAGTGAAACATTTAGTTACTGCTGCTGGAAAAAGAAGAGCTATCGGCATTGAGGGCATACAGTGCCACATGCTGGGAAGCTTTACAGCAGATGGGTTTCTGTGGGACTGGAAGGTACTAATTTCTTAATCTTTTTTCTTTTTTTTTTTTTTTCCCCCTAATGAATTTGCATTTCATTTAAAATAATTGAATACAAGCACAAAAACAACCCAGGTCATGCCATTGGCCAAGTCTTGCCAGCTGCCTTTATTGCTTGTTTATACTAAAGGGCAGATGCCACAATTTGTTCTTAGGCAAAAATCTTGTCATACCAGTTGTGCTACTGGGTTACTTTGCAATAGTGCTGTAAAGCCTCATATCTGGATCACCTTATGTTCAGAGTTAGTCTTAGATCTTGGAGAGATAGGGTTCACTCATATGACTCATAAGACTTTTACAAGAAAATTCTGTATATTAAAGTGGTCAAATCAGTACTTTTCCATGTGGACTGTTTGTAATAATTCACTTAGAAACATGTGATGAATGACCACGGGTTATTGATAAAATGTACAAGGTCTCTATAATAGACTGTCAAAAAAAGATTGTGCCTTTTTCACTGAAGTACGTACAAGTAGTCTTCTAAAATTTTTTAACAATTATTTCATATCACTCAGCATCCAGAGGGTGTGTTTTACACAGTCTAAGGCTAAAATTGATAAATTTTTCTTTGTTTCAACTAAAGCTGCCTAACAGTCACTGGTTGTTCCTGCCATGCATCATTGCTTGCATCGTGTTCTTATTGTTGTCATAGAACCATAAAATCATAGAATCATTTTGATTGGAAGAGATCTTTAAGGATCAGCTTGTTCAACTCCCCTCCCGTGGGCATGGACATCTTTCAATAGATCAGGCTTCTCAAAGCCCCATCCAGCCTGACCTTGAGCAATTCCAGCGATGGGGCATTCACAACTTCTCTAGGCAATTCGTTCCAGTATCTCACCACTTGGGGTTTCATAGTAGGGCAAAACTAGATGCCACTCACAGGATCAGTTACTCTATTTGGATAACCAGTTGCTTCCTCTCCCTACTCAGGAAGTGTCATATATTGTTCTGAAGGATTCATACAAAAGCCCAAAACCGGAAAAAGGTAAGGTGTTATCATCCCTATTACATGGAAAAAGAAAGACTAAAGAGCAAGGAAGTAGAGCGTGAACCTCAGATGATTATTTTAATACCTTAGTTGTCTTTCTATAAAGTTTATGAAGTGAATGGAAGATGGAAGAGGAGCCTCAGTTCTGACTTTAAAGCTCTGACAAGAAAAACAACATTGAGGCTCGTTATTAATTATAACACACTAGAAAGGGAGGAAAAGAGGTGGTAGAATTAAAGTCTATTTTCTGAACTAATACATATAAAAACTGGATGGCATCATCTGTGATTTCATAAATGCTCTGGAAGAAAGTGTAGTGATTGCATAATAGACCCATCAAAAGTGTGGTTGATTAGTTTAGTCAATTTGGCATACATTTCAGCTATTATTTTCATTTGTGAAGCAGAGGCTGAATGGCACAGTTGTTTTTATCCTGAACACTTTGCAAATGAGGACCCTAAAGTCTAAAGTGGTTCTTTCTTACTTCTCTTCAGCTTGGGACATCACTGTGACAACAATTTTGGAAGATCACAAGTCAAAAAAATACCAAAATAGTTCAGGTTTGGAAGGTCTTATTTTAGATGTCTTATTTTGCAACCATCCAGTCAAAACAGAGCCAAAAACCTGCATAACTTATATTATCTACTATAAGTTTTGAGATTTTTTTCTTCCATTACTACAACATAGAAATATCTCTAAGATCATTGACACTATCATGCAGTTATTCTCTGTGCTGTTTGTCAAACAATTGCACGTTTTTCACCATCTCTACTGTTCTCAACTCCATGGTCGAGCCTTTTGGTTGGAATGAGTGCTCTCTGAAATATCCACTCACATCCAAAAGAACATCATTAATCTCATAGGGTGAAATTCATAGCTGACACTGCACTGGAGAATATGTAGACTGGCTCAAATTGTTCATTTTGTGTGAAATAATTATTTCATATAAATACACATATTGTATAACCACAAAATCTGTATTTCAGAAGTTCTGTTTCTCTTCTTATAAACTCTTCAGTTACATCTAAAGTCAGTATTTTATCCAAATCTGATCTCCTCAATTCATTCATTTTTCTAGGGGCAAGGACTTCGTGTGGTTCTGAACAATAGCTCAATGCCATACCCTTCCTCACTTATCACCGTTAGAGGAGGATTCACTACCTCAAATGTACTGCTGTGTTAGTATGACTCCATAGAAACCACATAGGTGTTCTGTGAGAAAAGAAGCTTAATTCTGTTTTTATTCATCTAAGTAGGTCTGTCCTGGTTGAGACTGTATGAGACAGAGGAACTGAAGCTCCATTGTCTGTATGTAAATTGGGGGACCTTGGAACGCTTTCAGTTTTTAAGTCCAAGGTATAAATCCATAGAATCATAGAATGAATCTCAAAGATCATCTAGTTCCAACGCCCCTATCATGGGCAGGCAAATCCTCCAGTACACCAGGTTGCCCAAAGAATCACCCCATCTGGCCTTGAACACAGCCAGGGATGGGGCATCCACAACATCCCTGGGCAACCTGTTCCAGTGCCTCACCACCCTCAGAGCAAAAGATTTCTTTCTTAATCCAGTCACGGTCTAAAGTTTCACCAGCAGGAACTGAACACGTCCTAGACCCTTATCCAGCGTATTTGTTTCCATAGAAAAAAAACACTATAGGAACAGATCTAGCATCACTGACAATATGTTACAACCAAATCTTAGGCAAGTTTACTGTGGACCGCAGGATCTTGGAATGTGTTCTGCTGCATGCTTCAGGCCACTTGAGACATATCCACTAACCTGGGCTGTTAATAATTTGAAAAAGTTATCATAAATTAGCATCAGATTGAAAGCAGGAGTAGAACTCTGCCATCACACCTTGCTGGTGGAGGAAGACGATATGAATTCTTCCAAACGTTTTCTTTCATTCATTCTTATCTTGTGATCTCTCCCAGAACTTCCTTTGTATTCTTCTCTTTTTCACCTTATTTCTCTTGATTCTAGCCTATCATTCACTTTCTTGCTTTTTGTCTTATTTTTCCTCTTTTTTCTTTCCTCTCAAACCACTCCCTCTTTCTATGTTTGCACCCATCCCCGTCTCAATAAAACAGAGCTTTCAAAGTTTGTGTAGTTAGTGCATGTTGCTTGCTATGAGAGAATGAGAGACACAGAAAGTAGTGACTAATATCAGAATCATGAGTGAAGATATGTTTTATTCATAAACCCTGCATCTCCAGTGAAATTAAAAGCAAAGCAAAGGGTCGAAGCTCTGAACCCTCTTTCCTGGAGCCTGTAAACCAATAAAGGCTTTATATTAGCTATCGATATCTATCTCTGACTTGGCTTAATAACATCTTATTCCCTGTTTTCAGCAGCCATCAATAATATTTCTGCCTGCCCGCTCAGGTCCCCATCTCTGCGTGCAATTGCATTATAAGGGTCTATAAGCCCAATTTGCTTCACATTCTTATTTTTGGAAAAGGCTGGCTGGCTTTTGTAATGAGAGCAGCTGCCAAGAAGGCTTGACAGAATTTGTGGCCCATCTGGCTTATAATCTTCATTCAATATCGCAGGAGCCTAAACTCCCAGACCAACTGATAAGTCAGAGCGTACAGGCAAGCGTGGCAGTAATCTTCCTTGTGATTTCTCATTAAAGACAGGGACATCTCAGTGAATCTCTCATATCCTGGATATCATATCTTTTTTTTTTTTCCTTTTCTTTTCTTTCTTTTTTTCCCCCCCCTAACAAAACCAGCATTGTTCCACTTTTAAAAATTATTATAAAAAACATGGCAGTTTAAAAAGTGTTTGGAGTTCCTTGTATCATGTTCAAGAAAGCAGGAAACCAAGGGTCTGGTTGTGCCTTTAAAATCAACAACAGTTTGCCTCTTCTCACACTTAAAGTGTATGTGCCAATGTCGTCCTCTCGGAATCACAGAAAGCAGGGCAAGAAACAGTCCCAGGAAATCTAGCATCTAGCGAATTTCCTTGCCAAAAAGTGGGATCAGTTACATCTTCAGGATCTTCAGGCCTCAGTCGTCTTTGTAACATGCCCAGACCTTGTCTTTAGTGCCTGAAGTCCTTACTTTTCAAAGGTTTTTGCAGTTATCTCAAGTTCTCCACATGTTACAGTTTCTGCTCTGAACACTGAAAGGAGTTGACTATCCTGCATGCTAGAGTGTCCCACACATCCCTCACTTCTTGAACACATCTCCAGTTCTTTCACCCTTTCCTCATAAGTCATGTTTTCTAAGGCTCTGCTCATCTCTGCTGTTTTCACACTCACTTCACTTTGTTGACTATTAAATAATACTCAGAGATGCTTGTACCCTAGAGGTACCTCCCGTGTTGGGTAAGGCTGCTTGGCTTCCTGAGTCGGAGCACTGTTGTCCTTTAGCAGCACTTCATCCAGCTTCACCTGTCTGAAAGTTAAGCCTTCAGTTTAAACTTATCACTTTGGCTCTTTCTAGAAGCCTAGACATCCTTCAAATGGCAGAGACAGATAGCTCCAGAGTGCTAAACATCTCACCTAGGCTAGAGATTTATCTTCAGAAGGTTTGAGAAGCCTTTCGAGACAACAGACTTTCCCTGTTAACTACTGTGGAGACAAGCTATGACCAGAGGCCCAACTTTTACAGGACTATCAAGATCAATTCCTCTACTAGCAGAGGAAATGAATAATGCATTTTTGTCTTACAGCTCTGAATGTCGTATCTAATTTTTTGATTTCTTGTAAGACAAGAACTCCACATTTTTTGTTCCCCTCTACTAAGGCATTCATTATTCTTGTGATAAAAATTGATCTCATATAGCAGTTATTGTTAATATGTGTGGGGTTTTTTTTATATACATACTTTTCACAAGAGCCTCTCAGATCTCCTAGCCTTCTCACACACATAATTAGAAATAGCCCAGGAGATATTAAGGGAAGGGATGTCAGGTCGACTGGAGAAACACAGGAACATAAGTTCATAGAGTATTTTTCACACATTTTTTAGACACGTTTTTGTTGAAAACCTCTGTCAAAACGTAAACAATAATAAAAAAATATGTGAATGATCCTAGCTTATCTGAAAGGACAATTTAATGAATATGAGGATAAAGAACATTTGAAAGGCATATGACCAATCACTGAAAAGAGAGCAGATATGTTAGAAAATTTAGTAATCTATTTGCCCATTAATTTTTTTTTTTTTTTGGTCAGACTTAATTGCAAACATGTTAAACACTGTCATAAAAGTAACTGAATGTACATTTTATTTTAAAACCTTTTCAACCGTGTGGCCATCTTCTGTTTCATAGCATCAGGTTTTATAGCGATGAGGAAAGTAAAAGGCTGATATGAAACTGCACAGCACGGCAAATAATTTAATTCACAGGTGAGTCTACTGATTTGTTTAGGGCTCAGTGAAATTTGGATAAGGATGATGTTTAAGTTCTAGCACTACTTGTTATACTGCTACCCTGTCATGGGAATTGTGGGATAAGAAAGATAGTCCAGATTAAATAAATTTTACTTCATTTTTTGTCTAAAGTGTTCTCTGTCCAAGTAGTTCCCCAGAGCTTCGGTTACTGTGAGCGGATATGGGAAGGTTTATCATACTAGTTTTCACATGGGTAACAACAAGTTATTTTGTAGTTGTACATTTTGGGGAAAGTATAACTAACGTTAGAAATAGGCAGCTAAAGGTAAGCCACAATTTGGAAACTACGTATTACCTACTTGCAGCAGAGAACCTCAGCTCATTAGATTGCTAACTCACAAACTCATTAGCTTTCTGCTCATTAAGTACATAGCTCCATGTAGTTCACTGCTCATCTTTCTGTTCAACTCTCACCTATTATTTGCTCTGTGCATCAGATATGACTCAGAGTTGGAATATAGAAGTTCATTTCAGTGAAGCTCAACAAGGTTTAACTATGAGATTTGCCCTTCTTTCTTTTTTTTTTTTCTCTGTATTGTGTAAAATTTATATGATGAGCACAATAAAATAAAAGCAATCAAAAAAAAAGAAGTCATCAACCTTTAGTGTACTTGGAAAAAATAATACAGTAGAACAGATTTGCTTCCAAATTTAGTCTTTGTGTTTTTCTTCATCAAACTTGAAACCATATTTTCCTGAAATCTTTAAAACTACATATTGGTTAGTGTGAGAAGGACTGACGCTTTTTCAATTCAAGGATGTGTGCTTCTGATTTGTAATAGAACTTCACCTCTTGCTTATAACATTAAAAAAGTGAGTATAGTCACTGCAGTCAAAGGGATTAGTCATATGCTAAAAGTGAAGCAGAGTATGCTGTGGCAAACTTAAAATTGAAAGGAACATCATAAACTGTCAAAAAAATGCTAAGCTTAATTCGTTGAACTGGGATTATGAGTATCAAAAATACCATAAACTTGTGGCAACTTGTGGCCTGGAAAGCTGACTTGTGCTTATGGATCTTCATCAAAGTCAGATAGATCAAAATGTATTATTATTTATATGTCATGAGTTTCCAAGTAGCAGACGAAATCAATGTCCCACCATGCCAGATCTGCTAAAGATCTTCCTGCTCTGAAGGGCTGAAATTATAAACAGTCAGGTAGGCAAATCACAGGAAAGATGAATTTCCCTATTCCTGTTCAAAGTCTCTATTTCAGAGTTCTGGGATGGAAACTTACATGAAGAATTTCAAACAGATTAACCACCCACCAATTTCAAGTCTTATTCTCATGCTTTTGTTTCAAAACCAGCCTTTTCTGCCCAAACTTTTCCAAAAATAAATGCACTGAGTCCCATTCCATTTTGTCCCATTTTGACATAGTGGTGTAAAAAGATAAGAAAAAAACCTGCTTGCCTTTAGTGTTTGATAACTAATTTTAGGTACAACAGTTTGCCAGAGCAATTATAGGTCCTTCTTCAAAAGAAAGGTATCATGTTGACACTGATGTAACTCAAACCAGAATTAGGCTCACAAGACATTTTTTCCCATCTGAGCCTCAAGGAAGGATGTCGTTAAAACTTACAGAAGAATCATATTTCCATGTTTTGGGAGTGGTAAGACTTCAGATATTGCAGTATCCTGGTTATATTTCCTAGAGCTGCTCCTGTTGTTTATATTTGTCAACCAAACAGAAAGGTAGGAAATGGTGGCAAAGGTGAGAAAAAAAAACCACAAACAAAAAACCACCAAATTAAGAGTAAATAAAATTATTTCTAAATCCTCCCTGCAGGGTCAGTAGTGGTCTACATCCCTAACAATGTAAGAAGCAGAAAGGTATCGGGGGGAAAAAAGGCATGTGTGATGAAAAAAAAAAGAAGGCTCTATAAAAATTCAGCTTCATTAATGGGAGATACTGCAAGACGGGAGTTCAGGGATTCATTATCTCAAAAATAGCAGTCCAAACTGACAGGAGTGGGTGAAAACTTCCTGACCCCATGGACTAGTGGATTTCATAGTTGCCTGTATTTGTCTTTTTAAAAGTTAGTAGGTGGCGGAAAGAAAAAGAAATTGAATAGCCTATTCTCTGAAGCCTTGGGGCTTTTCTGCTGCTGTGGAAAGGAAATAGAAGGAAAAAGAAGCATAAACAAACTAGAGCTCCTGCCCGCAAATAACCAATAGAGACTAAAAATACTATTACAACTGTACAATAGTTTAAGGTCAATGTATTCCCTCTTCTAAGTCTATGAAAACCTGACCCACATAAGGTATTAAAATTCATAACACATGAAAATTAGGAACTCCTGGAAGCAGTTTCTCCTATATGTACAAATTTTCATTGCCTACATCTAGCTTTTAAAGGAAACCATCCAGATAATTAAAATGCCTATAAATGAAACGTCAAAGTTAAATGTTTTTCTTCTTTTCTTTGCCTTTTCTTTTAAATAATAAAAAAGAAAGTCTTAATGCTTAGGGAAAGTGAAACCCTTATTCTAAAATAATATGCCTTAAATAACAGTATCTTTGTAAAAGAACAGAATAATTAAGGTTTGCCAAGTAAAATGGGTCTATAGGTCTACCCATTTCACTGCTCAGTATGTAACCTTTATGAAGGAGGGTACGTTTGTAATAAGTGTATATATTGTTTTAAATACTGCCATCATTTCATTATTTTAAACATGAGTCAGAGTGCATGTAGCTGTCAGTCCAGTGTTCTAGGGAGAAATTAATCATACACACAGAAAAAATTAATAAAAAAGTCAGTATTTGGCAGCCTTCAGATTCCTTTTCATAACTCTCATTTTTCTCTGATAGATGGAGCTGATGAAACAAGGAAATAAATCATGCACAATTAAAATGAGTAAAAGCTGAAAGGACTGTACCAGTGATTGTGTTAAAGAAAATGGGAGGTGGAGGGAAGCTGTACCATTTAGAGAATTCAAACATGGGTTGGATTCCCTCATTTGTCATTCATTGATACTGATATCTGAATTTTAATTGAAACCTCCCATGTGGTTGGCATCTGCCAGGGTGAAGTAGTTCTTCAGCAGGAAGAGGGGAAAGCTTTGTTGTGAGCTGGATTTCAAGAGCATCAGGAAGCAGTAGGAACTCTTCTTATCAGCTGCAATCATGGTAGCCTGGGAAGGATCCTGAAGGCTTAGGGGGTTCATTTTACCTTTTTCTCATGAATGAAGCTCAAGTAACACACTACATTTTGTGTCTCCTCACTCTGTTGGTTAAATGGGTACATTACTTTTTACATCAGGAGAGCTGTAGTCTGTTCACACAACCACAGCCATAATGAGGAATGGCAATATAAGTCATAGGCCAAAATATCTCTGAGATTTTGTGTTACCATTTGAAAAAAAAAACCATATTTAAGCTGTATTTTGTTATTATTATTTAAAAATTGAGGGGTGAGGTAGACAAATCAAAATCTTAGTACAACATTTTTAACCACAGACCAATTCATTTTGCATTGTTTTTCTGCTTGTTTATACAGTTATTTAATTGTTATTCACAAAGAATATTGTGCAAAAGAAAAAAGCCTGTTTTTAAAGGAGAATCTTTGTTGCTAGCTAGAACACAGGGACTGCTAGATTTGTCAACGTTATACTGTTCTGCAAGGAAAAAAATGAAAGAAAATAAACACTGTAAATTTTGCTAAAGAAGTAGGCAATCAGGTTGATAGAATTTAACAGATTAATTTCTTCAATAGATAAAGAATGGCACTGGTTGACCAGCTGGTTTCCTTTATGTGGACTTTGCATCGTTATAGAATCATAGAATCATAGAATCATAGAATCATAGAATCATAGAATCATAGAATGGTTTGGGTTGGAAGGGACCTCAAAGATCACCTAGTTCCAAACCCCCTGCCGTGGGCAGGGAAACCCTTCACTACACCAGGTTGCCCAAAGCCTCATCCGACCTGGCCTTGAACACTTCCAGGGATGGGGCATCCACAACTTCTCTGGGCAACCTGTTCCACGGCCTCACCACCCTCTGAGTGAAAAATTTCTTTCTTATATCTAATCGAAATCTGCCCTCTTTCAGTTTAAATCCATTGCCCCTTGTCCTATCACTACACGCCCTTGTAAAAAATCCCTCTCCAGCTTTCCTGTAGGCCCCCTTTAGGTACTGGAAAGCTGCTATAAGATCACCCTGGAGCCTTCTCTTCTCCAGGCTGAACAGCCCCAACTCTCTCAGCCTGTCTTCATAGAAGAGGTGCTCCACCCTTGGATCATCTTCGTGGCCCTCCTCTGGACTCGTTCCAGTAGCTCCATGTCCTTCTTGTGTTGGAGACTCCAGAGCGGAACACAGTATTCCAGGTAGGGTCTCACGAGAGCTGAGTAGAGAGGCAGAATCACTTCCCTTGACCTACTGGTCACACTTCTTTTGATACAGCTCAGGATACGATTGGCTTTCTGGGCTGCCAGTGCACATTGCCAGCTCATGTTGAGCTTCTCATCCACCAGCACTCCCAAGTCCTTTTCCTCAGGGCTGCTCTCAATCCATTCTCCGTCCAGCCTCTACTTGTGCTTGGGATTGCCTCAACCCACATGCAGGACCTTGCACTTGGCAAAGTCCCTCTGGATGGCATCCCTTCCCTCCAGCGTGTCCACAACACCACGCAAATTGGTGTCATCTGCAAACTTGCTGAGGGTGCACTCAATCCCACTGTCCATGTCTCCAACAAAGATGTTAAATAACACTGGTCCCAGTACTGACCCCTGAGGAACACCACTCGTCACTGGCCTCCATTTGGACATTGAACCATTGACCACAACTCTTTGAGTGCGACCATCCAGCCAATTCCTTATCCACCGAGTGGTCCATCCATCTAAACCACGTCTTTCCAGTTTAGAGATAAGGATGTCGTGTGGGACAGTATCAAATGCTTTGGATAAGTCCAGGTAGATGATGTCAGTTGCTCTTCCCCTATCCATCAATGCTGTAACCTCATCATAGAATGCCACCAAATTAGTCAGGCAGGATTTGCCCTTAGTGAAGCCATGTTGGCTGTCACCAATCACCTCCTTGTTTTCTATGTGCCTTAGCATAGTCGCCAGGAGGATCTGCTCCATGACCTTGCCGGGCACAGAGGTCAGACTGAATGGCCTGTAGTTCCCCGGGTCTTCCTTTCTTCCCTTTTTAAAGGTGGGGGCTATGTTTCCCCTCTTCCAGTCATTGAGAACTTCACCAGATTGCCACGACTTCTGAAATATGATGGATAGTGGCTTAGCAACTTCATCTGCCAGTTCCCTCAGGACCCGTGGATGCACCTCGTCTGGTCCCATGGACTTGTCCACCTTCAGGTTCTTAAGATGGTCTCGGACCTGATCTTCTCCTACAGTGGGCGGTTCTTCATTCTCCCAGTCCCTGCCTGTGCTTTCTGTGACTTGGGCTGTGCAGCTGGAGCTCTTGCCAGTGAAGACTGAGGCAAAGAAGTCATTGAGAACCTCGGCCATCTCCATATCCCGGGTAGCCAGGTCCCCCGTTTCCTTCTGGAGAGGGCCTACATTTTCCCTAGATCTCTTTTTATCACTGACACATCTATAGAAGTTTTTCTTGTTGCCCTTGATGTCCCTGGCCAGATTTATCTCTGTCAGGGCTTTAGCTTTCCTAACCTGATCTCTGGTTGCTCGGACAATCGCTCTGTATTCTTCCCAGGCTACCTGTCCTTGCTTCCATGATGTTATTATTTCTTCTTCTTCTTCTTCTTCTCCTTCTTCATCTTCTTCTTCTTCTTGCTTTATTCTTACTTCTTCCTCTCTGCTTGGTGTTGTAGCACTGTGTGGGAAGTAGGTAGCAATTTAACGCTAATTCAGTTGAGATATCTTGTACTAGTGCCTTTGGGCAGCAAGAGTATAGTAAGTAAATTATTCAGGAAAATACTATAACATTTTCTCATCTACTGAGAGATTGGTAAGTTTTATTTCCATTTTCCCCCACTTATATCAGAAAGGAGAAAGAATAAATGTGATGGTTATGTTTTTCACAGTATCGAAAGAAAATCCTATCATCCGACTACAATATAAAGCAACAGAGTAAATGATCTAGTACTATGCTACAGGTGATACTGAAACAAGTCTCAACTTACACCCAAGAATACAGAGGGAGGGATTACCAAGGTTGTCTACTGAGATGTGAAAAGTCAGTTGTCACCAGAAGCTTAAGGGAATGTCCTGCTTTTAGCTGGGACAGAGTTAGCTCTTCTTTTTAGCAGCTAGAAGAGCTCCGTGTTTTGATTTTACTCAGAGGCTTGCTCTGAGAAGAATGTTGATAGCAAGCTGATGTTTGTAGTTGGCCAAGGACTTTTCAGTGTGTCATGTCCTGGCCAGAGTGCAGAAGCACAGCGGGATAAGAGAGGAGCATAGCCGGGACAAGGGGGTCATGATTTCCCTTGTGATTTGTGGTGGAACTTCAGATTGAGGGCCAAACTGGCCAATTAGTATTCCATATCATGCAGCGTCATGCCCAGTATAAAGGTGAGGGACAGCCGGGAAGAAGGGCTTTTCTGCGCTTTGGCTCTTTCGCCGCTTTTGCTCTTTTGCGCTTGCTGCGCTTTTGCTCTTTTGTCTTTTCTTCCCTCTCTCTTCCAGTACTCCCACTCTTGGAGTACTACCTTCCTCTCTTCCTCTCTATTTTAGGGCCTCGCGTTCGTCTGGGATTGCAGCTTCGGGACAAAACGGGCTTCACATACGAGGGGGTGGTGAGCATCTGCCCTGTGTATTAAATCATCCGTATTAAATTTTTCTTATCTCAACCCATGGGTTTCCCATTTATCCTTTAATTCTCTCCCTCGTCCCTGGGGCTGGGGCAGGGTGAGTGAACGACTGTGTGGGGTTTGGTTGCCGGAGCGGCCTAACCCACGACAGCGAATTAAGCTTCAAAGCCAAACACTTTCAACAGCCTTAAGAATCATCTATCAACTGTAAAAGTGACCCAACTGTTGAGAATCTAAGCTGAAACTAAAAAAATTCATTTTCCTCTCTTAACTGATACCACTAATTTCGTCAGCATTTTCCCAGTTTTCTCATCTCTTCATTTTTCAGTATTCAAACTGTAAAAAGGAGATAATCAAGGTGAAGTGGTGGAGTTGCTCTTTACATGAAGGAGCAACTAGGGTGCATTGAGTTCTGTCCAGGGGCAGATCAGGAGCAAGTTGAGAGCAAATTAAAGGACAATCTGGCATGCGTGATACTGTTATTGGTGTCTATTACAGACCACCAGATCAGGATGAGGAGATTGATGAGGCCTTCTACAGGCAGCTGATAGCAGTCTCGCAAATGTCGGCCCTGGTTGTCATGGGGGACTTCAACTATCCTGATATCTGCTGGAAGGCCTACTCAGCCAGCCATCCCCGCCTGGACGCGTTCTTGTGTGATATGATCTAGGTGGTCCTGCTCAGGCAGGGGGATTGGACTAGATGATCCTTTGGGGTCCCTTCCAATCCCTAACATTCTGTGATTCTGTGATAATCTTGCCCATACTTTTTTTGTATAACTTCAGATTCTTCCGTAATAGAAGTCAGACAAAAGGATACGATAAGCAAGACAAGTGAGTATAAAGGAAAAAAAAAACAAGTTTTTTGTCAGACTTCTGGTATGGTCTCACAGTCTTAGCTGAATCCATGAAACAGATGGGTCTTTCCCACTTTCATATATGACAAAGAGGGGCTACCTTTCAATCTACACTTACTTTTTCCATTATTACTAGATGTCGTGACTGGGGGAACATTTTAACCCCCATCATTTTTCTCATAACAAAATCTGGTACAAGAAGAATGGCCTTTGCTGGGGTGATGAACAATAAAAAGAGCATGCAGCATTTTGTTTGTACTCTGAATCCTACGGAGGAAACAGCCTTGAAAGGATACTCTGGCAATAATGTGATAATATAAAAAACTGTTGCAGTTTTGGGTGGAAAATGATTGAAATTTGACATTTCTGATCAGCATCTCATTATTTCCTTCTGGTTTTTGTTTTGTTTTGTTTTGTTTTGTTTTGTTTTTAATCAGAGAAAGGAAGCAAGAACCAGAAAAATGAAGCTTTTATGAACAAAAAGCGGGAGGGAGTAGCCAGTCTAACATCAACAGAGGAATTGTCCATAAACCATTTCCTGACGTGTCATGTAATATGTAGGACTTGGTTTTCTTAGACTTGGCAGGGTCTTACATATCAAATCATATATATTAGCATGGATCAGAACTCACTGTTTCTGGCTGTAAATCTTCACATCTGTAGGCTTGAGGACGCTTACCAGCACCAAACATTACAGTGCTTATGAAACACAACTGATTCTGTTGGTTTTGTAATGTCCTACAGCTGGACTTTGCACAACGGACACAGTTAACAAAGTCTGAATGTTGCAATTCGTTTGAATTCAGATGCCTATGACAGAGTAAGAAGTCACTACAGGACTTTAAATTAAAGGTGATGATAAATAGTGGTGTATTGAGTTGTGGGAAAGAGTCTAATGACGTGCCTTAAGGACTAGCACTGAGTCCAGTTTTATCTTCACTAATGATCTGTAAATGAGAGTCAATAGCACAGTTATTAAATTAATGGATGCAACTAAATTGAGAGGTGTTGCAAAGCCAAGTGAGATGAGAAGAGTAATGTAAAAGGATATATGAGGCATGGTGATAAAGGAAGAATCCACAACTCAAAACTCTAGTGCAGGCTGAAAAGCACCTGGAGAGTAGGTATATACTGGTGGAGAAGTTTTGAGCTATGCAAATAAGAAAAATTTCTATGCAGGTGAAAAGGTGTTAGTAAGCCTCACTTTAGCTTCTCTTTACCTGATGAAAGACCAAGAATTAGATTCTTCAGAGTATTCATGTATTTAGATAGATATGTGCCTAGTGAGATTTTCAAAACCATCTATACATTGAATTTGATGGGAATTAGGCATATGTGAACAGTTGGAATACTCTTTTGATGTCTATTTGCCTCTTTATGCATGTTAATAGCTATATAAGTGTTTAAGCTACTTCTGAAAATGGATCTTAGCTAATTAAATGAATTGAGTCTTACGACGCTTAGGCTGAAATAGCTTTAAAAATCTAGACATTAAAACCTGATTCCCGATATTTCACTTAGAGCTAAATATAGGAGTTCTCTCCCCTAACACTAGTTGCCTAAAATTTTAGCCTCTTGTCTAAACTAGATTTCAAGGTTTTCTGTAATCAATGGAGGAAGTTAGACACCTCCAGAGGGTGATTCATCCTAAAATGGTTCCTAAGAGAGGTGATGCATTTTCACCTTTCTCCATTAACTACAGAGACAAGGTAGACAATGATCCTTGCCCTGAATTCAGCTTTTAGACAGTGTAAATTAGGGAAAATAATCCCCACAGCTATGATTCTCGAAGGTAAACTTCCAAAACACTGATTTCAGGTTGACGTCACCTACAAAAAAAGAATAAAGGTTTGATTTCAGCAGAGAGAGGCAGGGCGTCTGTTGCATATATCCAGAATTATGAAGGAGAATTTTCTGGCATTGATATTAGCGTAATATTCAGCTGAGAAGTATTAAGAGAAAAATTAAATAGCAAGTTTTATGTGTCTCAGATAGTATACAAAAACACTTATTTTAGATATTTATCCCTCATCTTTAATAAATTAATAAGTGGTCAACCCCATTTGTGGGTTTTTTGGCAAGTACTAAAGCCTATTCTAAGCTAATTTTTAGCTGAACTGAAAGTGCACTATTTCTTTTAATTGTCTTCATAAATGAATTTCAGAATAATTATGAGAAGTGTTTGTTAGGTAGGTCTCTCTTTACCTCATGAAGTAAATAATACCCTCGCTGTCCCAGGCATTTGTTATTCAGCTTTCAGCAGGTAATCCAGGCAAAACAGGATCTTGTTCCCAGATATAAATCAGTTCCCCAGGCAGAGTTTGGAAAGGGGAGAGAAGTGCATGTGACTGAAAAGACAGTGCTGCCAGCAGGGTGCTGTGTGCTAGCAGACTGCCAAAAATAACAGCAACAGCTTTTCTTTTTTTATTTTCTTTTTTAAGGAGCTGGTTACAGAGGACCTTTTATGTTTAGACAAGAGAAAATCTATACTAAATTCTTTTTAAACTTTGCTGCTTTGTTGTGTTTCTTTAAGTCTATATCCGCAGGGAGATGCAGTGCCTGTGGTTTATGGAAGATGGCAAAGATATAATTTAATTTGCCCTCCAATTTCAACAGCAACATCAAGAAAAGTTGTCATAGTGCAGTAAGGCCTTCCAATAGAATGTGGTGTGTTTTTTGTTGCTATTGGGATGTGTTTTGGTTTTTAGATGATTGGAAAAAGAAAAAGTTATTCATTAATAATATTTAATGCTTCTGTGCTAAAGTAGCATTTGGCCAAAGAGTTCAAATTCTTTTATAAAGATACCAGTGGCACCACAGTTTCCTTTTATGGATGTGAACATTGATGCAGAAAATGATTATGCAAGCTGTCCGAGGTTGCACAGAAATTCAGAGAAGGGTGAAGGCTTGGCAATGACATGTATGCACGTTGGCTTCACAGAAGAAGGAAAGACAGCAAAACTTAGCTGCTTTTTAAGAGAATTATTTTCTCTCATATTGCCATGCACTTTCATTGTTCTTCACAAAAGAGAAATCTCATCAAATCCTTCACTACTACCACTCTGAGACTTAACTTATAGATGGCCAAGTAAGTCAGAGTTCTTAAAAATGTACCTGCAAGGCTACATGAGGATTGAGGAGCTGTAAAGATGAGTCTATGCACCATGAGTCTTCCTTTGGGAAGCTTGAACATTGAGTTTATGGTTCTAATCTGCATTAATTTTATGAATTACATTTTCAGCATAAATCTAAAGTCACAGATGGGTTATAAACAAATAAATGGTTGAACACTGTTTGAATGCTAATAGTTTTGGCATGATATCTAACTAGGCTTATCTGTGACGCAGATGTGGAAACTTGATGTGTTCTGTAGACCTTGTCCCATCCCTGGGGATAAACAGTCTTCTAAAGGTGTATCTCTATTTATATCTATTTCAGGAACATCAATCTGAGGATTATACCTTTAGGCCATCTAAGTTACTTATTGCTCAAAGAGATGATATGTCCAATACATGCACAATTACCCAATCTGCATGTGCAAATTCAGGCTCTAAACAACGGTCTTGACTACTTGAACCCTTATGGGTTACTCCAGTAGGATTTAACATACATTAATTTCTATAGTTTTTTAAGCATCCTTAAATTTTTTTGTTCCACAGTTCAAGCCATCCACAGGAAATTAATTGCCTCTAAATTTGAAGGAACTTTTAAAGTATCTGTTTAAGAAGAAGAAACAACTATTCAATCATACCCATTCTGTTATGTGTTTCCACAAGCAAGCTTTGCACTTATTTAGCCTCTTATAATGGAACGAATGCTGCATTTGAGGAATGAAAGCCCAAAATATTTAAACACTTATTGAAATAGGCAATTCACTTCAGATATGAAAAACGATTGCAGTTCATTTAAGGTATTAAAGGCTACTCAATTATTATTATTTTGCTTGGAATAAATGTTCTTATTTGTAGTAACAACAAATAAATTTACTATTATTTAGCTTAAACCTTGTTTCCTCTGTCTGTGTGTTCATGTATTTTTATCAGGATATTGTGTAGTCTTTTTTAATGTACCCTAAGAAGATGAAAAAGGATGAATCATATACATGATTGACAGGAAAGATTTGAGATGGTTCTTCAAATGAGAACTTTCCTTAGAATCAGGAAAGTAATTTCTTTTACTGTGTCTCAGTCTTTGAATTTTGTAGCTGTTTGACTGTTGATGGAATAAGTGACTTAATTATATAGGCTACATCTTCATGTAAAATTGAAAAAGTGATTGAAGGAGGAAGAGGGGGCGAATAATTGACCCATGCTCACTGTGGTTTTAGTGTAACAGAGAGTTAGAGTGAAATAATAGCAGTGAACAAGTAGAGGTGAATATCCACCAACCTGGGAATAATTCAAGATCTCTGACAGTCTTGTACTGTGGTTATTACTCTGTGCTAGACTAGCCTATAGTGTATTCACAGTTGTTATTATCTGAGCCAGGTAGGCAGAAGTTCGTACAGTTATTTGACTCCAGTTTCAAATTAACATTCTTTTTGATGAGCATAACTTAAAATGCTTTTGAAAATCTCAATCTATGTCATTGAATAACATCTAAATCCCGTGCCCGCTTGATTTAAGTTTAATAGATATTGGATTAAGTCCTTAAAATGCAGTGCTGCAACCTCTACTTAGTTCATTAAGGACATGATCCAATGCCCAGCGACATCAATAATAGCTTTTGTATTGACTTCACTAGTTTTTTGATCAGACTGTAAATCCCTGACCCTAGCAAAGCTTTTAAGCCTGTTCTTAAATTCATTGCTGGATCCAGTCCTGATTCATCACAGATAACTTGTTATAGATTCTTTGTGCAGTTTGTTTTTTACTACTGTGATTAAAATAGTGAATAGGGACAATATTTTCACAAACTCTCTGATATCTGTACAGGTGAATGTTATTTTCTCAACAATTTTACTGCAGAAAAGAACACAGGATGGATCATGGCAGATCTATGGACTCTCTAAGCTCACAAAAATATATCACAAAATGTTTTCTTAAAGCTGAATGTTATTTCTTTTTTCGTGTTTTCAGACCCCTAAATTGTTAAAAGAATTGAGGACTATATTGACTATATTGCACTAGTTGAGAAGACAAAAAAAAAAAAAAAAGAAAAAAATCACCACTAACCCACAAGTTGTAAGAGAAGTTATCTCAGGAAGAAAAAGCTTTAGATTCAGGTTACAGTAGAGCTGCAAATACTAACAGATGACAAACCGTGGACTCTGAGCAGTGTTAGACTCTTCTAATGTTATAGACTTTAACATAATTATCAATGCTTTTCTTTCGGCTATTATGCCATTTTAATCACATGCAGCTTATTTCTATGGTTTATAGAGCTATGTCTGCAACAAGGAAAGTTGCAAAAGGAAAATGGAAGAATTACGCTAAAGAATTTTCTGAGTTTCGAATCAGTGCTTTCTATTTTATATGTGGTTCATTTTTTTTCTGTTTTTACCTTTATACTGATGGTTATTATAGGTCAATGGCTGTCTAGGTGTTTTTTTCTGTTGATGGAATCACCTTGCTAAATTGTCAGGCTTTAAAACTTCTGAAATGCCACTTGTCAAATTTATATTTTCAGTTTCTTTGTTTTGTTAATTCTTCTGTATCCCTTTCATGTTGTGGTTTCTTTCCCACTCCTGACTCAATATAGATGTTCACCACTTAATCAGAACACTGAGAAATGTCCCAGGCCTTATAGGAACCTCCTCATCCAATGCATTTATCTCTACTTCTCCCTCATTCAGTGATGTTAGTCCATTCCTTTATATTCCATGGGAATACATTTCAAAACAACTGTGTCTCTACGCATTTTAAACCAAGGTTGCCCCCTTGTTTTCACTGTTGCTGGAGGTCACAAAGCTACCAGCTTAAGTGGAATTATTCCTTTCCTCTTGCCTTAACACAACCATCTTAGCAGCCTAGGATTTTCATCATGATTAATGTTATTACAAAGATAACCGGAGGAACTAATAATGATGAGATGCTTATTGCCAAGCTCCGTGGGGTGAAACCATCATCTGCAATGTGCAAAGCGTCTAGCTCAAGAAGTGACCACCTTTCTCTGGAGTCTTTCAGGCACTACAGGGGGTATATTGAAAGTGAATTCGTCTGTCCACAATATGTGCAAAAATTTGGCCTGCCCTTACTCCAAGCCATGCAATTGCTGTTGAGCTCTGAGCCAAAAATAATAAGCTCTGGTGGGAGGGAGACTGAATTATCTTGGGCTGAACAACACAGTAACTCTGCCACACAGCTCTTAAATTGGAGCTGGCTTGCATCTCACACCATGGTCAGAACTATCTCATATATGCCCCAAATCAGCCAGGCAGATCGATCCTGACTCAAGCATAACTGTGAATAATAATGGTCTGTTTCAGAGCTTTTATTACTACAACATTATATTTACCCTCCAGGAACTGATATCAGAATCTTGTCCCCTGTTTATATGTACATGTATAAATATACTAACTGCCAGCAGGTGTGCTGAAGAAAAATAAGAGGGTTAGAAAATATCTTGCAGATAAGAATTTCTTTTAAAATGTTAATTTTTTTAGTCTCTCCCCCTCACTTTCAGTACGTCTGACTGTAAACTTCATCTTTAAACTTTTTTTTATTATTATTATCGCCATCATAACTAGAGCACATACAGGCAGAACATCGGTTTAGTGTGACCTTTCTGAAATCATAAGCAATTCTTTCTCTTTGTCGTAGCGATAATAGAATGGATCAGATACTTCCTGAAGACATTATAATAGAGTTCAACTGTCTAAGCTGTACACTAATGAAAAATGTAAAATCCATCTCTTCTCTGCAGTGGTCTCTAGTAGAACAGAGACGCTGTCTTGCAGAGAGCTTTCCATATGGTACATTGGGATCTCTGATATTTCTTGTACTGTATGGCACATTTCAGCATAGGCAGGCCATTTTTTTTCTTCCTCTTCTGTGTGTCGTTTCTATAAAGACATGAATGTATTAGCTCGTAAGCTTTTATCTGCCTTCACCCACTCTTTCCTAACTTCCCTTGCAATAGCAAACTACAGTGTGATACATTTTGTGTTTCAAAGAGATGAAACAGTGGAGGAATGTGATAAATGCTTAACTCCTTTGACTTTTTATACTGAATCTAATCCTTCAGCAACTCTAAATCAGTGCAACTCCACTTACCTCACTACACTTATGCACCCAGACCAGTTGAGCATCCATTACATACTGTTTAAGGAAATTACTGGTTTGTTTAGAGTATTTTATATGGAAAAAAAGGGAAGTGTTTAAAACGTTGTAGATGTAATTTTTGGTACAAATAGTAAAGAGACAGACTGAAACTTCTATAAACAAGATTTTTGTGTCTATTTCTAGAACAAATATAACATTGCCAGTAAAGTTGTCTGATTGTCCTTTAATTGCTTAAAAAGCAAAAAAAAACCCCCAAAATATCAAAAACCACAATGCCTTCATTTTCAATGTTTTTTGTTGTTGGTTTTTTTTTTTTCTTATTAGCAGATGTCATCACCATCACTCCTTCTTTCTTCTTCTCCTTTTAACCTCTTGATTTGGTGGAGGAGGAAAGGAAGATTGTGAAAGACAATGCAATGTACTGCTTGAATTGACAATTTTATGAAGTCAAAATGATCAATGTGCTGTTGCATATGGATTGAAAATAGTGAATTTTGCATTGTAACCTTTCCAAACAGACAGATTTCAGAAGTTTTTCTTCTGTAAAATGTTCATTAGTTTGACTTTTCTTTGTGCTTCAGAACAGAAACATATACTGAAATACCATAGTTTTTTACTGGACAGGCACTCTATTTTCAGGACAGTTCTAATTTCAGTTCTTGGCCTCTCTAGTAAGACTGCCAATAAGACTGCTAATTACTGTCCATTTTGATGGTGACATTTTTTATCTATATCTCTATATATTAACTTTTTAAAAGGAGAGGACACTGTGTTCCTAGTACGCTTGTATATGTCTCTCATTTCTGCAGTATCAGTTAAGTAATTATTTTGTACAGTACTTCTTAGGATGTTCTGTAACTATGCAAGGTGCAGTTTCAGCAAGGAATTTGAAGATTGGGTTTTCCACCTCTGCCACTAGTTTCATACGTTATTTTAGATATTTCAGTTGGCTTCTGTTCCTTCTCATCTCATTTTTTAATTCAGCTAGGGTATTTGTCCCATGCCTGGAAACATTCAGGGTCAGGTGGATGGGGCTCTGAGCAACCTGACCTAGTTGAAGATGTCTCTGCTTACTGCAGGGAAGTTGGACTAAATGACCTCTAAAGGTCCCTTCCAACCCAAACTATTCTATAATTTTGTGATTCCATGATCAAAAAGTATCACATCAGCTCTGATAACAGTGAAATTTAAACTTTTGTTCCAACAGCCTGAGGAAAGATGTTAGGGTCTTATTTTTGTCTTTAGTTTTAGAAAGCGAACTGTAGGATATGTTACTGGCCACTTCAATTTCCATCTGGATATTCTCTGTTGCTTACTCTGAAAGGTCAACTCTGGTCCAACAGCATTTCTACAATTTTAGCCAGATGTGGTGAGAAAGGAATATATATGATGGAGTTCTGGTTATTGATCTCTGCATGAGATAAAAGAAATCAATCTGTTACGTTGGTTTGCATAGCTAGTCAGAAAAGTAACCACTGTTTTACAAGTCTAAGGAGCTAAAATTAGGCTGGCTGAAAGACAAGATTTTGTTTTGTCAAAAACGTCAACACATACGTGGTCTTAGTTCTGAGTGTCAGTGACTGAGATCTTTCAGACTTTACACTAAAAACCCAAAAGTTCCTCCAATGGCTTAGTAAGACAGCTTATTTATATCAGGCAAAGAAACACACATTCAAAAAAACCTACTGGATCTGGAATAGGAACTTTGGTTAGATTTTAACATAGCAGGTGAATGCTATGCTTTGACTATCAGCACAAAGAATTGTCCTCTTTCTTCCTTTGAGACTTCTTGAATATTTATAGAAAGAAAAGCAGATTCCGCTGAAAAGACTCAGAACTTAATTCCAGAATAACAAGAATTCTACAGGTTAAAGTAGTGAATTATGACAATAGAGGCATCACTTCACACTCTAAATGAAACAAAATAGACCTGAAAAACGAATTCATCAATCCAATGAACTGTTAGAGAAACTAGACTACTGACCGAGTGAGGATTATTCGATAGAGTATTGATAATCTGTTTAATCACACCTGGAATGCCAGTAATTCTCAATCAGCTTGAGTGAGACATGCCAACCAAAATCAAGTTTGTGACGAAAACACAGACAGGATTCAACCCAACTGCACTTAAAAGTGGAAAATGGAGAAGATCAATTTGTGTCCTTGCTCTCTTAATGCTACATCACAAACTTATTTACTTGTTTCAACTCCCCATGTTGAAACAAACAAACAAGCAAACAAACAAACAGACAAAACCATCAACAATAGTAAAATTCTTACAGAGGTCTTCATTAGCTTGATTTGCAAAAATGAATACATATTTTCTGCAGTGATCCTGTTTCAGGAAAGGAAAGAAAGTCTGATGGGTTGTGAGATTGTCCTTCTTGGCACCTGAAACAAATTTTGTAGAAATGGAGCATGAGAAGAAAATCAAGAAATCCTTTAATTGTCTCCAGCCAAAGGGAACAGAGCACTTTCTTACTAGCAAACTTTCCAAAGTTAAGTTCTGATTTTCTTATTGCTGCTCATAAATAGTAGTAAATTCTAAGAGTAGTTGAAAAGCATACTCTGAGAAACTTCCCACTCTGAGAAAATAATTTAGGTATCATTTTCTGATCTTTTGCATTCTTTTACTAGATAATGATCTAATTCATAGGATCATTGGTGACAGAATCCTCAGAGTATCCTCAGAGGGCATCTAGTCCTCCCCTCTGCCTCAAAATGAGGTCAACAACTGCAGTGTTGTTCCTGATAGATGTCTGTTTAGCTTTACACTTGTTAACTTGCATGGAACTTCTTCTAGTATTTGAGTAAAATCTCTCATGGTCCAATACGTTTCTTGTGCCAAACATGGAAAGTAGGCTTTACCTTACCTTTACATCCACCTTTCCTTTACATATTCAAAGTGTGTTTCTTCATTTTCTTGCTGTAATAAACAACACTATTTTTTATTTTATTTTTTTCTTAGTTCATGTTTTCTGGGCATCTGATAGTTCACCTTATTCTTCTCTGGGCTTTTGCAAGCTGATCTATGTATTTCTTCAAATGTGAGACCTCAAACCAGCTATAGTACTTCAGTTGGAATATGGCCAATAGCAAGAAACACAGAAAGATTATATGTGTGTCTTGCATGTGATAATTTTGCATATACAACCCAGTATTTTCAAGTGGGTTTTTTTTGCTTAATTTTTATTTAATTCTGAAATTGTTGAGTCATGTTAGGAACATGACTCCCAAAAAGCATCAGATCTACTTTATTCAGAAATTTTGCCTTATCACTGGTTCCCCATCTTGTATTTGTGCAGTTAGTTATTTTTAAATGCATATGTCCTTTTTAAATTGTGTTGTATTTTTCCAGACCATTTATCCAATTTGTCAAGATCATTTTACATTCTAATCCTGTCCTCTAAAGTGCTTGCAGATCCTCCCTGCTTGGTATACTCTACGTTTTTAATAACCATAATCTCTCTTCCATTATTCAACTCTCTAATGCTTCTTAAAGGACCAAGTACTGAAATTACCCTAAAGTATGTCTCAAAACTGCAATATCTCCACAAGTCCCCTGTATTTCTTAAAACATACGTAGGACAACAACTTTCCATTAACCCTGTAGCAGTTTAGAGAAATATTACATACTAATCAGACTGCCAAAACTGTTGTTTGTCTAAAAAAACCAAAGAAGTGTTATTACTAATATTAACTAGCGATGCAATTATTAGATGTGTTGAAGGAAAAATGCTTAACTTTGGAGAATTTGAATGGCTGAATAATACCAGCACATATTTTTGCTCAATGGCAAAGTCACATGATAGGATAATAATATAGTGGCAAGGAATGTCAGGTAATGGGCCAACATGGTCTGAAAGGTGCCCAGAAAACATAGAAGTGACTTATTTTTTACTATTATTATTTTTATTTCATTTTTAAATGAAATAGTCTCCATTTTGAATCTAGTAAGGACCAAAACAAGGTTTCAGAAATGCAGCTAACAGGATAGACTATTTTGTATATAGCACAGTTCTTCCACATTTGCTAAGTTCCTTTTGTGTACTAGCAGTAACGACCTTCAGTTACCTTTACAGCTCAGGTACTTTTCAGTTGGCTTTAGATATTGAGCAGCTAACTAACCCTAACCCTACAGTACAGTAGCTCTGGCACTGGTGCTCTCTGGTTGATATTTTTTTTTACCTTGAAACTCTCTCAGTGTATTTTTTGCTACAGACAGGAAAATATTCATGGAGTATGAGGCTATATTAATTTTATTTATTTATTCAAAGTTTTTTCCCCGAGATGGCGTCTTTTTCCCTCTTAAAATGTAGGAAAAAAAAAACACCCTAGCAAGTGATGTTTCACACTTTAAAAAATAAACAAAGCAATCTACACTTCTTTATGTAGAAGAAAAAAAATAAACTCTATGTCTGTTAGCAGTGTGAAAATCTCTTACCTCTAGAATAGGATGTTTCTTGGGTCTTTCAGGGTCTTTTTTTATTTCAGAGGTCATTGTCTCTTTTTTTTTTTTTAATTATTTGTTATCATTTCAAAAAGAATAAATAATAAGTGTGGACATTTTATAGAGGAGATAGAAAAAAAACTATCTGAAAATAACAGTAACTGGGATAGGGCAATTGATGTACCTGTTTTAATTTCTCAAATTATAAATACCATAGAAAATAAAATAATACTGTAACAGTCATTGCTGAAATCTTTTACATTAGATTTCGCCAGGGTTACTTCAGACTGATAGGCACCACGCAACAGCAAGGGTTGAGGGCCAACCACGTAGAAAGTAGCTTGACAGTAAAGATTATGGGTTCTTGGTGGATAACAAGTTGATATGAGTCAGTAATGTGTCCTTACAATGAACAGGTTAGACACATCCTGGGCTACATGAGCAACAACATGGCCAGCAGATCTTAGGAAGCGTTCATTTCTCTCTACTTGACTCACCTGAGACTGCATCAAGAGACTATGTCCCGCTTTGAGTTCTCCAGACAAGAAAGACACTGAAAGACTGTGTCCCCTAGATCAAGTCCAGGGGAGAACACCAAAGAGAGCAGGGAAGACAATAAGAGATCTGGATTTTTTCAGCATTCCATAGAGAATTGCTCTGGCGAGACTTAAGAGGATGGAAAGACAGAGATCAGAGCAAGCCTCTTTTAAAAGATGCACCACACAAGGGAAAAAGGCAACATAAGTTACAATACAGGAAATTCTAATTATGTACAAGAGGGGTTTTTAAATTTTTTTTCCCCCTCACCTGAAGGTGGGCAAACACTGGAGCAGGAGGGTTCAGAGAAGGTGTGAGATGTTGAGAGGCTTCCATAAGTCAGCTGGTTCTTGCCTGAAAAACTTGCTCTGACTGATTCAGATTTTAGCACGAGTTTGCACTGGGGACTGCCTTAGAAAAGTACATGACTCTGTAACTTTATACATTCTTTTAAATTTTAAGGCTTTGCCTGTATTGCAAGGAAGAAAGTCAACATAAAGTTGGGAGAATCAACACAGTCCTAAGAAATCCCAAAGACAGTTGCAAAATAGTTCTTACAGAGGTGAGTAAGAACACTGGAAAAATATTGCTTGAATCCATGCCATGGGGAGAGAAAATAGTTCCTATGAGTAGCAAAGAAGGCTTTAATTCATTGATCTTTTTGAGATGATATTGCTTCTCCTACACAATAAGTGATAATTTCCGGGCTATGGGCTGGCTATGGTGGATGAGTAAGAAAATTCTGATGTATCAAATACTAAAGCTCTGTCTGGGGCAGAGTCTCTTTCTCTTCCTCCCCATTTTTTTTTCTTTTGTTTTTTTTATTATGGTGGTGCCAAGGCAAGATCTCTGCAGTGTCTCATTCCTAGCAAAAAAAAAAATCCTCATGAGTTGGGTCTCTGACATGGCTTAGCCCAGCTGACAGCTAAGCTACCACACGGCCACTTGCTCACTCCTCTCCCTTGGTGGGATGGTGTCCTAGGTTACAATTTAAGATGTGCCCAAAAGTATGTATTCTATCATCATCTTCATGAGCTGTTGAGACCAGGTGGGGCAATGTTTCCCTTGCCTCCTCCTCCCAGACTGTCTTCTGTTAATGGGCCATCAATGCCTTGCCCATGACTCGTGGATCACTCCCTCCAGGAGCCATCTCTGTTTAATGGGCAATCAAGGATCTGTCGCCAGACTCACAGAACAACATCGGCCCCATGTGAGATGCTCCAGCCGGAAGGGGAGGGGCGCCTCGCGACTGCGCCCGCGCGCGGGAAAGCGGCGGCGGCGGCAGTCGGGCTCTGGCCGGCACCGGGGGGAGACAGACGGGCACTGCTCACTGCTGGTTGAGGAGTTGGGACAGAGCAGCCACTCGAGGTTTGCTGCATGCCTTCCTCCCAGACCTGGGAGGCCTGGGTGGGCCGGCGTTGACACCCCAGAGAAGCGGTTTTTTTTTTCCTTCTCCACCGGGTTCCCGGAGGAAGACCGGGCCATCTGCAGCACCGCCGGCCCTTCGGAGGGGCCCGTGCCCTTCGGCAGGATCGCTGCTTCTGCGGAGCCACGTCTGCCTTTGGAGGAGGACTGCAGCCACCGTTTGATCAGACTGCTGCCAGCACCCTGACCAGCAGGGTGTCAGGTCGTATTCTGACTCTGTCAGTGGGTTTTATTTCTTTTTGTGTACTATTGCATTTGGCTTGTTGTTGTTGTCGTTTTCCCTTCTCTTTAATTTTCCCAGTAAAGAACTGTTATTCCTACTCCCATATCTTTGCTTGAGAGTCCCTTAATTTCAAAATTTTAGTAATTTGGAGGGAGGGGGGTTTACATTTTTCATTTTGAGGGAGGCTCCTGCCTTTCTTAGCAGACCCCTGTCTTTTTCAAACCTAAAGAGACTTTGGCGCCGACCGTGGGGCACGAGGGCATTGAGAGAAAAAGGAATAACAGTTTGTGAGTGACCTACCTTGTTGTAAGTGTAACCATGTGGTCTGGCTTACCCTGGTTCGGGTGGCACGTGGTCATGGCTGTATTTCTTCTATTTGCAGGCCCTTATCTAAACATGGGTCCTATAACTAAGGTTACTGTGGCTGTTATCCAGTTCGCTTTATGGGTTAATAAGGTGGAGAATTCATGGATTTTTAACTTCCTCTGGAAGGCAGGCACATGGATTCAGAGCTATCACACACTAACTGTATGTTTTTGGGGTTACTTTCTTGATGGTACCCACTGTGAGGAAATGACACTGGGAAAAATTTTCTCCCAACCCTTCACCCAGCTCTTTGGGTCTGCCCCACCAGTTTTTGAAGGATTCAAATCTTCTCTAAATGTTAATGATATCATACAGTGGTTGGTGCTGCTAATATGCCTGTTCTTTTTAGCATTCATAGATAAGGGAAGATTGACTTGGATAACTACCCTGATACCTACCCCAGAGAATAGGGAAGCTGCCCCAGAGCCTGACTCTGTCCCACAGCCCACCTCAGAAATTAACCACTCGGACTGGATGGGGGTAATGGAGGAGAAAATACGTCAGGTGCTGAGGGAATACACTTCCCCAGCTGATGGGAAACCCTCTCCCTACCCCAAGGAGAGGGAGCCTGATGGTGCAGCTGTGGAACCCACAGATGTTACAACCGTTCAGGTTCCAGCTGAACTGCAAGGGCAGCTACAGCCAGCAGCCGTCGCCCCCGTGGAAATGAGGAAGTCTAAGATAAAATCAAAGCACCCAGATAAGGATAAGAAAGGAGGGCCCTCACAACCTGCAGGGAAGCCAATGGTTGAAATCATCACCGAGTCCCTGACATATGAAAGTCTCCGTAATCTGCACAAAGACATTGTATGATGGGGGCGTGAGGCCTATACAACCTTGTTACTTAGGGTCTGGGACCTTATGGGTACAGGCGTGCAACTGGATGGTACTGAGGCAAGGAATTTGGGACCCTTGACCCAGGACTCAGGTATGAGTCAGGTATTTGTAAGGGAGCCAGGGTCCTTTTCCCTCTGGGAGCGGCTTTTAATGAGTGTAAGGGAGAGGTTTGTCCACAGAGAGAGAATGCAGGAGCACCATCATAGAATGCGCTGGAAGACCCTTGAGGAAGGGATCCAACAGCTGAGAGAGGTTGTGGTATTGGAGGTACTCTTTGGGAGAGATGGGCAGCATGATAATGACCCCAACAAGGTCAGGTGCACAGGGCAAATGTTGTGGAGTCTGGCAAATCTAGGGCCATCTCAATACGCCACCTTCATTGCAACAATTAATGCTGGTAACAACCAAGAGACAGTGGGCTCTGTAGCCAACAAGCTTAGAAATTATGAGAGTATGATCAATGGCCCGATGCAGGCTCATGTCTCTGCTGTGATTAAGGACCTCAAAGAGGAGATGAGGGAGATGAGGGAGGAGATGAGGACGAACAGTTCTCACCTGGAACCAGTGCAAGTTACAGGCCCCAGAGTCAGAGCCCAACAGAGAGGGTACACCCCACGAGCTAACCTGTGGTTCTTCCTGCGTGACAATGGGGAAGACATGGCAAAGTGGACAGGAAACCCTCTGTTCTGGCAGCACGGGTGCGTCAACTCAAGGAGGGAAACATTAACCGAGGGAATTCCACTAAAGTGAAGGTAGCCTTAACCTCCTATAACCAAGCTGCCGGGTATGATCTGTCAAATCCCCTTGAAGGAACCTCTAGTATGTATACTCAGGAAAGAAATTACAACCAAAGCTAGAGGGGCCCTGCCTCTAGCCAGGGAGAGGCACGGGAAAACTGGGTTTTTTGGACGGTGTGGATCCGATGGCCTGGCACATCAGAGCCACTAAAATATGAAGCATTGGTTGATACTGGTGCACAGTGTACCCTAATGCCATCGGGACATGTGGGGGCAGAACCTGTTTCCATTGCCGGGGTGACGGGGGGATCGCAGCAATTGACGCTGTTGGAAGCCGAGATGAGCTTGACTGGGAAGGAGTGGCAGAAACATCCCATTGTGACTGGCCCAGAGGCCCCGTGCATTCTAGGCATAGACTTCCTCTGTAATGTCTATTACAAAGACCCAAAGGGACTCAGATGGGCTTTTGGAATAGCTGCTGTGGAGGCAGAGCACATTAAACAATTGAACACCCTGCATGGACTATCAGAGAATCCTTCTGCAGTTGGGCTCTTGAAGGTGGAAGAGCAGCAAGTGCCAATCGCCACCTTGACAGTGCACCGCCGGCAGTACCAGACGAATCGAGATGCCATGATCCCCATCCACAAGATGATCCGCGAGCTGGAGAACCAAGGGGGTGGTCAGCAAGACCCATTCACCCTTCAACAGCCCCATTTGGCCTGTGCGCAAGTCTGATGAAGAATGGAGATTGACAGTGGACTATCGTGGCTTGAATGAAGTGACTCCACCATTGAGCGCTGCTGTGCCGGACATGTTGGAGCTCCAGTACGAGCTGGAGTCTAAAGCAGTGAAGTGGTATGCCACTGTTGACATTGCCAATGCCTTTTTCTCCATTCCTCTGGCAGCAGAATGCAGGCCTCAGTTTGCCTTCACCTGGAGGGATGTGCAGTACACCTGGAACTGATTGCCCCAGCGGTGGAAGCACAGTCCTACCATCTGCCATGGACTGATCCAGACTGCACTGGAAAAGGGTGAGGCTCCAGAACATCTGCAGTACATTGACGACATCATTGTGTGTGGGAACACAGCAACAGAGGTATTTGAGAAAGGAGAGAAGATCATCCAGATTCTCCTGGAAGCCGGCTTCACCATCAAAAAGAGCAAAGTCTCCCTTTTCTCCTGCCCTTTCTCCCTGCCCGGGAGATCCAGTTCCTGGGGGTAAAGTGGCAAGACAGACGGCGTCAGATTCCCATCGAGGTCATCAATAAGATCACTGCGATGTCTCCACCGACCAACAAGAAGGAAACACAAGCTTTCCTAGGTGCCATAGGTTTTTGGAGAATGCACATTCCTGAGTACAGCCAGATCGTGAGCCCTCTGTACCTGGTTACCCGCAAGAAGAACGATTTCCAGTGGGGCCCTGAACAGCAGCAAGCCTTCGTCCAGATCAAGCAGGAAATCGCTCATGCGGTAGCCCTTGGCCCAGTCAGGACGGGACCAGAGGTGAAGAATGTGCTGTACTCTGCATCCAGGAACAAGGGTCTGTCCTGGAGCCTTTGGCAGAAGGGGCCTGGTGAGACTCGGGGCCAACCACTGGGATTCTGGAGCCGAAGCTACAAAGGGTCCGAAGCCAACTACACCCCAACAGAGAAAGAAATCTTGGCCATCTATGAAGGAGTCCAAGCTGCCTCAGAGGTAATTGGCACAGAGGCACAACTCCTCCTGGTACCCTGACTACTGGTGCTGGGGTGGATGTTTAAGGGAAAGATTCCTTCCACGCATCATGCCACTGATGCTACTTGGAGCAAATGGATTGCCCTCATCATGCAGCGCGCCCGTATTGGAAGCCCAAATCGCCCTGGGATCTTGGAAATAATTACGAACTGTCTGGAAGGTAAGACTTTTGGATTATCTTCTGAAGAAGAGGAGGAGCAAGTGACATGTGCCAAGGAAGCGCCCCCATATAATGAGCTACCGGAAAGTGAAAGACGATATGCCCTCTTCACTGATGGTTCCTGCCGAATTGTAGGTGCTAGCCGGAAATGGAAAGCTGCTGTATGGAGCCCTGCACGACAAGTTGCACAAGCTACTGAGGAATAAGGTGGATCGAGCCAACTAGCTGAACTCAAAGCCGTCCAATTAGCCCTGGATATTGCTGAAAGAGAGAAGTGGCCAAAGCTCTACCTCTACACTGATTCATGGATGGTAGCCAATGCTCTGTGGGGCTGGCTGGAAAGGTGGAAAAAGGAAAACTGGCAGCGTAAGGGAAAACCAGTCTGGGCTGCTGATGAGTGGAAAGACATTGCCACTCAGGTAGTGAAGCTACCTGTGAAAGTCCGCCATGTAGATGCCCATGTCCCTAAGAGTCGGGCTAATGAAGAACATCGTAACAACAAGCAGGTAGATCAGGCTGCGAAAATAGAGGTGTCCCAGATAGACTTGGATTGGCAACATAAAGGTGAGTTGTTCTTAGCTTGATGGGCCCATGATGCCTCAGGCCATCAGGGCAGAGATGCCACCTATAAGTGGGCATGAGACCGAGGGCTGGATTTAACCATGGACAGTATCTGCCAGGTTATCCATGACTGTAAGACATGCGCTGCAATTAAGCAGGCCAAGCGAGTGAAACCCCTATGGTATGGTGGGCGGTGGTCCAAATACAAGTATGGGGAGGCGTGGCAGATTGTTTACATCACACTGCCTCAAACCCACCAAGGCAAGCATTATGTGCTCACCATGGTAGAAGCCACCACAGGATGGTTGGAGACCTACCCTGTGCCTCACGCTACTGCCCATAACACCATCTTGGGCCTGGAAAAGCAAATCCTGTGGAGACATGGCACCCCTGAGAGAATCGAATCAGACAACGGGACCCATTTCAAGAATGGTTTTATAAACACCTGGGCCAGAGAACATGGTATTGAATGGATATATCATATCCCTTACCATGCACCAGCTGCCGTGAAAGTTGAATGGTATAATGGACTGCTTAAGACTACCCTGAAGGCACTTAGTGGGGGAACCTTCAGAAATTGGGAAATGAACTCAGCAAAAGCCACCTGGATGGTCAATACCCAAGGGTCCATCAATTGAGCTGGTCCCGCCCAGTCTGAACCCTTGCACACAGTGGATGGAGACGAAGTCCCTGTGGTGCCCATGAGAGGCATGTTAGGAAAGACTGTTTGGATTAATCCCACCTCAGGCAAAGGTAAACCCATCCATGGGATTGTTTTTGCTCAAGGACCTGGTTACGCTTGGTGGGTAATGTGGAAAGATGGGGAAACACGTTGTGTACCACAAGGAGACGCGATTTTAAGTGAGAACTGTATGTAAGGTGTTTTGGTTTCTTTTTTTCATTCTGTATCTCTCTCTCTCTCTCTGTAAGAGGATATTGATTTGAGTATGATATAGATGGTAATAGAATAAGGGGTGGATTATGTCCTAGGTTACAATTTAAGATGTGCCCAAAAGTATGTATTCTATCACCATCTTCATGAGCTGTTGAGACCAGGTGGGGCAATGTTTTCCTTGCTTCCTCCTACCAGACTATCTTCTGTTAATGGGATCTGTTATTCCTACTCCCATATCTTTGCCTGAGAGTCCCTTAATTTCAAAATTTTAGTAATTTGGAGGGAGGGGGGTTTACATTTTCCATTTTGAGGGAGGTTCCTGCCTTCCTTAGCAGACCCCTGTCTTTTTCAAACCTAGACAGATGGAGAGGAGAAACAGGAAGAAAGAGGTAAAACTCATGGTTTGAGATAAGAACAGTTTTAATAGGACAGCACAAAAAGAAGGGATAATAACAAGAATAATATTAATAAAAGAACAATACGAAATGAGTGGTGCAATTGTTCACCACCCAGAACTCCAGCCTGCTTGCAATCTGCGATGTTCCTCCCCGGCCACTATGGCACTAATCATTCTTATCCAGCTGGACTGAGTTGAGATAATGAACTACTAATTAACAACTCAACTCAAGGTACCTATCCTGCCCACAAGAGGCAGGCCATTTCCTCCTGGCTGCGGAAGATGCAACAGCGTCCCTGGTGCCGCAGCCCAGGCTGGTGAGCAACAACTGGTGACCCCGACGTGATACATCGATGAGACCCTGGGAAGCCCCGACTCCCTCGCCGAGCCGAGAGCCCTGGCTGCAAAGGAGCCCGAGCCAAAAGAGCCGGAGCCAGAGCCGGAGCCGGGAGCTTGAGCGAGAGTCCTTCGGAGAAGAAGGTAAAGCCGCAAGCCCCGACGTGGTATTCACGGAAGGGAAGCATACTGGAGTTGGATGAATGGGCCGGGTCTCTGCTCACCCATAAAGCCTTTGTGAAAACAGAAAAAATGGTAAAACAAAAAGGGGGAATTATGGCACTAATCATTCTTATCCAGCTGGACTGAGTTGAGCTAATGAACTACTAATTAACCACTCAACTCAAGGTACCTATCCTGCCCACAAGAGGCAGGCCATTTCCTCCTGGCTGCGGAAGATGCAACAGCGTCCCTGGTGCCGCAGCCCAGGCTGGTGAGCAACAGGCCACCACTCCCAGTATGTATTCTGAACATGACGTCATATGTTATTGAATATCCCCCTGGCTAGTTTGGGGCAGCTGCCCTCACTGTGTCCCCTCCCAGCTTTCTGTGGAAAATTAACTCTATCCCAGCCAAACCCAGGAGAATCTCCCTAGTACATCTCTTCTTAGTAAGCAGTTGAGTCAGAATATCTTGGCCTCTGAATAAGGTTTTCAAGAGCATTTATTTGACCTGCGTGTTATAGTATATATTCCAAGGAAATTCTTGCCTATCATAGTTGCAATCCACCTGTAATGTCAATAAGAACTGAGCCTCTGCCTGCCTTCCTAATTCTAAAAAAAAACCCCACCACCAAAAAAAGCAAAACCCCCCAAAAAAGGGAGCTTGGAATCCCAAGTCAATAAATGTTGCTCAAAGAGCTCCAAAGTCCTGCAGACTGTAATGATCAAAAGTATTTAGGCACTGTGCAGAGAGGCCCCTTTGGACTTAGCCTGAGGCACTTCAGCAAATGGTATCCAATTCCCTGACACATTTTATACTAGGGCCCCACCTATAAACAGTTTACAAAGAACTAAAACATGATTGCTAGAAGCTACAGGCATAAGAAATCTGTGTTATGGATGGCTGGAGGGACATGAGTGAAATGTGTTATAGATTGTTGTAAGCCAACTACTGACCTTTTAGCCTCCAAAACCTACTCATTTATCAAAACTTCTATTAATCATTTATTAACCATTTAGAAGCTATAAATGAAACCATAATATGAAGTGTGGCTTCTATTTCTACGTCTCCTGCCAGGGGGGACACAATGACAACAAAGAAGACAGATTGAATATGGCAAGGGTTCCTGTTTCCTGAAAAATAAAGATCTATTCTAAGCCTTTAGCTGGGATTTAGGAGTGAAAATTAATGTCTTCCTCTGCTACTTCTTAGTTAAAAGTCCATCTTTTCCTCACTTGCAATTTGAAACTGGATGTGGGACAGATTTCTATATCTGAAGGTGGGAGAAGTGGATCTAAAATGATATCACATTAAAATTTAAATCTGAATAATTGACCCAATCCCCACACAAGCTGCTCAGAGAACAGGACTTCTGCAGTGACTTCCCTTTCCAGCCAGAAACTGAAGTCACAGCAGTAGTAATACGTTGCGGTTTTGCTCTTGTTGCCTGACAAGGTCCTCTATTTTCATGGCTGTAATAAGGATGTTATTGCGTGCATGTTAAAGTTGTTAAATGTGGCCAGCAGGTCAAGAGAGGTGATTCTGTCCCTCTACTCTGCTCTCATGAGATCCTACCTCCTGCGTTCAGGTCTGGGATTCCCAACATAGAAGGACATGGAGCCATTGGAGAGGGTCCAGAGGAGGGCCACAAAGATGATCTGAGGGCTGGAGCACCTCTGCTATGAAGACAGGCTGAGAGAGTTGGGGCTGTTCAGCCTGGAGAAGAGAAGGCTCCAGCGTGATCTTATAGCAGCTTTCCAGTACCTAAAGGGGGCCTACAGGAAAGCTGGAGAGGGACTTTTTACAAGGACATGTAGTGACAGGACAAGGGGCAATATCTTTAAACCGAAAGAGGGGAGATTTAGATTAGAGATCAGGAAGAAATTTTTTACGATTAGGATGTTGAAACACTGAAACAGGTTGCCCAGAGGAGCTGTGGCTGCCCCATCTCTGGAGGTGTTCAGGCCAGGCTGAATGAGGCTTTGAGACACATAGTCTGTGTTATGTCAGTATTTCTGCCAAGGAAATGCTCACATCCTTGTATTTCAGATTTGGAAGCTGGTATTAAAAATAATAACAACAAAAATCAAAGCCACCTGCAAGACATCTATGATAGAAATGTGTGTCGTGGGTTAGGCCGCTCCGGTAACAAACCCCCCCACAGTCGTTGACTCACCCTGCCCCAGCCCCAGGGATGAGGGAGAGAATTAAAGGATAAACGGGAAACCCGTGGGCTGAGATAAGAAAAATTTAATACGGATGATTTAATACACGGTGTAGATGCTCACCACCCCCTCGTATGCGAAGCCCATCTCGTCCCGAAGCTGCAATCCTGGACGAACGCGAGGCCCCGAAATAGAGAGGAGGAGAGGGAGAGATAGTACTCCAAGAGTGAGAGTACTGCAAGAGAGAGGAAAAAAAAAGCAATAGAGCAAAAGCGCAGAAGCGCAAAAGAGCAAAAGCGGCGAACGAGCCAAAGCGCAGAAAAGCCCTTCTTCCCGGCTGCCCCTCAGCTTTATACTGGGCATGACGCTGCATGATATGGAATACTAATTGGCCAGTTTGGCCCTCAATCTGAAGTTCCACCACAAATCACAAGGGGAATCGTGACCCCCTTGTCCTGACTATGCTCCCCCCTTATCCCGCTGTGCTTCTGCACTCTGGCCAAGACATGGCACACTGTAAAGTCCTTGGCCAACTACAAACATTAGCTTGCTATCAACATTCTTCTCAGAGCGAGCCTCTGAGTAAAATCAAAACACGGAGCTCTTCTAGCTGCTAAAAAGAAGAGCTAACTCTGTCCCAGCTAAAAGCAGGACAATGTGTAACTATGAAAAATAATGATTTTTCCCAGTGTTGTACTTTCAATAAATACGTGTAATGAAGTCAGATATCTGAGATGAATGTGAATGTATTTGCTTAATTAGATATGGTTACGTCTAATTCTGCATCACTTATCTTTCTGTTCAACTGAGACATAACAGTAGATACACAAATCCACCATAGATAGTCTCATTTAAAGACTGAATTGTGTGTCACTGACAATTTTGCCAGTCTCCAAGTTAGCCATCATCCTTTCTTCTTGTTATATAGAGAAAACAGTCTTGGTTTTCTAACCAGTATTGGGATATTTTCATCTCTTAGAATCTCTCTGTTACATCTGCTTACATCTGGAGTAGTTCTTTGGCAGTCAGAAGAAATAAGTGTCACTATGTGGTTGCTGGCTGAGGTCACGATGCAGAAAGTGGTACAGAAAAAAAAAAAAGACTTAAAAACTCCTAATTGAGTTCAAGCACTATGATAAAAGAGTGCCATAAATACCCCAAAGGTGTTCTGATTTTGTTTCTATAGAAAAATATTTTAGATTAACTATGCTACTTTTAAACGTCTTAGGAGCTGTCGTACAATAAAAATGCCAACAATAAAAAATGGAAGATGAGCCAAGAGCCTAGTCAAAAATAGTCCCATGTTATATTTCAAAATTCGTAAGAATTCAGATCCATTTGATTTGAGTTAACTACAAATTCTATGTTTCTCTTGTGTTGGTCATTTGAGATCCACTGCATTTCTACCTATTCCAAGGTATAGGGTTAATATCACTTAGGAATTAATTCTCATCACCTGAGATGCAAGAATTGATCAGTGTCCATTGGAAATTAAGAGTGGATTAGTTTAAACCATTTCCAAGGACCTGTTTAAGTCTTCATAATAAAAAATTGAGTAAACTAATGTCTTCTGCATTGCGATTGTGGTAGACTAACCTCACATGCATGTAATTATTGTGCCTCTGCTGAAGGACTTTACCTTTTTTATAGTTTTTGATTTCATTACTTATATCATATTGTCAGTCACTCAGACTTTGTTTTCTGCTACTTCCTACTGTAATAGCTACAATACAAGGTACATATGAAATAGTGAAAATAAATCATTATCTAAACAGCTCAACTCCTGTGTGTGAAAAGCTGGAACACTGGGATGAAGTTGTGATTCAAAATAGAACAACTGTGCAACAGAGTTGGAAACGAAATCCAGATCCTCCAACTTCCCAATCAATGTCATTCCCACAGGATGGTATTTCCTACAAAAACTATTCCTGTTCAAGTTCTCCATCTGAAAAAAGAAAAAAAATCTGAGATGCAAAGATCCGAATTGAAAAGAGGAGAGAAGGAAAGAAATCATAAACGTTACATTAGCTTAAAGTTAACGCTATGCCTTATTTACCTTTTATGTAAAAACTTTCAACAGTTCAGGATATCTTATCTAAATTGCTATATCTGAACCCTGATAGTCTGCAATGAATTTAAACAATCCCTGTTACATTAAACTAAAAAGTTGTTTGCTTGTTTGTTTTTTAAAAAAGACACCCTTTTGTTATCCCTAACAGGGATAACAATCCCTGTTATATTAATCTGGAAAGTTGTGGTTTTTTTTTTAAAAAAGACATCCTAACACCTTCCCCTAGCATCTGTTAAAATTTGTTATTCTCAACATTACTATGTATCAGGGTACTCCAGATGAAGGTACAAATTCAGATATCCCTGGTAGAAAAGGTAAAGAAGGAGCTCCTTCAGCTGGCTTGTCACTAAAGGTGATTGGAGCAACATCTCCATTTCAAATTTAACCACTCCTTCTCCTACATGTGTTTGGAAGACTGGAAGGTTCTTCCTGGACTATTAAAATCAAGTTGCCTCCTCCTGTGGGCAACCATTCTGTATAATCTCATTTATAAATTTATCAAGGCCTATTTTTAAACTAGTTATGTTGTTTGATCTTTCTACTCCCATTGAAGGACTGTTCCAGAACTCCACTCCTCTGATGGTAAAAACCTCCTAATTTCAAGGATAAATTTATTCATGGGCTGTTTATACCCATTTGTTCTTGTGCCAATATTGGCCTTTAGTTTAAAAAGCTCTTCTCTCTCCCTGATGTATATTGAACTGTTAAAATATCTGTTAAGCTGGAAACACATTAGACACTGGGTGAAAATCCACCCCTTCAAAGATTAATAGACGTCAAAGACAAAGGAATTGCAATTCATAGTTGTGTCTTTAGCCTATAAGCTCTTTTACTATGGGGACCAATGAAGCTTGTTTATTTTATCCTTCTCTTCTGGACCAAACCTTTCCGTAGTATAGTGCTGTGTCCTTGTAGAACCATATTAATAATAAATAGCAATGTTACATCAGTTTTTGTCAGGAGAATCAAGTGATCCTGCTGGTAATTCCTTTCTTTAGCCCTGTGAATCCAGATTTAAAATTTGGATCTTACAGTTGTACTTTAATAAAAATATAATCATGAATGCTTCCCTGATGTGCAGATACCTATTGTCTTCAATGGAAATTGGCTCAGGCCCTTATTTAATTTTAATCAGCGTGATTAAAAATCTGTGTCTTCTCCACACAGACTTCTGGAACTGAAACTCATTAGCTGATATGGGAAATAAGTTCCCTTTTTCCTTTCTTTTTTTTTCCTTCTTTTTTTTTTTTTATTTTTTTGGCAATAGGAGCTATTGCATTGTGTTCCCTTAATTACACCATGTCATGTCACGTCGCAATGTAAAATGACACAGTGTAACACTTTGTGACATGTGATAACTATGATGAATTACATTCAGAACAAAGACCTGCTTTGAAAGGATATATCTGATCTGGAGGAGAGCAGGTATTTCAAGCACTCCATGGATATTTTGGATTAACGGATAATTCCCCATCACATATCACAAATGTTTAATAATAAGATTATGAACAGGCTGGCAGAGGATTTTTCCTGACTTTTATCCTAACACATCAATTTTTTATTTACTGTAGCAAATTAATAACTTCTATGCTTACAGCATGTTTATATACATATATAAAGCTAACTACTTTCAAAGTGATAAGCTTCCTATTTGATTTCTTGGAATAATCATATTAAGTGATGAAATTAATGTTAGAGAGGAGAGAGGTGTTCACCCTAGCAGCAGTGTTCCCTTAATAGTAAAGAAAAATAACAAAATTGTACTAATACACCAATGGGAAAAAAAAACAACCACCAAAAGCAAAAACAAACAACAAAACAATATCCCAAAACAACCAATCACTGGTAATTTTATCAGACATCATAGAATGTTTAAGTATGAATTCTCTTAAACTGTAGTTTTAAAGTAAAAAATAAAAGTATTTGAAATGTCTAGAAGATGTCTTTTTTAGACTCTCACAGTGACTTTCAGATCAAATGTGCCTGATTCATGTCAAAACATGATTTTTTTTCCCCTTGACTGCCAGTAGCACAGCTGCGAGTTGGGATATGAAAATCAAGCCGTGTTCTTCTGTCATTGCGCCATCACCAGCAATGAGGATCTTGCAAAGAGAGCTTAGCTGCTGACAATTTTGTTGATGATGCACGAGGCAGAGAAGAACCCAGCACTCTTGTCCAGACTTGTATTGATTCTGCAACAGGAAGTTTATAAAAAAAGCTTTCACTTTATTCTTTTTTAATTTCTCTTTTTTTTTTTTTTCCCTGTGAATAAAATTGACAGATATAACTAAAAGATAAACAGGGAGTAGGGCTAGAGAATTAGTAGTTATGTTTCATGTACATATTTCTCTAACTCCAGAGGTATTTTTAGTTCTTGTTTGAAAAATCATTAAATAAAGAGTGAGTTGTAGTCCTTGGCTTTGCTTATTGCACTTACTATATTTTAAAGGTAAACTATTTTAATACCTCTCTTGATTTCATAGAATCTGCCCTATTCAAGCTGAAATAAACCTGGCAGCACCTTGCAATGAACTAGGAGTTTCAGATCAACGTAAGACCAGACTATCAAAATCTATTTAAAGGGTTTCAAAAATGTCCTTGCACAAACTGATGAAAAAAAAAAAAAAAGTGTAACTAAATGATAAAACTGAATATGAAAACAACAAAACTATGAGGAAATTAGTCTCTTATTACTTTAGAGGAAACTCAAATCTCCTGTATTTATGTTTGAGATCCACTTTCTATTTAAAAAAATCACACACCATTGCAGAAAACTTGTGGCTGAACAACCCCTCTCGTCCGATCCTTCTTCCCCTGGCATTTCTATCAGACTTGGTATCTATATAAAATCCATATGCTTTGTCAGGCTGAAATTTGCTGTGCCTCTGGGGAAGCATTTCAGTACTCTGATATTTGGTATTTTAGATGTATGACTGCAGCCTTAACATTTTAGATCATCTGTTTCTTAGAAGAGTTTTTTTAGGATTGGTTTTGTTTTGTTTTGTTTTGTTTTTCCCCTGACATGTTTGAAACTCAAAACAGTAGCTTCATTTCTGATTACTTTTCCAATTGTCTCACCTGGGGTATAGCTCCTTCTACTCCTAGGAGAAAAAAAATACTGGAGAAGTTATCAGAAGAGGTGTTCAGCTCTCTGTTAAAGTATATGCAGAAATAGCAAGACTAAGCAGCAGATTCGCTGACAGTTTGTGGTGGCAACCATTTGGTGATTCAAAGAAGAAAGCTGATGTCATTGAAACCAAATCATATTCACACACTCTAGCAAAGGAAACACAGCAGGGAAACTGTGTTTTTCCTACTGCTGCTTGAAGTTTATTGTCTTCAATAACAAATCTTCAATATTGTCTTCAAAGAAAAAATCTCTGCTTTGCCTAAGACATGAGATAATCTCATACACTAAAATTCTGAACCTGTTCCTTGGTGAAAATCTAAGAACCACCCATAAGCATGTTAGAATAAAGCTGAAAGGGAGCACATAAAGTCACTTGAGCTATACTTCTCCTCCACAAGGCAAAGTCACCTCTACGTAAGTCATTCCTCACAGACTTTTCTCTTAAATGCTTTTAAAATGCCCTTAGAAACCTCTAGAAATGGATATCTCATCCTTTTGATCTTGTCTGTCTCACAGGAGATGGGTCTTTTTCCTAAAATTAAAAAAAGAAAAAGAGAAAGAAAAAAAAAAACAAAAATATATCTTGCTAATTTGCAGAATTAATTTAGAATGGTTTCTAATCATTGCTGAAAGATAGTAAATTACACATTCTCAAGGTAGATTTGTGAGAAAAGCTGCCAGACATGTTGCTTGTTTTCCACACAGGGAACTATCATAGCAGAGGGCCAGTGCTGATTAACTAGAGGGGAAGTCGAAAGACAGTGAGGATAAAGTAATCGTTTTTGCTGAACAGTGGACCCAAATGTACTTAAGGTCAAGCATTGCTAATATGCAGTCCCTTAATAGGAAAAACTTGCAACCTTTTAGGACAGAGTAACATTGTCTTTATACCAGTTATGAAGAAGAATATATTGGAATAAGGGTGGTTGGAGAAATTAAGGTTAGATAGAAGCAGTGCCATAAAATTAGGGGAGAGAGCGACGAGGGAGGGGGTAGGAAATGGGAAGGAAGAAAAGAAGAGTTAGGCCAAAACAGCTGAAACACAACTGCAGTTCCTGGGTGCTGTTAAAACCCCCTCAGAATTATCTGCTTTCCAGCTGAACTCAATAAAACAGCATTAAGTGAAGGAGAGATTAACTGGAGAAGCAAAGCAGATTTACTTTTGTAGTCTGGGGATCTCTGAGTCCCAGCTTTTCCTACACCCCATGAGTATGCTAAATCTGCACTTGAAAGGATGTGGTTTGCTGAGTCATGCCACAGTCAAGGAATTGAAGTCTTTCTTTCCTGCCGGGAAAGTCAGCAGTGAAAGAGGACATAGGATTCATGCAAAGGTTTCATTAGGGACGTATAGACACATTATGTCAGACACAAGCACAAACAGGAGTTGTTAAAGTATCTTGGGGGTCTTGTGCAGCTTTGAGGAGAGCGAGTGGGGAGAATTTGGTTTTGGTTCTTACACAGAAATGCCAGACTTTCTTTGCAGAAAGAAGGTTTCATATCCCGTCCTCCTCTATGCATACCCTGTTCCCGGAAAGTTCTGCACTATCCAAAAAGGCAGAAAGTAAGTCTGTGTACCATTAGTGTATTGGGTCATCGCTCAAGGAGGGAAGAATTAAGGTCGGATTGGCATGTACCTTAACGCTTCATTACCTGGTTTTCAGAAGATTAATTTTAGGCAGTCTCTACATTCTGGAAGGCCATTAGGTACCACTGGGCCACCTCAGCTCTATAATAATGAAGTCTGGGTTGCTTTTTTTTTTTTTCACCTAGAAACAGAATAACAGTTCTGACTTCTGTGGTGTCCCTTTGGATTTACAGTGATGTAACGGGGAGCAGAATAGGATCCAGTACAAAGAATAGGTGGAAGCATAACACCATTGAATACTCACAGTTTAAACTGGTTCAGGATTTAATTCAATAAGCCTTATCCTGTGGGGTGCCCAGTTATTGATGTCTGATGAAGTAACTTTAAAGAGAAAGGGATTTTTTAAATTGTCTTTAAAGAATGTTGGTTGAATGGATCCAGTGTTGAAGATTTTCAGCTGCCACTGATACTGCAAAAGACTAACACTAGTGAAAGTCAAGATCTTTCTTACTGAAGTTTGTCATTAACATAATGCAGATCAATCGGGGTTACAGGCCTAAGAAAGATGTGCAACATTCCTCACATCTACAGTTTTACTTACAGTGTGAAAACAGGGCTGAAGGCTGCATATGAATTCAAAGTATCTAACTCATTCACTCAGTAATTCTGTCATTACTGGTGTAGATGATTTGCCTCTCTATAGGAGAATGTCCTATGTCAGTTTCTTTAATGACATAAGTAGCAGGCATATGTATATTTCATATTGCACACAATTATCTACTTCACATCCCTAACAATTCTTGAAAGGTATATACATTAACATACAACTACGTACACAATTGCAGAAGAAATTAAAATATCTAAAAGATAAGAGGTAGGCAAAATTCAAAAGACTTCCTCTAAAAAGGAGAAAAAACATCCACTAGAAGGTATAAAACAGTTGTGTTGATATCTGGAATATAGCAAAGGTCTTGAAAACCTTCCAGATTGAGTTTTTTTTCTGTTTTATTTCTTTTTTTTAAACAAATGTCTTCACTTTAAAGAAAATGTGCAGCTGTTCCTTTAACGTTTTATAATTATAAGACAGGCAGAAAATGTTGGAACAGGAAAGTGTGTGTGAATGGGGGTTAGCATGCTGAGACATTGTATTTCAGCTGTAAAAATCAATACATGCTCCAGAGATAGGGCACTTGATCAGAAAGGATATTGCAAGATACAAAAGAGCAGATATGAAATACCATTCCTGTGAAGTTCATTTCTTGCTCTTATTACATCAGTTCAGCAGAAAACACGGTGTGCATGAAACTACGGCAGTGCCAGCAATTTATTATTGCTCTTCCAAGATTTTTAGAAGATTTGCATGAGATTTTAGCAGAGTTGTGTTTTGTGTTCCTTCTTTACCAATAATTCAGAACCAAGAGGTCTAGATCATCCACTTGTGGAGGGTTCCTTGCGGACCAGTCACTTTTTCTTCTGTTCCCAATTAACAAAACAGCAGTTCTGTATAACTTTGCCCAGAAAACAAGATCATTATTCCATCAAAGGAGAAGAAGATTTCAGGATTATTTCTATTATTTCTACTCTTGAGAAGGCCTTATATTGTTGTTGTTGTGAAAGCAAGTAGAAAAAAAGGAAGAAAGGAGATGCAGAGGAGGAAGTTGACCCTGGGAATGCATTAGTTTGGGAGACTCTTTCCACATCGTGCTATTGCAAATGGATGTTTGTCCTTTATCTTTCTCACTTTCTTGTTTCTGGCCAGCAATTGTACCCTGGAACTGACAAAATTTCACAAAATCACCATTATACAGAGATAAAACCAAGCCAAAAAAAAAAAAAAATGTTGACCTGAGATATTTGTGGTTTCCAGCCAAACAAGATGCTTGTTGTATAAAAAGCATAGCCTGTTCTCATTGGGGTTCCGCAATCCAGAAAGACCTTTCTCTGTCAACTAGCTGTGTAAACTCATTCAAACTATTTGACATTTCTGTTTTATTTTTTCATTTTTCACCTTGATAAGAAACTTACCAAGCTATGTGGAATCACTTGAATTATATGAGGAAAGTAACTGTGTATATATCAGTTCTGCTATCTATTAGTTGTCTCCTTTCATAAAAAAAAAATAGTAGTATAGTAGCCAAGTTTAACTTCATTTTCAAACTTCTGACAGAAAGTCACATCTTAAATGTTGAATCAGTAGAAGAGAGATTTTAGACAGGATGAGGTTTTTCTGGGTTAGTTTTTTTGTTTGTTGTATTTGGGGTTTTTTTTTGCTTTGTTTTGTTGTTGTAGGTTTTGATTTTTTTTTAGTAGTTTTCACCATAATCTTGTTTAAACACCTAAAGTTCAACTGGGGCTCCTAAGAACAGAAATAAATGAAGATTTGGTGAAGGTCCAAAACATTCAGGGCCTCTGCAAACCATTCCAGAGATGCCTGTAACATGAATGCACCAGAATCTTAGGTACCATGTTGGACTTTCCTAGCAAAGAATTAATCACTGCCAGCTTCATAACAGGAGTGGAGCAAACTTTAGAGGAATCAAAAGCCCCTGTTTCAATTTGTGACTTTCTAACTGTGCCACAGCTGGGGTATTTGCCTAAGATAGTATTTGGTTGAGTTCAGATTTAGCCCTACTCAAGAAACTGGTCCTTGCAGCAATGTAAGAGCACAAAGCCCCAGGGGTGAAACATTTCATACTGGTAAAAATGTATTTCTCTTCCTTTCCCCCTTTCCCAGTAAAATGGCATCTCTGACACTCCTTCACTGACAGAGCCGTGCTGGCAGAAGGCTGTGTCATCGGCAGCTTTCAAATTGCAGCTGGTTGCTAGCCCACTCCTGCAGCAGAGCCACGACACTACCCCTTCCATGTGACTCATAGCAAAAGATATATTTAACTTAGAATAATATCCCGGAGAGAAGGTGGAAAAGACAAGTAAAATGGACTATTCTGGCAATCATTCCAAAGCTGGTGTTAATGTCTTTGGATTGCAAAGTGGAGAAAAATAAATAGCTGAAGTGCTTTACCGATTAATGCAAAGCAAATAACTCTCAACAACCAGGGTCAATGACTGTCACTGTTGCAGCTGTGATCATCACACAAAACTGTCCTCACTTCATTCGTGTAATGTCCTACACCTGCATGCTGGCTGTAAAGAGTCCCCAAAGTGCCTGCTGAGTCACAATAAATGGCACTGGAATGGGAGGAGATGTATCAGTTTAACTGCCCAGATAGCAATGCTTGTTGGGGCACATTTGGTTGTCATCCAGAGGGCACTGACAAAAGTTTTTCACCATCAATGCCATCTTCACAGTTTCTCCTTTCTCACCCACCCCAAGTTTCTCTAAGAGGGAAAATAAATAGCTGTCTGAATTAAATCTAGCAAACGGGACATTTGCTTTTTTAAATGCTTGTCAATAACAATATACTTATTTCATGTTTCTGTTTGAACATAATCCTAGAGATTAGCAATTAGGAAGAAATAATAGAGCCTGATCTTACGCGATAGGGAAAGCATTATTATTCCTGCTATACAGATGGAAAGAAAATTGGAGAGGGTTCAGAAAAAGGGCTACAAGGATAAGTCATGCCTTCTAAACATGGCTCATAGGCAGCTCGGTCTACATGGCTTGTTAAAGAGAAGGCTAAGAGGTGATTTGATTGTAGTCAATACATATGCAAAATTTCTCACTGATGCTACTGTGAGCCAGGAAATGTAACATAACAAGTTTCAGGGGCTGGAAGACCTCCCTAGTATAAAGCACATTCGTAACAGTAAAACTAGAATAACTGAGTAATAATGGACTCACAATTACCTAATGTCATTTCATCAAGATTTCGTTTCGCTCCACCCTATGAAGGACATGCTATAATTCATCCACCAGATAAGCATTTGCTGTACAAGCTAATGAGTGAAATTCGTTGGTTAAACCAGATCATGATAATGCTATTTTCTGTTCTTATAAATCCATTTACATCTCACGAATGAGTTTTGCTTCTCTTTTTGCTTTTGATGCAGAGGTTTCTAGCCTCTTCTTTCAGGATATACTGCTATGTACGAATTTAAAAATCATAGTTTTCATAGCAGTCACCTTCAAAGATTTACTTGAGTGCCTGGCCACTGTATAGGGAGAACACAGGAATCTTCTGTCACAACCATAGTTAAGGCTCCTAACAGTGATTTTCTGAAGTGAAAATTCTGCAGTATTTTCTGCTATATAGTCTAATATGATTTTTAGATGATACACAAGTTAAAACGCTTGTGAAATCATGATGAAACACAGAAAAACCTGAGCTTACTGGCATTTACTTTTGGAGGTGTCTTTCACTCAGTGATGTGTTACAAGACACAATATAGAAAAAAGTTTTTTTTTGCTTAAGCTGCAACATCTTGTACCTTTATTGGGAACTGGAAGTTCCTCGTTCAGACCTCAGTGTCTTGGCCAAGATAGAATCTATCACATTTAGATACAGAGGCTTAATTCAGTGCATGGTCAGTCAACCATGAAGTTCATATTTGGTTCTGGATATTAAGTTCCCAGACACTCATGAAGGCTTGTGTCTATGGAGTTGCTTTGGGCTCATGTCTAGTGGAATGCGAGGGAGAATAAAGTACATTGGTGCATAGTAGGAATCTTTGATCTGTAAGTCTGGCCCTTGCTATAACAAATGGGTAGCACAAACCAAAACCAGTTGCTAAACCATAAGCACCACAAGAGAATGACAGCAAGACTTGTGGCTAGCACATCAATACTGTGAATTTTCACAGCAAACCAACAACGTGTTATTTAGCCCAGGTTTTCTGTAATTGTGATACAGTGGGAGAAATCACAGTGTTCAATGGACCTTAACTCTGCCTTCCATCTCTGTGATGGGGTCATCTTACTGTTGATGGGTAGGGTGCAGGGGGTTGTGATACAAAACATGCAGAAATTATGGATGGGGATGGTTTTTAACAGATGAGAACCTGTCAAAAACCTTTTGTTTCCAACACTGTTAGTGTATCAATTGTTTGTCTGTGTCTTTGCCTCAGTATCTATAGAAAGGTTCACAGTTCCTTTGTCACTCCTACTGTGTAACTATCAACCATTAACTTTTCTTTGTAATCTCTGAAACGTGGAGATGTATGTGGTTCATTCAGCACTGCAGGAGGTTGCAATGCACTGGGGCATTTTCAGACCAGTCAGAAGATGATCATATGCTGGGTACCTAGGCAAATCATTAAACTACTATGAAAAGTCTGAAAAATTTTCCATCAGCTTCATCCATATCTGAAGAGATAAGAATAAGATTGATAGATGCTCACTAGGAAAAGAAGAATACCTAAATTTTCTACTAGGCAATTGCAAAAGTCATGGAGGAAAAAGTAGTGGTTAAGCACGTAAAAATTTAGGTCAAGATGAGCTATGAAAATGGGAGAAAAGTTCTAGGCAATCCATTTTACTGCCAGGAGAAAACAGGATTAAAAAATACAGAAGGAGAAGTGGACAATGTCAGTAGAATTAACGCAATATCTGAAAAAAAGAATCCAGAGACCTAAGAAGTTATGAACATAGGTAATAACAGGCAAGGCTGGGTAGTATTTTAGAGAAAATCAGAGGGCAACAGTACAGCCATAAAATGTAGACAGAAATGGAAAATGTCAAACTATGTCAATTTCTACACAAACGAGCCTCTCCTGAGACCTCTTTCCCTAAACACAGTGACTCTGAATCCAGCACAAATTCAAATTCCCAGCAAACCCTTTAGCATCTTGCTTGTTTTGCCCAGAGCACCGGAAAGGCTTGCACTAGAAACATGCGCGGGTGCTTCTAAAATGTATATTATTCTTGACTATTTACATCTAATACAAGTTTCTGTAACCGTGAGAAATTGCTATCTATCATTGCCACTCAGGTTTGAAATATCAATATCAGTCATCATTCTTGACTGAGAGATGTCATCTTCCAGCTTTGGTCTTGCCCAGGACACGCTGAATACCTGTCTACTGTTCTGTTCCTCCTGCAGAAGTCTTCAAACGCACCTGAATTATTTCGGCCAGTCTCTGAGAGGTTTGCTTCTTTAGAGTACACTACAGCGTGTTCATAGAATGTTTCATGGCCACAGGATAAAATTCTGAATGTGTTCTTGCTGTCCCTGAAAAGTGGTTAAAGAATGCCATACTGAAACTATACTAGAAAACTTAGAGAATTCAACTCTCAGTTTGAAAACACAGCGCTCTGATGAACAGCTAGAGATTAAAGATATGTATCCACTTGAGGGCATTGTTATGGCCTAGTTAAAATGAAATAAATTGCACACTTTTAGACTTGCAAGTTTTCTAGTGGGAATACTTCAGTGTAGAAACATGTTCTAAATATTGGCCTAAATGGGAGGGTAGGACCCAAGTGAAAATCGTTGATCAGCTTTGGAATGAAACATTGTTCTTTAAATATGAATGGGTTTACAAATGAGAATTGTACAATGCGGAATGCCATTTTTTTATTATTATTACCATAATAAGCAAACAAATAAAAAACCTTACTGAGCATTGTAATTGGAGTATACTTCATTCCGATCTGCAAATTAAACAAGGTGCAAGACATTGAATGGGGAAGTACGTTTATCATTTAAAGAGACATCTACAAATGCTTTAGCAGTCTTAAGCTTAAGTGCTACAGTCCAAAACAGATGAAAGAAAGACAACGTGCATGGATGTGCATATGCAGCTACAGGGTATACAGGCATAGCTATCAGTATTTTAGGTAATAATATACTTTCTGTGATTAAAAAAAAAAAATTGTTTTAATGTACATTTCTTTTTTTTTCTGGAACTGTAAAGCAAATAGAAAAGGTGAAAATTTCCATTTTAGAATTGAAAAACTTGTTTTAACATGCAGTTTCCCTTCCCTTCTAGCAGTTTTCAACTGAGTTTTGCTTGGGATAGGGGAAGAGGAGAAGGAAGAAGTTACTTATTTTTTTCTTTTAGCTACTAGTATTTTCTACCAAAAAACATTGACACAAATCTATGAAATCTATATCAAACATGATCTCTCTTCTCCTCTTTTTTTCATACTCTTTCACACACACACACACTGATATGAACCACAAGCACTGTATGAGTAAATTGTATATGAACAGTACTTTTATTTTACTGTTCAACCTGCCTAGAAGTAGTGATCTAAATAAGAGATTCGCTGATAGCTGAAACCCTTTAGTTTAAAGGCTTTACATAGCGTGATAAATACTGATTTTTCAGTGTTGAACACCGAAAAAGTGAAGTCACAGACACATATTAATTCAGCCATGCTCACCTACTTATGAAGGGGGAAATAATATCCCATTCCTTGCACTTGGGTGCACGAATCAACAGAGAGGCAAAAAGTTGCATAATCAATTAAAAAAAAAAAAAAGAAGCAGAAGCTGTTTGAAATTTGGAATAAATTATTTCAATTTTATTCTCCATTGTTAAATTGTGAGATTTATTTTCTTGCTTTTGGAGAAAACCAGCTGCTAACAGGTTAATCCCCTAGCACAGTATCACACCTGCAATTACTTGGCTCTTCTGAGTTCCTAGCAGACAGTCTGCAGCTTCGCTGCTGTGATGCTGTTTGGCTACACTTTAACTTTCCTCTTTTTGCTGTGTGTATGTACTCACTTTATTACAAGGGAGAAAGATAACCCTTTTCCAACCCATCTATCCCAATACCATAAGAAGCTGAGGCAATAACAATTATCTCTATCCTTACATTTTTTCTCTTCTCTGAATAGTTCTTGTACAGTAATGAATTGTAACAGCTCCTTCACACAGACTTCTCTCCAATATAATTAATGTCCTAAGATATTCTATTTACTAGTGAAGCAGTTTGAATCAAGAAGTGATTACTTTTGAAGTAAACAGAGCTGCTAACCACATTCCACAAAGATGACAACAGTTTCCTTTAAAAAAAAAAAAAAAAAAAACACAGAGAAAAGAAAAAAAATGTAAAAAATATTTGCAAAATCAGTCTCTTTGCATTGGGATATTTTTCCTTCATACACACCCTTTCCAATAACCGGCACCACTTTTTTATTTCATGTTTTTTATTCTATAAGTAGAACAGGTAGAGTCTTAATCAGAAGGCTGTTTTTTTAAATCTGGATATTCACAGGTTGAATTAGAACATGTCACTTTCCTGCAAATTAAAAATGTAGTCAGATTCAAAAACCAGCAGAAAGTGCTCTTTTTCTGAAAGGCAGCTTCCCAAGGAAACTTTAGAGTGAAATATTTTCAGTCTTGAATACGTGTGATGGTATACTTAATATTCTTATAGAACAGTAGATATGAAATGAGCTTGCACACAAAATGAGATAACTGCTGCTAACTGGCTCTGGACTGGTAGCCCAGAAGGTTCCTTATAATTTAGCCCCTACAGTCTGAGCAAGAGCAAAGGAGTCTCTCTGTTACTTAGCAGTAACCCTGTTACCTGCTCCCTATCTCCTGGTTTTGAGTCTTCTAGAAAGGGAATTTAATGTGTGAGAGAAAATGTTAGCGAAGGAATGTCTGACACTTCCTATTACAAGCCAAGCATAAAAACCTCCTGTTTAATTCCACATATTTACAGCACTAAGTGTAATTATGCTGCATTGTGCTTTAGAAATAAAAAATCCTATCCAATTATTTGAGAAGTTGGGAGCAGTGCTTCTTCCCAGCCCAACCCATAGCAAAGGTATTTTCCTGGAAAATGGGAGATGATCGTTTGTGATTCTCCCCACCCCCTGTCAGGAACTGAAGTATTTCATGATTTAGCATAAACCATAACCACCAAACTGTTGCAGTGTAAGTCAAAACTACTCTACCATTTGCCTGAACAATTGCATCTGATCTGAATCTGAAAGTATTGCTGTGAAACTCAAAACTAGAAATTTCTTTCCCTACCCATGTGCTTGTGTGCTCCTCCTAGCAATTTTTTTTGGCAGCTCAACTTAGGAAAACACAGTCAACAAACAGGAATGCTTAGGCCCCTACCCAGATAATGAAAAGGGAGACATTTGACTAGTACACTCTGAATCACTCTTCAAAGGCACTGAACACTCTCTGTTCATGGTAGAAAGAGCCTGTGCATCTAATTTACACCCTCAGAAGCATCTGTTGCTACATTTCAGATACTGACAAATCTAAATTAATCTTCTGATATAAACCATCAATGTGTGGTTTGGGTCAGTTATCAGGATTAGTGCTTGCTTTCTTAGGCATTACAAAGACCAAAACAGGTGCCTATATTAGCCCCTCCACACATAGCCTGAGGTCAAAATAGGGAACTGAAGCTGAATTGCCCATATTGCCCTTTACTTTATGTGTTGGTTGTTTTGAACTCTTTACATTTTCTAGGTCATATTTAATAATTTACAACTCTCTGATGGAACTCCTTAGTAAGAACCTGCCTGTGCTTGTAACAGAGGACATCATTTCACATTCAGGAGAAACAAAGCACCTAGAAAGTCTCATAATATCAATAGGCACTTGCAGAACTACATCTTCCTATTTTCCTCCCTATCCCATACCTTTCACTGTCTTTCCCTACTTTGTTTGCCTTTGAGATGTTTGAAATCCTTGGTATTTACATTTCAATATTCATCTCCACAGTTTAGTGGATGATCTCCTTATTCGATTTATTAGGAGAAGACAATTAAAAGGAATAACTAATGAACTGGGTAGAGTTCAGTTATCTATAAAGAAAAACAAATTGTCTTCCAGTAATACTTTTGATAAAGGTTTGCTCAACTTTGATCAACAAATGCAAAGTATAAAAGCCTTCGCAAGTGTCCAATTTTGGACTAATGGAAGGATATGACCTCATCATTTCATATGAGAATTTCTCCTTTCCAAGAACTTGGTCTGGACATCATCTAGTCTATAGAAATGGTCATAAATGCAGAACCATCAACTCTGAGATCTGCAGAGAGACTTTCAAAGTTAAGGTTACGAACTGCTGTAGCTTAAGCTAAATACAGTGCAAGTCCTGCAGGTGGTAGTGGTAGCAGACCCATATGTTTCTTTGCTCATGCACAGATGGAATGTGTAATAGACACTGAACAGCTGAAGATGTGAAATAGCAACTCCTTTCCTCCTAAATCTTGTGTGAATGCTTGCATAGTTCCAGTGGCAAAAACTGCAGTGGTGATTTGAATCGAGATTTAGTCAAAGTAGAAACACTAATTATGTCCCCTCTCTAATAGGAAAATCCATCCATTATTATAATACTGATTATCTACCCATCAATTATTCATGCAGTCTCAACAAAATGTATATCTTCTTTGCTGAAGAGAATTATGGTTTTCTGATGTATGAGTAAAGGTTCAGTATACAACTGAGTTTCTGCTACATTATGTTTAGTATTCCATTCCTCCACACTGATAAGATTCAGTAATATGGTAAAGAAACTCTCCCATTATTTGACATCAGTATCACCTTGTTATACTCTTTTACAAGTATAAAGTACAACTACATTTTTGCTTTATGATTTATAATTGCCATTATTTTGGAAATAATTATATTTCCCCTCTCAAAAGTATTCTTAACTGCTTTTCCAGCATATGTCTCTATGTAATCTGGAACCTTTTAAAATTATGTTTTGTGCAAGGTAATATAAAGATGTATTTGGTCTGCAATTACTCCTATGTACAGACTCTGCCTGTGTACTGTTCTTACTATCTCTGATATTCATGAACCACTGGATAGAACGGTTCACTGTTTATTCCAATTGCCTCTAAATAGTTTGGTACATCAAATGTAATCTTGGGTTAAAAGCATAAATCCATTTAAACACATTTTTAATATTCAGGTCATATGCCTTATTGTTAATTTCAAAGTCTGTGGAGTCATGTTCCCCCCACACACCCCCTTTAATAAAAGGGAGATATAGATTCTCCTCATATGTGGAATGCACTATTTTCTTCTGTAAAACAGCGGAGAACTGTCTGCTTGGTAGTTGCGAGGTATGAAAAAATAAGGTATAGAACATCTCAAGCCCTTTTAATTCAAGCATAAGATTTTTGTTTAGCAGCTAACTGAATGCAGCAGGTTTTTTTCATTTTTCGAAGATAGAGCACTCAATTTTTGTAGCAGGATTTGGTTGTTAATAAATGCATGAGCCTTTATAAAATTATTATTCTGTGCTGTTATTTGCTTGTTTCCATTTGAAGAACATTGTAGTTCAAAGTTCAGACAAGAGATGAGAAAGCAGCACATCTGTGTAGTTTTCTTTAATTTACAATTCAATTCTTCCATGTCTTTTTTTTTTTTTTTTAACATAATCTTAAATGAATCATGAGCAAATAAGTATGGAACGAAGTGGAACAATGTAAGTGATGCTTAATACTGGAGGTCTTTATTCAACTATGTGTAGAATATGTCCTCTTAAAGAAGTGACAGTTTGAATCCTATTGCTCTCCCTTCTTACTGAAAAGTATTTTATTAGTTAAGTGTCCATAAAGAAAAAATACTTGCAAACTTTTGTACTGCATAAACTCAGTGGAGAGTTTGGGTGAAATATTTGGTAGATATAAAATAATGGTTTCTGTAACATCTGTGTGAAGAATACAGACTTTTGAGGAAGGACTGTTGTACAGTGAAGCTAATGAGACATAGAATTTCCCTCATTCCCTGCTCTTAAGAGAAGCTTCCCATGTAACTTCACAACAGAACCCTTTTACTGTCTGACATTCAGTTACCTACTTGCAAATAAATTCTAGTATTCTTTCCTTTTGCTTTCTGTCATTGCATGGAGAAATTTTTCTCGTACAGACTATCTCAATAAATGTTTATATGATTCTTAAGAAGTTGTGGCTATGGTGTTCCTTGGACAGATATTTCTGCTGCAAAACAAATAAACATCAAAATGTAATTTCAAACTTGGTGTGGCTAAGGAAAACCTGCTCTGCAGACTCTCGTTAATATAGAAGGGAACAATAAGTTCTCTACTAACCTGTTCAGACATCCATGCACTGGTTTCAGCAAATCTGAAAACTTTGCATAATTTCAAGCAATGTTATTAACATCTCTCATTTATGATTCATGCTTTCATCTGGTTCGTGGAAAAGTAAGCATTAAAAAAAACAAACCCAAACAACTCTCTTTTAAAATTATGGTAGGATTTTGATTTAGAGAGGGAGGTCAGTTTTATTAATTATATGCCTACACATGCCTGCTGTTCCAGGTTTATACCACATACTGTATTGCATTTGGATGCCAAACAAGTTCATGCCCTTATTTTTTTCAAATATTTTTGCTTGATTGGTTATTTTTTTAATCATCTGAGTCTAGTCTCTGAAAATCCTGTCTCTGGCACAACCAACCTTTCGGCTCATTATCTTAAGAAAGAAGATGACCAACACAGTCTTCATCCTTATGCTCTTTGACTACTGATTCAGATTATGTTGAGCTCATTGAGTCAGATACAGAAGACCTTTTGAAGTCCAAAACTTGCTTCCTAAGGAAGACAAGGTAGGAAAGAGAGAGCAATTCTGATGTTTTCACAGTAGCTAGGGGAGCTAGAGCTGCACTATTGTGCAGGTTTTTTTGTGCTAGTCAAACTTTCTTGCAAGCAGGTAAGTCCATGTTTAGATCAGAGGTATTTCTTTTTATAAACCAGACTGGAGGCAGCAGTTATTTGAAGTGAAGCTAAGTTTGCCAGTTTGGAAGTTTTCTAGCCAGCCATCAGCTGAATTCCTCAGATTTATTGATATATACAAGTTTCACCTCTGATAGGAGCCCAGCAGCAGTCTTAGACTCCAGTTGACCAGTAGGTACTGCACTAATGCCTGCTAGATAGCTGTGAGATTGGGTTATAAGATCTTACCTGTAGATTCTGTAGACTATCTTAGCTACAGCTATTTCCTAGAGAATATTAGTGTAAATTTTCCAACGGGAGCAATTCTTCCTAAGCATGGCCTGTATGACGTTAAAATGGGCTCTATTCCTGCAGAGGAAGTTGCCATGTTAACAAAACTGCACATAAGCTAGATTTATAATGAATTTTGATTGTTTTAATTTAATGTTCCATGTTAGATTTCATCTAGCAAATTGCAAAGTAGACACCAGAATAAATCCAGTGAATTAGGAGAATCCTATGTCCCATGACTTCCTTGTCCCATTCAGTCAACGGGACAGACAAATGTCAATGCAATAGGAGCTTTATACAAAGCACACACATACGTGCACGCATCTATAGTCAGGCTCCTGTGCATTGCTACAGACAGGCATTCAACTCAGATCCCTGTCTTTCCAAAGGATTCTTCAAGCCATGCCAAATGAGACCCTTCTTGTGGTCGTGCCAGCAAGCACCACGCTGAGACTGTCTCAGCTGGAGGCCACCCTCAGCATCTATTACAACACTGCAGCTGTGTTAATAATATTTGGTGACTCCTTTGTTTCCAATTTGAAGCTGAAATGTGCAATCTGTACAGGATATGAGCTTATTTCTAAATCCCAACGGATGAATGTTCTGTATCTTAATAAATTATTTGTGGAATATAAAACCTAGTTGTAAATTAAAACTTCTGTTCTGATGTGAGTTTATCTTGGGTAATGCTGACACTTGCTGGAGGGCTCAGATACTTTGTAAGCTGTATTGGATTTGTCTCTTCTCTTCTCCAAACCAAACAGCCAAAAACTGGCAAGTTTGATTTTGGACAGTCTGAAAGGATCATTAAAACACTTGATATTGGAGCAGGGGAAAGGAAAAAAAAAAAGAATTTTTGATCTTATAAATTTTTTTCCTAAATGTTATCTTGGAACAGAGAAGCAGACATCCTTTTTGGTTTTGCAATACAGTACCAAAAGGAACAGTCCAAAGGAGTATTATTTCATTTTGTTATTGTTCAATAGATATAAGAGCTGCAGCAAGAACCAGCCCAACTGCCATGGTCTCATTTAAAACTTACTGAAGTTTGAAGAAGTTTTATTTATCCCTTTGAAGAAGTTTTTTTTATCCCTCGAAAACATTCTGGATCAGACTACATTTGGACAAAAGGATCTGTCTACATAACAGGAAGAGAATAACATCATAGGACTAGGTTCTTAGAGGAAGAGACAGGAACATCATCACAGGGGTCACTAGAGTTAGACAAAAGAAAGCATTGAAAAGACACTGTAGTATTCATTAATTGCATAATAGCTGAAGCCATCTCTGCTCCCTGTAGGATTTTGCTAACATTTGAATTGAGATGGAACAGCAGAGCATGGAGGTGAACCGTGATTTTAAACAGTCCAGAAGTTGTATTTGTTCCGATGACATGAGAGAAAGAATGCAATGTGACAGATATTTGTTTGATGATGGTTCTTGAGATTGAAAAGCTTTGAAGCCAATCTCTTCTTTGTCCTTTCCTTTTCCTGTGGTCAGTATTTTCACCAAGAGGTGTTATTCTTTGACTAATGAAAGAAGATCCCTCACATTTCCCTTTGGCAGAAAATGGTTCCTTCATGTCCCATGTCATCCCCCTCACCCTGCTGTGAAATGTAATCACTTCCTGCAGATTTTTTAATTTTCATTGGCTTGACTCTTAAAATATTTTGACTTAAGCTTAAAACATTTTAATTAAATAGTTTGTTTCTCATATCCCACCTCTGCACATCTGAGCAGCTCGTGTCTCAGTCTGTCTTACAGTTCAAATGTCAGAGCTGTACTATGCCTTTACAAAGAGCAACTAACACAGTACAAATACCATTACCAGAACAGAATGCCATTTTGTGTACTGAAAAGTATCAGCTGACCTAAAATTTTGACTAGAAAGAAAGGGAATATTTACAACAGTTACCACAACAACTTTTCTTGAAGCATTTTCAGATTACATTTGGATGAAAAAAAAAAAGAAAAAAAGAAAAAAACCCATGATTTTTCTCACAGGATTTGAGAGTTTCCTATTTTGTCCTGCTTAAGATCTTCAAGTGCAAATGTACTCTATAAAATGAACAAGAAACAATAAAATACCCATTACAGCAAGCTTTTTAGCCCACTGAAATGAGATATTGATAGTACAGTTTATATGCAAATGTCCTTATTGGCATCTGAAGTATAACATCTGACCAGGCTCAGCAACCTATGTTTAGGCTTCAAATCTTCCCACCTTCTGGTGTTTACAAGTGTAACTAGAAACTTAACTATAAATATTGAACAACATCTAAATGTTCAGAAAAATAAAAGTCTCCAGGGAGAGCTTCAGCTATTCACACTTCATGGGGATGATTATTTTATCAATAGAATTAGAGGTTACTGTAAGAGCTAGATGTAGGACATCCTTAACGCTTAATATTATTCAAATGGCAATACCTAGGTATGAATTTTTGGGCGGTGAATCTCAAAGGGCTGGGATTCATCCCATGCAGCTTTTGTCACCCAATAAAGAGACATTTGGCTATGCAGTCTCTATAGGTAATAAAGAAAATTAGACAACTCTGGAAACCAATTCACCTCATCCTACATTCGATTTAAGGTAGACAGACACATTTCAGATGGGTCAAGTTAAAGTAAACATACATTGTTTCGAAGGGTAAAAATGCTTATAAAGAAAGAAATATAAATGTTTTACTTTATAACTAAATATTATATAGGAGAATAGTTAAAGTCAACTGAACAGTCTCTCAACAAGTTGCAATCCTGTTCAATAGTTATGTTTAGAAGAAATATTTAATAAAACCCTCTCTATTGAGTTTCTAGTGTTGAAACACCTCACCTCCCATCCCCACAGAGGAGAGGCATCCACAGAGTAACGCTTTCAGAGTCTCACTGCACTTTACACTTAACACAACCGACACTAAGAAACTTCTAGTGCTGGTATGGCTCTCAAGATAGTAGTAGGGAAGAAAGCTGGTTTTGCATAGAGATCCTAAGTCCTCCTTTGCCATAGACAGAGCTTTCCCCACGCATTGCCTGACACTACCTCAACGTCCTTCAAGACAGCTCAGTTGTTAATATGAAATTAGGAGTCCAAGATTTCCCCTGTAATAAGCAAAGCTCTTTCCACAGTTGCCTCTCAGCCTGACCTGCAAGGAGGGAATGGCCAGGCCCCTGACCTGTTATAGCCTTTACCATAGTTACCTGCCCAATTTGTCTTCTTCCAGATAACCAGAGATGCCTACCAGGTGATACTGTTGTCAAGGCAACCACTTCCCTGATAATCCAGTTGTTGTCATTAGGAGAAAGCTTGGTTTATTAAATGCTTTCGTTTGAATGGAGGACCATCTTCACTTAATGATCTCAGATATTAAGTTCATCCTTCCTTCTCTCATAATCTCAGTCCAACGTGAAAAAACAGAAGACGTGAGGAAATGACAGAAAAAAGTAGAAGGCTCTGCATCCACATGGTGCTGTCATGTTAAGATCCATACAAAAACACATAGACACAGCAGTATTTATAGGTTGTAGAGATGGATATCACAAATTATGACTTCACTCCTATCAAAGGCAGCACATTGAGATTTGTTGAAGGGATGTACACAGAGCACAATTAACTCTCTTTAGCTAGTTTCTAAAAAGTGGTTTTGAGTCCATGAGTTTAGCAACATTCAACTCAAGTTTTTTATTTAAATGAGGCATTAAGTTATATAATACAATCATAGAATTATATAATGGTTTGGGTTGGAAGGGACCTCAAAGATCATCTAGTTCCAAACCCCCTGCCAAGGGCAGGGAAACCCTCCACTACACCAGGTTGGTCAAAGCTTCATCCAACCTGGCCTTGAACACTGCCAGGGATGGGGCAGCCACAACTTCTCTAGGCAACCTGTTCCAGTGCCTCACCACTCTCAGAGTGAAAAATGTCTTTCTTACATATAATCTAAATCTGCCCTTTTCCAGTTTAAAGCCATTGCCCCTTGTCTTATCACTACACACCCTTGTAAAAAGTCCCTCTCCAGCTTTCCTGTAGGCCCCCTTTAAGTACCAGAAGGCTGCAATAAGATCACCCTGGAGCCTTCTCTTCTCCAGGCTGAACAGCCCCAACTCTCTCAGCCTGTCTTCATAGCAGAGGTGCTCCAGCCCTCGCATCATCTTCATGGCCCTCCTCTGGACTCGCTCCAGCAGCTCCATGTCCTTCTTGTTTTGGGGGCTTCATAGCTGAACACAGTATTCCAGGTGGGGTCTCACAAGAGCTGAGTAGAGGGACAGAATCACTTCCCTCGACCTGCTGGCCACGCTTCTTGTGGTGCAGCCCAGGATACAGTTGGTTTTCTGGGCTGCCAGTGCACGTTGCCGGCTCATGTTGAGCTTCTTATCCACCAGCACTCCCAAGTCCTTTTTCTCCGTGCTGCTCTTAATCCATTCTCCGCCCAGACTGTACTTATGCTTGGAATTGCCCGACCCATGTGCAAAACCTTGCACTTGGCCTTGATGAACTTCATGAGGTGCTCACAGGTCCACATCTCCAGCCTGTCCAGGTCCCTCTGGATGGCATCCCTTCCCTCCAGCATGTCAACAACACCACACAACTTGGTGTCATCTGCAGACCTGCTGAGGATGCATTCAATCCCACTGTCCATGTCGCCAACAAAGATGTTAAATAGCACTGGCCCCAGTACTGACCCCTGAGGAACACCACTCATCACAGGCCTCCACGTGGACATTGAACCATTGACCACAACTCTTTGAGTGCGACCATCCAGCCAATTCCTTATCCTCCGAGTGGTCCATCCATCAAAACCATGTCTTTCCAGTTTAGAGACAAGGGTGTCGTGTGGGACAGTATCAAACACTTTGGATAAGTCCAGGTAGATGATGTCAGTTGCTCTTCCCCTATCCATCAATGCTGTAACCTCATCATAGAAGGCCACCAAATTAGTCAGGCAGGATTTGCCCTTAGTGAAGCCATGTTGGCTGTCACCAATCACCTCCTTATTTTTCATGTGCCTTAGCATAGTCGCCAGGAGGATCTGCTCCATGATCTTGCTGGGCACAGAGGTGAGACTGACTGGCCTGTAGTTCCCTGGATCTTCTTTTTTCCCCTTTTTAAAGATGGGGGCTATGTTTCTCCTTTTCCAGTCAGTGGGAATCGGACTGTCACGACTTCTGAAATATGATGGATAGTGGCTTAGCAACTTCGTCTGCCAGTTCCCTCAGGACCCGTGGATGCACCTCGTCTGGTCCCATGGACTTGTCCACCTTAATATAGAATATATCACAAATAATAAATATATTAATAAAATATTTAATATATAATGTGTAATGTTATGTATAATACATGATAAATAATATATATTATGTAATACATAATATGATATCATAGGATTATATGTACGTATATATACACCGACACATAGTGAAAGATGTTAAGGAAGAAACATGGATAAAATTGGGTGATATGCAACTGAGAGGTGACTAGGAAGTAAGTTTCCATGTGAGAAGGCTGCTGCTCTTTGGCCTGTTACAGCTTTTGAGGTACCTTCGTCTGAAGCCACTGGTATTTGCCATTTTTAGACTAAGAGCTGTGTTCATTTTCTATCCAGTTTCTATATCTTCATTGCTACTTGTCCTGTTGCCTGCATGCCTCTTGGAAGAGGCAGAAAAATGTGTAGCATTTTCTTCTTCTGCACTCTCATGAAGAAATAAAATAAGTTTTAAAAGTAAAGTCTTTTATAAGCTAAATAAATTACAAGAAAGTGTTGTGGATAGTTGCAAAGTAAATTGATTTCTGTGTACAAAATGTCCTTTCTGTGATTTGTTGACAAAATTTTAATGTTATACATGTTAGAACTGTTATACACATCATCAGGACACGGAAAATTTATTCCTTTAACTGCTTTTTCCTTTTATCACTTTATTCCTAAAAACAGTTTCTAGCATAATATTGGAAATCATGCACTTCAGGTAAACAGCTGTCATGGTTTAGCCCAGCTGGCAGCTAAGCTACCACACTGCTGCTCGCTCAGTCCTCCCTCCAGGTCGGGGGGAGAGGAGGAAAATGTATTAAAAGGCTTGATGGTTGAGATAAGAACAGGGAGGAGTCACCCACCAACCATAGCCGAGAGCAAAACTGACTGGGCTTAGAGACAAATCCATTTAATTCATTAACAGTTACTTCAGAGAGGATAGGAGAAACAAAACCAGCTCTTAAAAACACCTTCCCCCCATCCCTCCGTTCTTTCCAGCTCTACGTCCTCTCCCTGGGGAATGGGCGTTGCAGGTCAGTCCATCACATGTTCCTACAGCTCCTTCCTTAAGGGGGAGGACTCCTTACACTTTTCCCCTGCTCCATCTTGGAGCCCCTCTTCAATGAAGACAGTCCTCCACGAACTTCTCTGACACGAGTCTTTCCTGCAGGATGCAATCCTTACCCATCAGATTGCTCCAGCACAGGCTTTTCCCATGGAGTCACGGCTTCTTAGGGTACAGAAACCTGCTCTGCTGAGGAGTATCTTTGCACAAACTGAAGATGAGGTCTGCATCTTCATCAGTTTGCAGCAGCGCGGGGGTCCTTCCCACAGAGATAGTCCTCTACGAGCTCCTTCAGGCACAGGAATTTCTGCTTCAGACTGGAGTCCTCTCCCACAGGCTGCAGATGGATCTTTGCTTCTGTTTTTTTCACGGGCTGCAGGGGAATCTCAGCTCCGGCACCTCCTTCTGCTCCATCTGCACTGACCTGGTGTCTGCATGGCCGTTTCTCTCAGATCTCAGCCTTCTCTCTGCTGCAGCTGTGCCGGGCCCAACCAGCCCCATGAACTTCAGCAGTCCCAGCAGGATGAACTCCGGCCAGTGGGCACCCAGGGATCTGGATGCTTCGGAGCCCTCCAAGCCACACTGCTGCGGCCATCACCAATCAAGCGGTGGTGGCCCAGCGTGGGCAGCTGCCTGCATGGGAGGCCAGGGTCAGCCCCTCACCTTCCCCTTCTCTTCACTGCAGGTCCCACTATGACTTCGGTACCTTTGCCCCTTGTTAAACTGGGCATTTGCAGAGGTGCTTGTTGACTCAGCCCTGTTCTGAGGGGGATGGGATGCCTGACCTGACCAGAACCCAAACCAATCAGTTTTGGAGCTGGGGAATCTTCTCACATCTGCTTACAAGAGCTATCCTTGCAGCCCCCCTTGCTATCGAAACACTACCACATAAACCCAGCACAGCAGCAAATAGAATCCTTAGCCATTACAAAAATTATGTTACAGCACAGTGCAAACTTTCATATCTCAGCTACCGCATGTTTGGATATTTGGTTATCTCATAATCAAGAGGAAGGAGAATAGAAATTAGTACTAAAGCTGGGAGGAAACACCAATAGTAAATAAGCATTCCTTACAATATTGTTTCAAAACTGCTGAATAAAAAACCAAATTAACTCTTGAATTTAGAATTTAAAAAGTCCCAACAGATGGAGCATGTTCAAATCTTCAAATGCATACGCACAAAGGTGGAGGAGGAATTGGGAATGCTGTGTCAGCACATGGAATGGAAGGCTTCCAGGAAAGATTGCTTAAGTTTTGTAGAAAGTAGAAGAGAGAGAGAAATTCCACACCACAGAATACTTGTGGGAATAAGGAATACTCAAAAGACTAAGTACATAAAAGTCATTTTTGGCATGAGCTACTGAGCACTGGAAAAAAGGAAGGCTCCTATGCTCATTTCTCAATTTGAACTACAATAATACCAGACAGTCTGAAAAAATTCTTGAGATCCAACGAACAGAATATTTTACATGGAAATTTTTAATTTTGTGGCTTGTGGAATCAAAGTAGCAGAAACATGGAAGAAAAGAAGCTCAAAAGTTTCCTGCATAAAAAAAAGACATATAGAGTTAATCATCTAACAAAGGCTACAGAAGTTTTGACAGTTTTAGTCAGGATGATGATCACATGGAATTCTTTTCACTTTTCTAAAGGAATTCTGTCAAGACTCATTTGACTCGAGTCAAATCTAAGTCATTCAATCTTCTCTCTTTTTCTTTTTATCTTGCTTCCTTCCTTTCTTCTTTCTTTCTCCCTATATTTCTATCTCCTTTCTCTTCATCTCTTCCCCTTTTCCTCTCTTCCTCCTTGTCTCTCTCTCTTTTCCCTCCTCTCTTTCTTTCTTTCTCTTGTCGTTGTCCCCCCCTTCCCCCCCGCTCCTCCCCCGCTTCATCTTTGGTTTTTTTTTCTTTCTCATTCATTCATTCATGCATTTAAAAAATGGGGATAAACTTGCTCTGGATATGGTAATTTCTATATTGACTGACAGGTGGACAGCAGGAAGTCCTTCAGTACTACGCTTTCCTTCGGGCAATGAATATTCACCAGTGTATTGTTGTAACCATTTTAAGCAGAGATTCCATCTTTTCCCTTGGGATGACTGTTGAACAAGGAAGAACGTATTCCTATCGTAAAGATTTCTCTTTTATTCAGCTAAATTTTAATTTTATTTCATTACTTGAACTGAAGCCTTGTAATACTCTTCTAACCTTAGCGATTGTCACATTAAAAGCTCTGTAGTCTGGCATGTCCTTCTATCAGGGACACTTTGCTCAGATTTACTTCTTTCAACCTGCTCCCTCAAACTTGGTCCTTTAACCAAGAGATGAGCTGAAGAGCATTGATCCAAAGCCAATGAAGTCAACAGGAAACTTTCCAACACATTCTGAATGTTGAAAAAATGGATGTTGAGAAAGAAAAGAATGGTGCATGTAATAAGAGGAGTAAGTAATGAAAAGTGGAAGAGGGAACGCAGAGAAAGTACATTAGAGAAGGAAGAAAAGAACAGTAGAGAGATAACAAGTAGTTCATTCCACATTTTTAACATTTTCCAGAGACATACAGGATTAGCTTCATGTCTACTGACCAATCCTTAATGCTTTGTCAAATCTTATTTCAAATTAATCAAGCAACAGGGCTTTCACTTTTCCTCTTGTTGAATATCATCCCATTATTTTTAATTGTGGTCCATTGCTCCACCTTTCAAACGCCCTTGGTTATGGATCTTGTTTTCCTATTCCTAGGTCTTTATTTACTCAGGCTAAACAAATTCCACTCTTTCAATCTGATAATGTCTGAATGTGAAAGAGGGGGATGGTGACTCTGGAATTGTTTCATTCAGAGAACAAGGTTAAAAATATATTTCTGGCTGAGTGTCTTGTTTTATTAACGGTGCTTAATTGATCATGGTGGAAAGGCTGTTATAGTCAAGTGGAGGAGGGTGTTACCTTCTACAGCATTTTCCAGCAAATTTACTTAATTGTTTCTGTTTACTGCATACCCATTAGTGCTCTATCACGCATTAAAAGCAATGGGCAAGATTAATAACAGCCTGCTAACCCCCAAAATATCTGAACCACTTTATGTATTGATGGCAAGTGACTCATTAAGTTTAAATGGGTATAAGCTATAATTTTCATCACCTCTTTTTTTTTTTTTCTTCCTAAAACTCAACATAACTCTAATGATTTAATACTTTATAGAAACAGGGAAGATCAGAAGATTTGCCAACTCCAATCATGAGGAAAGATAAATACTTGGAAATATGAACGCATAACACGACAACAGTTAATTAACATCTTTAGCGTGTTTGCTGCATTTCTTGTTTACAGATTACAGGGCACTTTTTGAAAGGAAATAAGCAGTGTCTAACAGAGACAGTGAGAAGAACAATATTCTCTGTGCTGTTTCGGAGGCCTCGTAGAACACAGAAATTTGCTTCTGCTCTGGAAAGTGGACCTGCTGCTTTAGACTGAAGGTAAATGGGTTCCTATAAATCTATGAGGAAAATAAAGGACTCAGGCTCAGAGAAGACTGTAAAAATCTGTACATTGAGTAGCTTATACATATTATAATAAGATAACAAGCAAATTCCCCATGTCTGTCCAGTTCATTCTTCTCCTTTAATGTAGAAAGCGAATCATAGAATCATAGAATCATAGAATGGTTTGAGTTGGAAGGGACCTCAAAGGTCATCTAGTTCCAAACCCCGCTGCCATGGGCAGGGAAATCCTCTGCTACATCAGGTTGCCCAAAGCCTTATCCAACCCTGCCATGAACACTTCTAGGGATGGGGCATCCACAACTTCTCTGGGCAACCTGTTCCAGTGCCTCACCACCCTCAGAGTGAAAAATTTCTTCCTTATATCTAATATAAATCTGCCCTCTTTCAGTTTAAATCCATTGCCCCTTTTCCTATCACTACATGCCCTTGTAAAAAGTCCCTCTCCAGCTTTCCTGTAGGCCCCCTTTAAGAACTGGAAGGCTGCAATAAGATCGCCCCGGAGCCTTCTCTTCTCCAGGCTGAACAGCTTCAACTCTCTCAGCCTGTCTTCATAGGAGAGATGCTTCAGCATTCGGATCATCTTCATGGTCCTCTTCTGGACCCTCTCCAGCAGCTCCATATCCTTCGTGTGTTAGGGACTCCAGAGCTGAATGCAGTGTTCCAGGTGGGGTCTCACGAAAGCAGAGTAGAGGGGAAAAAATATGGAACGCTTCATGAATTTGCATGAAGTACGGCAAAGCTAGTTTATACCCCCATACCCCTAGTTCTCCCTGATCATACAACCAAAAACCAGCAGAAATGCACTGTTACAAGACAGTATTTAATTTTTTTGTTTGTTTGTTTGTTTTTTTTGACACATGGAGAAATTAAGATAACGGTATCTCCCTCTACCTGGAACTGGTCTCAGGCTACATTTCTTGACTTTGTCCTGGAGTGTGAAATTCCGAGGCACTTCTCAGGACGTGAAACCTTGGTTTTACCTGTTTAAAAATTTTGGAATCAAATTCAGGTGAATACTCAGCTCCTTTTAAAGTAAGTGGAGACTTGATGCAAGCTTCTTCGAGCACTGTGGGATCTTCTGTAGTCAATACAGAGCACTCCCAAAATAAGACCTTAAAAAATGAGTCTTTTTTCACACACATGAATCAAGGGACTAGTTCAGCACAATTTTTGTAAGAATTACCAATATTGCTTACTTTAAAATGTTTGACTGGCATGTAGGAAAACAACAAACAAAAAAAACTTGGAATTATTTGCACCTGTGATCTGTGCGGTGATCAAGTGAACCTTGTTTGAGCAACATGGTTTAGGTACCCTGACAGTGCAGGGCGAATGGTTGGACTTGATGATCTTGAAGGTCTCTTCCAACCAGATGATTCTATGACTGTATGATTGTTTTCTTCCTGAGTCATTGTTTAAGGGACAAAAGAAGCCTTGATTTTCTTTCCTCTGTCTGTCCTCTATTCACTGGTAGCTCTGCATACCTCTGTTTCTGCTTATATAACAGACTTTCTTACACGTAGCACTTAAAATTCTATGTCTGATATCTATTTTTTCATATAAACTCAGAGCGATTCTACTCACTTAAATGAGGCTAGTCCTAATGCAACCTGGTATTGCAAAAGAGAGTGTAATATATATTAATACAGTTATGCACATAGTTATGCTCAGTAACATCTTTCAACAGTTTTAGTGTAAAAACACAACTAAAAATCCTGCTTCATTCTTCATTCTTCCTGCTATTCCTCCCACCCTCTTATTCACGATATGTATTTGTCCCTAACGTAAGACTGCAAAATGTATTTGCACACAGCGAAAACAGATTTCTATTTATCATCTGTTTAAGTCAGATAAGATCCTTGTTGTGTATGTAATTTCTCTTTATCTGAAGACTTCTTGTGCCTCTCATTTTTTCTTTCATTTTAATGACTTTATTTTCAGCTTTGATTTCATTCTCAGGATCTTGTTTAGTTACTGGATCTTTGGGACTGTTTACCCCTTGGAAAGCCACCTGATTAATTTTAAGACTCACAGAGACAGATTCTCAAATCATTTTTGTTATGGTGACCATTCTTCAAGTTTTATGTTTTCAACAATAATGATAAAAGAATAAGTAGCAACAGTACCAAAACAATGATATCTTTTAGAGTTTAATGCAATACCCAGTGAAGCTCCTGAAACTCTTCCCACTAATTTGAAGATAAGTCATTTTGCAGACTCAAAAATGAAAAAGATAAACATTTATGTATTCTTTTTTCTACTGAGTGTGTGCTAAAGGTTTAATTACAGGATGTTGTCTTGTAAATATTTAATCCAAAATCTTTATTAAAGAGGTTAAGCTAACCGGAGTGTTAAACTTTGTGCTTAATAACAAACACCTGTACAAAGGAACTGTATTCCTTGAATTGTTTGTCATAAGTTAGTGTCAATTCACAGGAAAGGCTGCCTTTTAAAGCCTGTGTCCTTCACGTGTGTCCTTCTGGGTTCATAACCCTGCATTTGTACTTGCAGAATGAGTAGATATGCTGCTTGATGGCATAAAAATTGCCCTCTGCATGAAACAGGTGCATGTGTGAACATAGATGATTGAATTGTTAATCCAGAATTTTGTTCAGTTTCAAATCATTCTCTTGGTTGCAAGAATCTTTGATAAAATATGCATACATACCACAATGCACGCGTAACTTTAAAAAACACTTGAAGGTAAAATTCTAAGCAACTTCTCTCACAAAACAACACATCAATATTTCATTGTAATTAGTACAGCTTGTACTTTGAGTGGTGTGAGGGTGTTATGTTAAAAAAAAAAAAAAATAAAAAAAATGAAGCCAGCTACTGGCAGGTTTGTGTGAGACTAGATTCTCTTGGTTAATAAACCCCCTTTTATATACTTACTGTCTTCTTTCTGGAGCTGTGATGACCAGCTGGATAATCTGTAGAGTTTTATAACTGGTGACTACTACAGCTTCTCTTCTAGGAGTTATTGGAAAGAGTGTTCTCTAGGCACACAACAGTAAGTAACTTTCTGAATGTCCTGCGGCATCCATTCAGTATAGCACAAGCTCTATATCCGTTATCTATTCCTACTTGTCTGCTTTTCTGATGCAATTACTTACACTGAAATACCGTCTGAAATGCATGGTTGGCATCACCTAACTCCAAGTTAAGCTGTTTTTTTCATTTGTTTGTTTTGTTTTGTGCTTTTTGCTGTTGTTGGTCTTTTTTCACTTTCTAAGGAGATCTCTCATTTGCCTTAGTACTGGATAGACATTCTCCTTAGCTCATGCTTGTGCACTGACACCTCCGAGGAGTTTTCAAAGTCGGAGTTCATTAGGATGCATTGATGTTAGGGGTTTTAAGACTCTACCTCCCTATTACATCAAGTCTTTTCGAAAAGTTATGAACAATTGCACCCAGAGCTTTATAATGTAAACTGATGTACTATCCAAACTACAGCTTTTCCGCAACATGATTGCCAAATTATCCTTTAACCAATGAAATAATGACAGAGATTTATGATTACCACAAAACTAAAAGGTTCTCCAGCTGTTGTACTGATTGCCTGTGAATGATTTCTTTTTATAAATTTACTAGTCTACATTTTCAGAGGCAACTTGTGATTTTTCTTTGTGTAGTACTGTTAACTCCATGTTCCTGAAAAAAATGAGTTAAATTTTTCCAAACGCATCAAGTTTTCATTAAAAATCTGTCTATACATAATGTACATATGCTATCATAGATATTTTCTATGATTTCTTCGTATACTAAGGTCTATACTATTCTTCAGAAATAAAGGCTAAAAAAGTCTTTATACAAATGAAAATGATTTTGCTGTTAATAACACCTGAGAATTGGTGCTTTAATAACATGTCAAGTATTATCAAAAAATGCAGTGAGATATAAAGAATTGAAGAATGCAAGAGAGAAGAGAAAATAGCAGGACTTTTTGAGAATGTCACCCTTAAACATGATAATGTGACTTCAGCTTCGGTTGCATTGTTGCTCATTGTTTCCCATTGCTTATTTTCCTCATTACATTCTGAATTTGGCCTTCCAAATGTTGTTACGACTAATATTAAAAGTCACTTCAGAACAACAAAAAGAAGTACTGTAAGATCTTCTTAAAACAGAGTGAAAGAAATTGGTTTTGATTTATATAAATTAAGCTTCCTTATCATAGTAATTTACAAATCATGGAGTTAGATTTATCTAGCCGATGTTAATCTTCCTCCTGATAATTGTTAAAGTTCTCTTCTGACCCAATTCATAGTTAAAAATCAAAAGAGTAAGATTTATGTTCATTTGTTTATTCATTTTGTAAATCTGTAGGCCATTTTGCTGGCAAAGGCTGGAGTAGAAAGATCCAAGAAATATTGATTTTTTTCTTCTTCATGACTATTTAATTGGTTAAAGTGTGCACCATTCTCACAAGCCAGAAAGTTGATGCTGGTTACATTTTAATAAATGTACTCCTCACTCGATCAATACATCCCTGAGAAAAAAGTGCTGCTCTATCATATGTTAATGGGAAGAAAATCTTTTTACTATAGTCAGTCATCATGACAAACAAGAATATGAAAAATGTTAATGAAATGACCAGCTGTCTATAAAATGAAAGACTTGGAAGACAGTTTCCTTTCTTCCTTTAATTCAATGAAACAAAATGGAAAATTACACTGGAGCTTGTTGAACTGGAGGTAATGTTCACAGTCAGAAATCAAATGCCATGAAGTAGGTCAGAATTGGACTTAACATGCTTGGGAGACAGGGACTGGAATTCACTGTGGTTGTTTTGACATAGAATATATTCACATGACCATAGTGGAGAAATGAGGCCCAGTCCCAAAGACGGATTTAGAGTTCTGACTCTTATCTGGGTTTTAAGAAGTCCTTTGATAGAATTGATTTCAGGAAATCAATCTGAGGTTAGAAGAGTTCTAAGAAGAATCTGAGAACCTAGATGTGTTGAAAGATGTTACATTTAGAACAGTATTTTTTTCCTTTATCACTTTTATCTCATTAATATTTCCAATGGAGGCAGAAGTATTGAAGTATCTCATAACTTGGAAGGAGCTGGCCAATTCCTGGAAGACATTTTAACTCTTGACTAACTGAACGGTTCAGGGCCTATAGTCCCTACATACCAACAACAGCAACAGCAGTAACAAAAACTATAGGCAACTGAAGAGTACAAAACAACTGATATATTGATCATGGAAAAATCTCTGTGAGGCAATAAAAATTAGTAAAGAGAAAGATTCATACTTCAAGCCTTATTTCTTTTTGAGATTCGGGCACTTCTATTAAAGGGATAGTTAGGCTACTGTAGCCAGACAGCAGGGAAAATACCTTCAGGGTACAATGAGTTAGGGACAGCTGGAAGTGCATACCCCTAACCATGAGTTACAGGAAACAGTTTTAACTGAGCACATTACTTTTTGAAAATAGCACTACATGTGATCAAGGCTACCCTAAGTGCAGTAGAAATATTGACTTAATTTTTTTAAGTAAATGATTATCGTAGTCTTTATCAGAACACGTCTTTCTGCTACTGTTAAAATATTTTGGTTTGGTTTATTTGATTTTAAGTGTAAAAAAACTACAAAACAACAACAACAACAACAAAAAAAAAACCCACAGAAAACCCCAAACAAACTAAAACCACAAGTGGTCAGGTTTGTCTAGCTGATATAAGAGAATGCATACAATGACTGAATCTTTCTCTGTGCTACTTAATTTCATTCTTTTATTACTTCTATGATCTTAACAGATGAATGCACCAATAGCTCATTTTGGTCATAACTCATCTCTGCCTGTCTGGTTTACTGCCATCAATAATATTACATTTAGAACTTAGCTTTAAGCATTGCTAAGATCTTGATCCAATTCTCACTGGAGAGACTTGCTAAATATGAATCTTCCCACTGATTTCAATAGGCTTATTAGGGCTTAACCGATGCTTTTCATTAGAGATTGTCCATTAAATTTAGGTCTAAACTCATACTGCCTGTTAGTTTATAATGCATAGCAAAAGAACATGGATAAGAAGTATTGCATAGCAAAAGAACATGGATAAGAAGTATTTATACTTATGAAAGTCCAAAAGAAAGAGAAAGAGCTGTCTAAACAAAAGATCATTTGCAAAACATAATGAACCAGATTGTTTAAAATTTGACCTCACTGAAGACCTAAGGAATTTGAGTTAGAGAAGAAAAATTGGTAGGGGCTCACAAGGATCATACTTTGCTGTAAGATGTTTTTCAAAATCATACTTTAACTCTCGCTAAGTTAATAGCATTATACACTATATTATGTATTCTGAGAAGATAAATGTGTGAAATAATTTTTTTCTTTAGTTATTATTACTTTTTTCTCTCTGTCCTTTGCCTTTTTTTTCTCTCTTTTTTTTTTCTTTTTTTCACTAACTGCTGCTGCTTTTCAAGAAACACCATGGAGACAAACTGCAGAATGTAAAAACACTTGAAAATCTCAAGAGTTTCTGAAACCTTAGTCCTTAAGTGAGGCTTTAATCACAAGAGACACACAGGTGATTTTTTTCCCACCTCTGGCAAGTGAACACAATGGAAGAAGAAACCTAAAGATTCTAGCCTAAAGAGGTGGTAATTAATGAAGACTGAAACTAGTGCCTTGGTATGTTGTGATAAATGTGGATCTTTTGGGGATTAGTCTTACTACCTGAAAGAATTGACTCCTCTTTTTATTCTTGGAAATGCTGCAAGTATTTGAAACAATCTTTCTCACCTCACACATGTCCATACAATCATCCAGTAAAATCATTCAGTCTCTGGCTCCATTTTCTGATTTGATATTTTCTACAAAAAAGAATATTAGCAGGAGCATTCAAGGGAGAAAACATGTACCAGATAAGTCATTCCTTCTTCAGGTGGTGTCCAGATATTCCCACTCACTGAATAGCTTTACAAAGAGAAAACTGAAGAAAAAGAAAAAATGAGTCTTGATCTAAGAGACATCAGGGACATACTCTTCCAAATATCTAAGGTAGGTGCTACGTCTTCTATTAATGTCAGATTGTAATTTAGCAAAGGGAGTTCCACACGACAACATACACATTTCTGAAAATGGGGGATGTGCCTAAATATAACCACTGGTTTTATACAGGTCTTTGTGAGAATCGACCTAATTCCATTTAAACAAGATAGCATGTCACCATGTAAGAGTGATATATTAATGATCAAATTCCTCTTTACAACATCTAAAATATTACTGGATTACTAGGTGACAGGGACAAGTACTTTCTGTTATTAGATATAAATAAACTAGATGATTCTTTGATTTTTTTTTTTTTTTTATCTCTCAAGGAACCAGATGAAATATTTTTGAATTGAAATACAGAATTTCCAGGAATATGTCATCTCAGAAAAATACACGAGAAGTTGACTGAATGATTACCACGAAATTTGTCTGTCATCCGAAGAAGATTCTTAGGTAACATGTATGTAGCATCATTTATAAAATCGAGAATACTGTAGGTCATTTAAAAATGTCTGCAGCATTCTCACTCTCTGTTTAGATTATATGGCTATGAAAAAAATATATTTGTATAATAAAATAAAAGTAATTTTCCTATTAGTTCAGCCTATGGTTCTGTGATGGAATGGAGTCTTTGTGTTGCATATATAATACAGTGTCCTTCTTAAAGTTCTTTGTTGTTTCCAGCATGTGTGGCAACTAGATGTTTCCCCTATGGGAAATGTCAATATACCTACTTTTGTTGTTACTGAATGACTTGATTTAGTTTTCCAAAAACTAATTCGAAACAGTAGTCAGTATTTCATGAAATCTTGGAGAGATTTAGGGTGGGTTTTTTGTTATATATTCATGAAACTTGATGTCAAAATTTCTCAATATATTTCTGAATGTCTGAAGCCTCCATGACTCGCAGTATAAAATTTGGAAACGGTGAAGTCTGTTCAAAACAAATATCTCAAGGATATCAAGGTCTTATCAGTCCTGCCCAGAGTGTTTAGCACTTGCACATGTCAGCTTGAAGAGCTTTGGATCAGCTCCTAATTCAATAGCAGAAATGAACTTTGAAACTTGAAATCTTGTATACAACTTTAGGCACACTATATAGCAAGGGTGCGTTGGATCAGTGGTCTTTGAAAGCCAGGTTATCTTGCGTACCAGTTTGATATATGTAATCTAGTATACCTGAAGACAGGGGTCCTGGAAAGCTGAAATCCCTGCTGACTTGATGGTCAATACACCACACAAACTCCTTAGAAACACAGACTTTGGGTTGCTAAAACATAATAAAGTAGGTTGTGAAAAATCCTTTAGAAAAAATCTTAAGAAATCATTCAACAGAAACTTGAAAATGTTTTGGTGCTGGTTAGTGGAAGCTGACATATAAGTGAAATATATTAACCTTGATGAATTGGCATTTTACATCAAAATCCTAGACCATCAGAGAATTCCCAGATAGCTCTAAATAGATGCTGCAACAAACAGTAAGCAGTAATACCCTTAACGATTTTAAAAAGAAAATATATACCTTTCATGTTAAATTCAGACATATTATGGTATCATATGCTATGAAGTCAGAGAAAATGTGGAATAACGTAAAGATATTAAAGATAATGAAGACATGAAAGGCAAAATTGGAAGCTGATATTGTATGTTACAAAACCAAATTCCTATATTTCTCCAGCGTCATTGTTTTCAAAAATACAAGCATCAAAATCCATATTATTTTGGGGGGAAGGAAAGGAGAAAATGCTAAACTGCAATAATATATCTTACTTGAATTTATTTTATCCAAGTATTTAGAATAACTTTTAGCAGAAAATACATATGTAGGGATTTTTTAACATTAATGATTTTGAGAAAATAGTAGTCTGAATCTCAGAGAGCATGGTTTCACTATTAAGCAACTACCTCTAGGCAGAACAGAAGAGGTTGAAGTTCTGCATCAAGAAAGACCCATTGGATAAGTACATTATGTACTGAAGAAACCGTAATACAAGCCAGATGTAATTGCAAGAGAAAAGGAAAATGATATGTGATAAGTGTGTGTGTTTCATCACAAAGATGAGCTGGGATTTCATGTGAGGAATTCAGCACCAATGTCTTTTCTGTTTGATCTAAGCAACAGTGCTTTAAAGAAAACCAAAGGGTTTTTTTCTTTTTTTTTTTTTTCTTTTCAGAAGCATACATGGTCCTGTATACCAAAATGAGATATATTAGAGGTAAAATGTGGGAGACAAAGAAATGGAAAGAAGAGTATGAACATCTATCCTTTGCAGCTTCTTGATCTTTACAGCTTTACGGTTTGCTGAGTTAGTTAAGAAGAATTTTTTTTCACAAATTAATAATAAAATTGATGTATCAGTCATCTGGGTAGTAGACTCCCAAAAGCTAGCTAAACTCCCTATAATCACCTCTAACGGCTGAGTCTTCTGAATGATTCAAGACACCCATTACAGAATCCAAAACCTTCCCTCTGGAAGGGCCGATTTCTGCTCCCTGAGCTAGAAGGGGCACCGGACATGACTAAGTCACACTTACTGGGTGACCCAGTGCTTATCTAAATGGTAAGTGGCACTGGTGCATAAATGTCTGAATATGAGGTGCGTTGGATCAACCGGCTGGACCTGAAGGTCATGCAGCACTCTCCTTCCATGGAACCTTCAGAGTGATTCTCAGTAAACATGTCAAAATATTTCATTGCAACTTTTTTAAAAAACCAGACATTTCTGCAGAAAATGCTAATATCCAGAGAACCAAGGAAGTACAGAGAGATCAACATCATTTTTCTTTAAAAAATCAGTAACTAAAAATGACTTTTGGGTGGGTTTTTTGTTTGCTTTTTTTTTGAGAGGTGTGGGTTTTGGGATTGGTTTCTGGGTTTTGTTTTGGTTTGGATTTTTTTTCTTTCAGTTGGTTTGGTTTTGTTCTGTTTTGTTTTCTTAACCAATAAACAAAATATCCAACAAAACCATGAGTTGTGAACAGGAACCAAGAAAAAAATTAGTCCACAATTTTTTTCCTTTGTAGAAGACAAAACTCATTGACAAAAATTGAGTTTCAATAAATATCAGAAATTCTATAAGATAATGGCAAAAGTGATGGGTTTGAGTTTATTGCATTTTCTTTGAAAGTACATCATAATAACCAAAAGATCCCAAATCTAATTAAAGAAAATTGATAGTGTGCTTCAGTTACAATGCTCAAAGAGATGTGAAGAATATTATTACCTTAATAAACAGTCAAGACTAGGGAAGAAATTACCTATTCTGTAGTTGGAGTATTATACCCATGTGTCCTGTTGTTTACTTGTTAGGTGATAGTGTTATCAAACCTGTCCTTCAGTCTTTATGCATCTTGTAATAAGTATTTTATCTGAACGAATCTTTATCCTGTAGTTTAAATAAATTCAACTGTATAAATAAGTTAAATCCTATTTTGAAAGATGCGTTTATTTACATTTATTCTTTTACAGCACATCGCTGGAAAGTATTTCATTTGATTTGAGAAGGAGAGAGCAGACTGACTGCAAAAACCAGAATTAACACACAGTAACATCCCCATAAAAAGCTATCTTTTTTTTTGCAAATACTTGTGCATTTGTGAGACTGCTCTGTGCAGCCAGGAAATGTCACTGCAGATGAATTTTAAATAAAGTGTTCATATTTCTTTGGGGATTTTCAGATCAGAAAAGGAAATAGAATATTTACAATTTGGTGCATAATTCATTTTCTGTGGGTAACCACCAGTTTTATTTCCACCCCCAGCCTGAATGCATTGAAATCTTGTTAAAAAATAAAAATCATAAATATTCAGCTACAAATATGAAGGTTAGGAGGTAGTAGTAATAATAATAGTAACAATTATTACTAGGTGATTTGAGGGTTTTTTTTGCTATAAAATGAAAGACTAGAAATTTCTAATAGATGTCCTACATTATTCTTCAAGGAAGAAATATGGTTAAGCAAAGCACTGTCACTTTGACATTGTTCAAATGCGGATTTTGTACACCTGTAGATTGTATGTCTCTGATCTTGTCACCAATTTTTCCCTTGTCCTAGTACCATTGACTTCAGCAGAGCTGCCTCAGACTTACATCTGTGTAACTGCACAATCTTTTCGCCCAGCAACTTGCATTCTACCATGGCATTGGCACTGCACTGAGTAGAAACAGTCCTTTTTTGTGAGTTGTTGGTACAAGGCTCAGTAAAAAAGAGTCCTGATTCCTGGTCAGGGATGCCACCTCATCCTGTTGAGATGCCACCTCAACAATGATAATGCACTGATAATTATATAATTATGCAGTTCTTCAAGATGAAAAATGGAGAGTGTGCAAATATATGTGCAAAACATATTTTTTTTTTTCCTCTTTGCTGGAAAAATCTAGCAAGGTTGTCTCATCTCACTGCTAACCTGATATACAACAGATAAAAAATTTCAGTCTGATTTCATGACTATCAGAGCCCCTATATCACTCTGCATTTATGGAATATTTCAAAGTTACGTTCATTTCTATCTCAGTCAAATCTCAGAGATGGCTTTGCACTTGATAACAGAATGAGGCTGCCAAGTTCCTTATAAAGGAGGAAATGGCAGGAGTGCATTTAACCTATTTTGAACAAATTACATTGGCTGACAGTCAAATATCATATTGATTTAACATTGCTCACTGTATAATTTGCTACATGGTCCTAGTCCAGGATATCTCACTGACCTTCCTTTACCTCTGCATTATAGGTGGCTTCAAGTTTACTGAGATATATTTCTAACCTGTTTTAATGTTAAACATTAAACAGCTTCCTGCTGAAACGCCCCTAAAAGGCATTCTGTGTTTTTTCCACAATAATCTTTCTTAAAACTACGTTGCCAACAGTATTGGACATGTGCCTGATTTTGGGACCTAAACTTCAGTGATGTAGATTGTTCAGTTATTCGTTTTAAGACTGTGTGAATAGTTATACCAGTTAATTTTTTGGCTATTCAAAAGCCTTATTGAGTGCTTTTGGCTTATATCTCTGTTGTGGTTTTATAATAAAAGGAACTGAGGATCAAGACAAGAACAGAGAGGGAACACCCACCAAGCATGGTCCCGGACAAAACATGACTCAGTTTTTTTTTCTTAAAAAAAACCAATTATTAACAGTTGCTTAAACAAGGACAAAAGGAAACAAAACCCGTTACTTGAGAGGATAAAGAGTAAACAAGGACAGATCTTAAAACAACACCTCCGCACCCCCTCTTTCCTTTCGTTCCTGGCTGTACCTCCCCTGCAGTGGCACAGGGGGACAGGGAATGGGGAGTACAGGTCAGTTCATCCATGCTGTTACTGCCGCTCCTTTCTCAAAGGAGGAGGAGTCCTTACACCATTTTTCCCTTGATTCAGTGGATCCCCTACTCACGAGAAAAATCCACAAACTTCTCTCAGGCTGAGTCCTACCCGCAAGACGCAATCCTTCCCCATCAGATTACTCCAGTGCGGGCTTCACCACAGTCTCGGATTCTTATGAAGTTGCTGCCACTCACTTCGGCGTGGATTGTCCCACGGACTCTAGATGCCTCATGACCTCGTCGTGCATCCCATGCCCCATTATTAACAGTACCTGGTCGTGCATGCCATGCTCCATGATCTCTTCTAGGCTCAGGCATCTCTTTCCCTGATGTGGGCTTCTCCACAGGTCGCGAGTGTGTCTCTGCTCCGCCCAGTCTATCTTGGTTGCAGGGTGGCCACCTGCCTTCTCATCACGGATTGCAAGGGAAACTTCAGCTCCAGCACAACTCCTCCCGCTCCATCTTGACTGACCTGGTGATGGTGTGGCCGTTTCTTTTAGATCTTAGTCCTCTCTGGGTGAACTCGGCCTGGTAAGCACCCCGGGAGCGAGGTATTTCCTGAGTTCCCCATGCGGCTCCGTCACCGCCATCTTGAGCACGTGGCGCCGGCCCGGTGCAGGCAGCTGCCTGGCCGGGAGCGAGGGCAACGCCCTCCTCCCTTCTCCTTGCTCCTGGGCAAAAGACCTTTTCCCGTCCCTTTGTCTCAACTTAAATAGGGCAATTTGCAGAGGCGCCAATTTGGCTCAACCCCCCGAGGGGGATGGGACTCAGATCTGGTGGCACAGGGAGCAAATCCCCTCTCCTGCCACCAGAACGCACCCCCTCCCCATCAAACTATCACAATCTCCAATGTCAGATAAATCTTGTACCCAGCATTTACATTCACAGACCAAGCACACTGCTAGCAGAAGTTAAAAGATTTTTTCAGGTAATAACTGTCTTTTGGAACAGACTATCAAAGTTTATTTGAAGATATCAATCTGGCCTAACTTCAGACATCTAAAATTCAACTGTGTAGTCTAACCTACCAAAATAAGTTTCTACTTTAGTCTGTGAAGGCATATCAAGACTCCAGAAGGAAATTTATCTCTTCTCAGAATCCTGTTTTAGGATGAGACACGTTGTGCTCTCTCTCTGCCTCACCCTCATTCGCTAGATCCATTCAGACTATGTAGATGAATTTAAGAGGCATGACTCTCACCTTTAAAACATACAGGCATCCGGCTGAAATCCATTCTGCATCTTCAAAATTAAACCGTAGAGCTTTTTGCAGTTCTTCATATTTTTCTAGATCTGATATTTTTAAGGATATATTTCTTCAAAAGCTGTTCTTATTTACCAAATTATGAGTAAGCCAAAAGCTTTGTTTTTCCTATGTGCAATCAGAAATTGTTCTGTTCTGGACTCTATCCTTGGCCTTTCTTAAACCTACTGTACAGAACAACTATGCATTACCAGGAGAACTGGCAGATTAACCTTTCAGGCCTTTGATAACTATAATTCCCTGCCTTCTACTATGTCAGGTTGCCTGGAGGCTGTTGGAAAGTGTTAACCAGGAGTATTAACTCATATTAATCAATGACAGTGCTAGAAGTAGAGGAAGATGCTGAGGGTTCTCGTAATAACGTTTCACGTGCCTTCACTAATCAGATTACTGTGCCATTCCGCAAGTTCCTCTTGGACAGAGCTTTATTTAGCGACATATTGGTAGACTACTTGATACGAACATGCCATTTTGTCAGTTGTATTTCTTTGCAATTTTAAATGGTTAAGTATGAAAACTATTCCACCCATTCAGCTAAATTTCTTTACTTCCCTTACATGTCTTCTCTAAAGGTAAAAGCTGTGGATAGTTCCAGAGACTAAATATTGAATCCACGTTCTGTGGGGGCACATATCTTTAAATAAAGATCCTGATGTTTACTGCTATTCATCTCTCCATTCCCAAGCACTTGCCTTTGGTTTGAATATAATAACCATTTCTGTTTGCAGAAAACAATATGGGCTGCTAAAGAGAGGTGTTTATGATGTGCAGAAGGTCTTGCCTTACAGGGTTACCTGTGTTTGTCTTGGTGTTTTGTTTTGTTGTGTTGTGGTATTTTTTTTTTCAAATGGTACCATCTCTGTCTGAATGTAGTTGGTTTCAGTTTAGTGATTTTTTGTTTGTTTTTTTTTCCCCTCATCCCTCTCTTTTCTTTATGTTTAAATGGTGCTTTCTTCAGGTCAGAGCTTGTCTTTTGATCTGTGTTCAAACAGCACAGTGATATTTTCATACATAGAAGCTGTTCTTAAATATTGTCATAACTGCTACTGAGAAGGCAACATGGCCGTATTTGTTCCTTAACAGCTAATCAAGCTACTTAAGTCAGGGGAATCATCATTTTAGGCTCCTTCTCTAGTTAGTCAAACGGTTTATGTCTTGTGTGTCTTCTTTCTCGATGGGATATGTCCTCGATCTAAGACAAGAATTTTCTCCACTTACCTGTTTTGTTTAGGTGCCCTGAGTTTGGAATTTTTTTTCCCCCCTCAGATATTTTAGCGCTGATTCTCATCATTCAGTAATTCTTCTAAACAGATGTGAAAATAAGGCTGTTGACTGAAGAGACCTTTTGGGTGAAAATAGGAAAATTCTGCAGTATTTTTTACTTGTTTACCCATGTCCCATGTTGTTTGCTTTATGAACATGTCCCTCTTCATATATGTGCTGAGAAAGGACTCTTGTACTAACAGACCTAGAATAAGGCAGAAAAAATTGTAGAATATTTTAGCTTAAAATTGAAATCAACAGAAGTTTTATGCTGACCAATAATAATAATACTAAAAGTTGTGATTCACCTAATGTGAAAACACTTGATAGTTCTAGATGAATTATTTTAATAGCAGACAAATAGGGAAAATTAGCCTTATTGTTGATGTAAGTAAATTAAGGCTAGTTTAATAAAAATAAAAGCTTTTTTTCAGCATTTATACTAAGGCAAGTATTTAGTTTCATGTCTTCTTCAATATATTTAAAAGTCTCATTTTTAAATGTTTCTTTTCTAGAATGGCCTTAGCACTTATTAGGATAATTCTGTAATCAGACAAAGCACTCCTTTTGGGCTTATTAAAGGAAGGACTGATTGCAAGTCACTGACTACAGTTATTCACACACTTTTATTTTTCTTAATATTCATTGTAGGGGGGTAGTGATAAAGTTTTTGGTTAAATCAAACAGAAATTTCAAGGAAAAAAAAAAAAGCACAGAAACTAAAACATTTAAATTGTCCCTAGATTTTATTCTGGGACTTCAAATCCTTTTTTTGTGTGTTTTAGAATAGTCCTTTTCTTTTTTTCCAACAGAAAGCCTTTAAAGTTAAAATACGCAAATAAACCACATATTCAACACTTTTCTGCCAATGCACTGAGTTTGAGTTACTGTTGCAATAGTCTGACAATCAGAAAAATAAAAAAAAAAATTTAGCAATTAAATCACAATTACTAGCTACAATAAAGGTATTTTAAAAAATCACCCTCTCCCACTTAAATCATAACAAAAATATTGTGGTTAGGTCTGCACAATCAGGGAGCACTACTGACTCCTTATTTATCAAGCCTTACAAGTAGGTTTTTGTGTTCCAGAAGCCTTAAGCATATGTTTAACTGCTTCCCTGAATCAGGGCCTGAATCATGACTTGCACCTATTCTTTCTCTACCTGCATCAGCACTGAGACATCATCTGTATTTCTACTTAGGATTTTTTGTGACATCGTCAACACAGGAACAAGATCTCTGCAGATTCTTTTTTTTTTCCCCGTACCTGCAAACAGCTTTCATCAAAAAGGCTGAATCAAATAACTATCTAAAATAAGGTAGGTATTTGTTTATCTTACCCTAAGAAGAAATAAACACACATTTATACACTCTCAGAGACACACACAGATGTGCTAAAGGGATGAAGTGCTGCCTTCACTGCAAATGACAAGAAACCAAATGGATTGCTTAAAGCATATAGCCTCTTCTCCCTCTGCATGGGGAAATGGCTGTAGCTTCTGTATGTTAGCTGTCTAGAAAAAAGTTTATTATGCTTTCTATGTCTTGCTCTTTCCCCTCCTCTCTCTCCCCCCGTTTCTCTTTCAGTTTATCAGTTCATCACATAGCAAATGTGACGTGTCCTCAATATATCTCCCTTTCAGATTTCATCGACCTATGACCCATAATGTCCCAATTTGCTTCAAGTACTTTTATTTATGCCATTTCTAGGACCTATACATTTTGATCCAAGAAACAGTATTCTCTCCTCAGTGCCTATGGTGCACACTTTGCAGGTACCATCAGTTCAGAAAAAGCAGTCACCCAATATATGAGATTGTGACAAGGTATAATGTAATGGTAGTTATGTGAACCTCCAATAAACTAGTGGTACTTCACAGATTACTTGGAGAGAAAGTCTTTTAGCGTGCTTGAAGAAGTATGAAATGAATTTCATTTCCTTCTCATTTGCCTTGCTTTTGAAAGGTTTCATGCAAGATATGTGACCAACTATTATAGTACTAATCCATCCATGACAGAGCTCAATTTTCCCTGAGAATTTACTTCTGAATGGGCTGCAGAAAAACTTGAAAGCTGAAAATTAAAGTACACTGAACAGAGCAACCACTGAGCTGTGGGCAGCTGTCTGTCAAGAAAAACCAGTTGGAACAAAAATGTAAATTAGATTTTATTTTTATTTATGTTTTTAAAGCAATCCACAGAGGTAAAGTTTTACAGCCCTGTGTGTAAACAAGAGCAATGAGATGGAAGTGATGACAAGCTGCTGTTGTTGTGAGTTATTCTCATTAAAGTAAATATAAAAAAAAAAAGAACCACGGGTTACTGACAATTTTAAAACAGAGTAATGTACTGCATTTAGTCACCCATTATGAGCAGAAACTCTGTGGTTATTCAGGCACTGTTTTTTTTTTTTTTCCCCTTTGTGTCACTAGCCAGATAATTTTGGTATTTTGCAGTCACAGTTCTTGAATAGGGTTCTGAGAATGGCTAAAATGAATTCTAAAAAATATAGTGCAATTTAAGATAATACTATAAAAATATTGTGCTTAAAAGAGTGATGTAAGCCTGTTACTCTTAAGCAGACACAAGATTGTGATGGTGCAGTGATGTAGTACTCGCCTACCGCACGATGGAGACAGCAGGTGTCACACTGTGTGGTACAGGCAGAAAGCCTGTGGTCCTTCCCACCCCTGCTTCTTGCCAGAGGAACAGGGATGAGGGATGAGAGGGGAGATGGATGGGGTGTCAGTCAAGCAAGGTGGCATGTTCAACCAATTCTATGTCAGGGAAGACACCCCATAAGAGGATTTTAAACGTGACTGCTTTAATTGACGTCAAAAGCTGATCTAGACTCAAATACACTGGGAGCAAGACAAATGAATGGGAGGCTGATTTCACACACCTGCTTACTATCTACACAATTTATATAGTTGTCACCATATGGGAAAATCAGGGTGGGACTTCCTTATTCTGACTATGGATGCTGGAACAAAGATGTTTCATAGAATCATAGAATCATAGAATCATCTGGTTGGAAGAGACCTTCAAGATCATCGAGTCCAACCATTCTCCCTGCACTGTCAGGCTCCCTAAACCATGTTGCTCAACACCAAATCTAAACGGTTTTTAAACACCTCCAGGGATGGGGACTCCACCACCTCTCTGGGCAGCCCGTTCCAATACCTCACACCCCTCTCTGTAAAGAAATTCTTCCTTTCTATGTGAGGTAGTCACGATGTCCTGGTCAAGGGGGAAAATCGAACCCTTTGGAACCATATTAGATATGGGCCTTAGATAAATATTGTCCCAGAAGCTCTCATTTTTCTCCACTGGATGTGAAGAAGTCTGGGTGAGTAGCTCAGATGGAAATGCCTACATGTAGGCAGAGCAATCTCATCCTGATGCATATCTTTACGTTAACAATGTAGTGATTCTCACTTTGCAACTCCCTGTACATAAGGACTAATTTCTTCACAAATATTGACAAATTTAATCTTGGCCTAAAAAGCGCTCTAGTTTGACTGTGAAAAGAACTATTTTTGTGGCACATATGATTACATTCTACCTCTGCCCTGCAGCAAAACTGCAAACATTTGTGAATTTGCCTGAGGCAAAAAGTCACCGTTTCCCAAATTACATGTTGTCTTCAACCATCTGATAATCACTGCCCTGGAGAATGAAAGGTGAAATAGAAGGATATTTGGTGAAACCAGAAAAAACATGAGATTCCCTCCCCCCAAACAGAATTGCAAATAATAGGACAGATCAGTAGAGCTGCAGCAATTTATGCCAGTTGAGAACATGGCCCAGAGCCCATTTCTTAAAAATACTATCTTTTTTTTGAATAAATGTTATGGCCAATATCAGCTAGAAGAGGCAAATATGTCCGTCTCCTTTCCACCATGTGACATTGAAGAAATATTCCTGAAAGTATTTTTAAGTGCTTTGACAAGTACGTTGTTCTCAGATCCCTACAGAAAATTTTCAAGGTGTTGGCCACAGGGAAGCTCACAGCATGTATGAAAAGTTGTTCATAAAGTTGGCAAATAATGCAAGAACTTCATCGGAAGGAACAGAATTTTTCTGAAGACAGCATTTGATGGGTACTGGGCATGTCAAACTTTTTCACACCCAAGTTGAAAAAATTACTGCCCGTTCCATGATTGATCCCAAAATATCTAAAAGAATTCATGAACACACTTTTGTCCCACAGAACTGATTTGCATGGTGTCCAGCACAGAGTTACATCTTTCTGTATATAATTCTAGATATTTTTCTGTACCTAATTTCATCCCATCACAGTTCTACCCACATACATATAGGCATCATTTAATACGTCTTGCTTCTCCTCTTTTTTTTTTAAATATTAAAAAATAAAAGGAAAAACTCAAAAGGCTTGTAATTAAAGTTCAAGAATGTTTGTCACCAAGATTTACCTTCTTTTACCAATTAATTATTTTCACAAATATATTGTTTATTTGTATTTAAACGACGTAAGTTTTAATGAAAGTCTCGATATTGCATTGAAAGACATCTGTATTAAGCCAGAAGTTAAAAACCCCTGTTACTTTTAAGATGCTGAGGTCCTGGTAAAGATACTTTTTCTCTTTTTACTTTCAGATAGTTTACATTGTTGGCAATGAAGGTTTGCTTCATTATATGATGAGGTATGGTATTATTAAAAGGAAGCGTAGCCTGTCAGAATAAGACCATCCCCATCTCAAAATGTTTGCACTCCTTGAAGAGAAGGTACCTTCTGCTACTTTCTCTTTCAGTATGTTTTACATTTAATGTCAATGTTGCAGGATCTCAGCTATCAGCATCTAACAAATGTGACAATTTTTGCTGTAAAAGAGGAGAATTTGCCAGGTCTCCAGCAGCAACATGTCTTAAGGTTTTACTGGCAAATGATGGTTTAAGAGCTGCCACACTGGATCTGTGTTGGTTCATCCAGCCCAGTGTCCTGCCTTGGTTAGTGTTTGGCGCCCAGGACTCCAAGGGTGGTGCAAGACACCTTGCTTCTGGAGGGGTCTCTGCAGGAAAAGTGCTTCTGATTTCCCAACGTCTCTACTGGTCGTTTTGAGAACAACAAACTTGAGTATTTTCTCCTCTTTTCTATTTGTAATCCAGGCTGTGGAATTTCATCCAGAAATTTCTGCCTTTGGTGAGTTTAAGTACCTGAAGACAGAGAAAGGCAAAAAAAGAACGCAACTTTCTTCAAAAAACCTAAGTATAAGAAGGAAGTTGCCTCTGTCTAAAATTCCTTTTATTTGAATATAGAACTATGCTATTTTATTGCAAAAGCAATTACAAATTTCTCCCTAACACTTGTTCTTCTGTCATTGTATGTCACTGACATCCATTTGCAAGCTTCTCGGGCAACAGGTGATAAAGTGTTGGAATTTATGCCAATCCTAAATGATGTTAAACGTATTGCAGAGTTCAAACCCCAACTGTTTTCAAAGCACTTCCTCTACCCTCTGCCCTCCTTGTTTTTGTTACGTCTTGCACACATACAAAAAAAGATTTCTAGCAGCAGAAACTTACACCTTTTTAGATTATTGGTATTTTCAATTGCTAGTATTAACTAGACATTTGCAGCCACTTAGGGGTAAGGAGGATAAGATAAATCTTAAGGGACAGACACTACTGCTGCACGGATAAGCCATATGATAAAGGTTTGATCCTGCTTAGTACCAAGTGCCTATTGCAAGCTGCTGAGCTGCTTCAGCTTTTTTTTTAACTTTTGCCAACACTAATTTCTTAAATTTATCTTGTCAGTTCAGATTCTTCCAGTATCATGAATCACATTTTGACATAGTCACAATGAAATACACTTTTCATTTTCTTCTGAAGTGGCTTTTTATGTTGGATTATTATTTTTGTAATTGTGTATTAAATAAGACATACTTCAGTCAAAATATTTATTTCTTTTGGCAAAAGATTTTTTATAAAAAAATATGAAGACCTTCCCTTTGCAGATTTTGTTCCAATCTCTGTTTTTTCTGCCTGTTTCTTTGCAGAAGATTAGTTCTCCAATTATTGGAAAATAGTTGTCATCTCAAATTCTTCTAAATTTCTTCAGGAATCATTCATATCATTAACTCTATTTCATTCCATACTAGGGCATCACAGTGCTTACCAGGGTATGATATTAATAAATTAGCTACCAATGGTAAAGCATTTGAAACGTATTTGTTAATGGGACATCTACAACAATAGTGTAGTGCATTATTTCTTTTCCATCAAGAGTGGTCCTGTGTTTCCACACATGTGAAAGACAAACATAAGTTTACTCAGTGGTAAGCGGATGAAATATAATGCATTATGATTCTGAGGACTCTTCTCAATCTAAATTACTCAAGGTCTGATTACAATCATCTCTTTGCATCTGTAGGCACCCAAAACAGATAAAATTAAAAAGCGTCTCTTTGTAAAGAAGTTTCATCTGAAGCTTAATTGCTGAGGTAGGATATAACAGAACTGTATTTCCTCCATAAAAAATTAGTGTCATCAGAATTGGAAATAAGTATGAACAGCAGAAGATTCAGCCAGATAACCAGTGGGATTTCCATTTTACCTATATTCCTACACGAAGATGGTTAAGTTTGACCATGGATGATCAGCATGGTTTTAAGGCTCTTCAGAGTAAGGAACAATATATATCATACTGCCTTAGGTCAAAACACATGTTTTTCATAATTTTAACACAAATTTCTTTCAAGCAATATACTATACGACTCATGATTTGGAAACTTCAAGAGGAAACAACTTCTATACTGTACTTAATAGTGAGAGAAAAAAATAATTGTTGGGGTTTATGCCATTTAATTAAATCTCACATTTCTTACTATACTAAAAAAGAACAAACACAATTTTATATATTGTAAATTTTTTGCTGAAATACATTCTCATGAGGAAAGAGAAAGCGTTAGCACATTATTTTTAAATAAAAGCTTAGAAATATACTGCAGGAAAAGCCTAGAACAACAAAAACAAACAAACAAACAAAAAATAAAGCAAAAAAAAACCACTCAGAAAAAAAAAACAGAAACAGCTAGCAAACATAGTGTGAATTTTCTCGACATTATACTAGTTGATACTCATTTTGTATGAATGGACACCAACTAGAGTGCATGGAGCTGCACCTGAGGATGGATGAGGTCCCAACTGAGAGCTTATGGGTGAGGATTAAAGGGAGAGAAGGGACAGGGGACATAGTAGTAGGGGTATGCTACAGACCACCTGACCAGGAGGACCAGGTGGATGAGGCCCTCTACAGACAGATAGGAGCTGCCTCATGTTCCCGGGCCCTGGTCTTCATGAGGGACTTCAACCACACCGATATCTGTTGGAAGGACAACACAGCAGGGCATAAGCAACCCAGGAGGTTCCTAGAATGCATGGATGATAACTTCCTTCTCCAAGTGGTAGAGGAACCAACAAGGAGAGGTGCTTTGCTGGACCTTGTTCTCACCAACAAAGAAGGGCTGATGGGGAATGTGATGCTCAAGGACAGCCTTGGCTGCAGCAATCATGAAATGGTGAAATTCGAGATTCTTAGAGAAGCAAGAATGGTGCATTGCAGGCTCACTACCCTGGATTTCAGGATAGCAGACTTTGACCTCTTCAGGGATCTCCTCGCTAGAGTACAATGGGATGAGGTCCTGGAGGGAAGAGGGGCCCAAGAAAGCTGGTTAATATTCAAGGATCACCTCCTCCAAGCTCAGCAGCGGTGCATCCCAACAAAGAGAAAGTCAGGTAGGAACACCAGGAGGCCTGCTTGGATAAACAAGGAACTCCTACACGAACTCAAACACAAAAAGGAAGCCTTCAGAGGGTGAAAACAAGGAGAGGTGATCTGGAAGAATACAAAAAAATTATCTGAGCAGCCAGAGATCAGGTTAGGAAAGCTAAAGCCCTGATAGAGTTAAATCTGGCCAGGGACATCAAGGGCAACAAGAAAATATTCTATAGATATTTCAGTGATAAAAAGAGACCTAGGGAAAATGTAGGCCCTCTCCAGAAGGAAACGGAGGATCTGGCTACCCGGAATATGGAGAAAGCTGAGGTACTCAACAACTTCTTTGTCTCAGTCTTCACTGGCAAGAGCTCCAGCTGCACAGCTCAAGTCACGGAAGGCAAAGGCAGGGACTGGAGAATGAAGAACCGCCCACTGTAGGAGAAGATCAGGTTCGAGACCATCTAAGGAACCTGAAGGTGCACAAGTCGATGGGATCAGACGAGCTGCATCCGTGGGTCCTGAGGCACTGGCAGATGAAGTTGCTAAGCCACTATCCATCATATTTCAGAGGTCGTGGCAATCTGGTGAAGTTCTCAATGACTGGAAAGGAGAAACATAGCTCCCATCTTTAAAAAGGGGAAAAAAGAAGACCCAGGGAACTACAGGCCAGTCAGTCTGAACTCTGTGCCTGGCAAGATCATGGAGCAGATCCTCCTGGCGACTATGTTAAGGCACGTGGAAAATAAGGAGGTTACTGGTGACAGCCAACGTGGCTTCACTAAGGGCAAATCCTGCCTGACTAATCTGGTGGCCTTCTATGATGAGGTTACAGCATTGATGGATAGAGGAAGAGCAACTGACATCATCTACCTGGACTTATCCAAAGCATTTGATACTGTCCCACACGACATCCTTGTCCCTAAGCTGGAAATACCGGGTTTTGATACAGCCTGTATCAAAGCCGTTGATACAACTGTATCAAAGCCTTTGATACAGTTTCTCATAGTGTTCTGGTGGAGAAACTGGTAACTGCTGGCCTGGATAGGCACATCCTCCTTTGGGTTAAAAACTGGCTGGATGGCCGGGCCCAAAGAGTGGTGGTAAATGGGGCTAAATCTGGCTGGAGGCCGGTCACCAGTGGGGTTCCCCAGGGCTCAGTGCTGGGTCCGGTTCTGTTTAACATCTTTATCAATGACCTGGATGAGGGGATTGAATGTACCCTCAGTAAGTTTGCGGACGACACCAAGCTGGGAGGCTGCGTCGATCTGCTCGAGGGTAGAGAGGTGCTTCCAAGGGATTTGAACAGACTGGATCGTTGGGCTGAGGCCAATGGCATGAGCTTTAACAAGGCCAAGTGCAGAGTCCTTCACTTGGGGTATAAAAACCCCAAGCATCGCTATAGGCTTGGGGAAGAGTGGCTGGAGAGCTGCCTGGCGGAGAAGGACCTGGGGGTGTTGGTTGACTACCGGCTTGATATGAGCCAGCAGTGTGCCCAGGTGGCCAAAAAGGCCAATGGGATACTGGCATGTATCAAGAATAGTGTGACCAGCAGGAATAGGGAAGTGATCCTGCCCCTGTACTTTGCACTGGTGAGGCCGCACCTGGAATATTGTGTCCAGTTTTGGGCCCCTCGCTTTAAGAGAGAGATTGTGCTTCTGGAGCAGGTCCAAAGAAGGGCGACTAAACTGGTCAAGGGGCTGGAAATAAAACTTATAAGGAGTGGCTAAGAGAGCTGGGCCGTTTAGCCTGGAGAAGAAGAGGCTGAGGGGAGATCTGATTACAGCCTACAAATACTTGAGAAAAGATGGTGGGGAGGTAGGGAAGGGCTCTTTACATTAGTCATGGGTGATAGAACAAGAGGAAATGGGTGTAATCTTAGTCAGGGGAGATTCAGGTTGGATCTTAGAAAGTATTTCTTCTCTGAAAGGGTTGTCAGCCACTGGAACAGGCTGCCCAGGAGGTGGTTGAGTCCCCATCCCTGAATGTGTTTAAGAAAAGGGTAGACAAACTGCTCAGGGATATGGTTTAATGGGGATTAGAGACGGTTGGACTGGATGATCTCTAAGGTCTTTTCCAACATAAAAATCTATGAAATCTGTGAAATGTATGAAATCTATGATGGATGGATGACTCGGAGGATAAGGAATTGGCTGGATGGTCACACTCAAAGAGTTGTGGTCAATGGTTCAATGTCCACGTGGAGGCCAGTGACGAGTGGTGTTCCTCAGGGGTCAGTACTGGGACCAGTGCTATTTAACATCTTTGTTGGTGACATGGACAATGGGATCCAGTGCACCCTCAGCAAGCTTGCAGATGACACCAAGTCGTGTGGTGTTGTGGACACGCTGGAGGGAAGGGATGCCATCCAGAGGGACCTTGACAGGCTGGAGAGATGGGTCTGTGAGAACCTCATGAAGTTCAACAAGGCCAAGTGCAAGGTCCTGCACGTGGGTCAGGGCAATCCCATGCACAAGTACAGGCTGGGCGGAGAATGGATTGAGAGCAGCCCTGAGGAAAAGGACTTGGGAGTGCTGGTGCATGAGAAGCTCAACACGAGCCAGTAATGTGTGCTGGCAGCCCAGAAAGCCAATCGTATCCTGGGCTGTATCAAAAGGAGAGTGGCCAGCAGGTCGAGGGAGGTGATTCTGCCCCTCTACTCAGCTCTTGTGAGACCCCACCTGGAATACTGTGTTCAGCTCTGGAGTCCCCAAAACAAGAAGGACATGAAGCCACTGGAGCGAGTCCAGAGGAGGGCCATGAAGATGATCCAAGGACTGAAGCATCTCTGCTATGAAGATAGGCTGAGAGAGTTGGGGCTGTTCAGCCTGGAGAAGAGAAGGCTCTGAGGTGATCTTATTGCAGCCTTCCAGGACTTAAAGGGGGCTTACAGGAAAGCTGGAGAGGGACTTTGACAAGGACATGAAATGACAAGACAAGAGGCAATGGATTTAAACTGAAAGGTGAGATTTTGATTAGAGTGGTGAGGCAGTGGAACAGGTTGCCCAGAGAAGTTGTGGATGCCCCATCCCTGGAAGTGTTCAAGGCCAGGTTGGATGAGGCTTTGGGCAACCTGTGTAGTGGAGGATTTCCCTGCCCATGGCAGGGGGGTTGGAAATAGGTGATCTTTAAGGTCCCTTCCAACCCTAACCATTCTATGATTCTATGATTTTATGACATTGAGGTGAATCATAATGACACACTAAACCACTCCGGTATGTAACTTGCTGAGACGTTTTCAGAAAAAAAAGACCAAACAAATAAGAGTTATATTCACTTGCATGTGTGAGTGGCTTTGAAAACTTATTTCTTTAATCTCTTTATATATCTTTTTTGTGTGTTTGCCCACTGTCTTTCACTCTGTGTTCTAACAGAATAATTTCTGTGCTTAAGTAGCACTTAGAACATAAGACTCTGGATTTAAGACCTTGAGCAACTACTGTGATGAAAATCATTTGTATGTGAATCCAGGTGGGAATCTGCTGTAGTCATTGTCTGCCTCTTTACCTTTGATTCAACTGGAGAAGCAGGATTATTTATCTTTCAGCAGAACTTTGGAAGCTTCTAAATCTCTGTATTTTTGCTCATACATCAAAGCTTTGACCCGAATATTTGTATTAATCATAAGAATTCCTTGAGGTCTTCCAATTCTAGATATATCGCAAAAAGAATGTTATTTAATTTTCTTCTATTTTATCCTTTTCTTTTCTTTTCTTTTCTTTTCTTTTCTTTTCTTTTCTTTTCTTTCTTCTTTTCTTTTCTTTTCTTTTCTTTTCTTTTCTTTTCTTTTCTTTTCTTTTCTTTTCTTTTCTTTTCTTTTCTTTTCTTTTCTTTTCTTTTCTTTTTTTAATGAAAACTTGATTGCAAGTGGCTGAGCTTTCTCACCATGGAAAAACAGATATTTGGAGAAACATAATTTAAAACTCTCTGGTTTTATTGTCGTTTCCACCTACTTGTGGTTTTGAAGCCCATATTGGTTCTATGTCTAGAAATCTATTGATAATTATCTATTAAAGGTTAAAAAGGAAGGAAGAATCTACAAACAAATATGACAGAAGTAGAGAATCAGGAAGAGGGAGAAGACTACAAAATATAAATACAAAAACCAGCAACAAAGAGAAAGAACCAGGGGAAATAGGCAGCTAGTAGGAACTCATGCTGAGGCTTTTGTTACAGAAGGAAGAGCCTGGAAAACAAACACAAACATAAAGTCTGCGCTCAGTATGTGCCTTTAAGCCATTGGCATTAATTAAGATTCTATGGCTTACAAACAATTATGACATAATTAAAGTGAGATTCTTTCTACAGTAAAACAATAAGAAACGACTTTTAGAAACCGTGGGAACTATTAAAACGGCACATCAGTACCAAAATGAGCAATATTTACTAGTATTAACACTATTAAAATGCCTTTTGAAGACAAACTTAGGCAATTATTACTGAGGAAAACTCACACTTCAAGATATAGAACAGTGATAATTAAATCCCTCTCTCTATATATCTCTGGTTTTGGTGTTTGACAGAACGGGGACTTTAAGAGAATCTATTTTAATGGTTTTGAATTAGCAAGATTTTCAAACAGAGATAGTGCACTTAGCAGGAGGTTGATATCTACTGAAAGCTTTATTATTGATATTACTATATATCTTAGGGAGCTGTTTTAAGGTCCCATTCTACAGAGACATATCCATGATGTCTAAGTACTGTAATATCTTGCAAAGTTTTAGAAGTTGGATATTGTGCATTTAGGCTCAGTCCCCACTTATTGCAGGAAGTTTGGAGCACAGTATGAATTCTTTCATTTATGCTGTTAAGATTATAGAGAAAATATATTATCTCTACCTCTAAATAAAATCTTTTTTTGCTTGACATTGTAGATGTCAAACAAAGAAAACAAACCAACCATTGCAGTTTTGGTTTAAAAAAAAATTTAGGATAGGAGAAAACCACATCAAAAATAAAACAGGTAAAAGAAGCAGCAAAGAGTGAGTGATTTGACTTGAAATGAGCGGGCTTCTGAGTTCAGTGTTCAGAAGCAGAAACGATCAGATTTCTTGGTCATTATCCTTTGCATTGTGCATTATACCATAATGTTCAGCTCTGGAATATAATTGCATTAAAAGTGAGAAAATATCATTCTTCAACCCTATATAAAATATATGAATCTGTTAGAAGAGCTCAGAAAAGCAACAGAGTGGTTCCTGTTAGTGACTGACACTGGGTGAATATTTCCATTGCACTTATTATTCCAGGGGATTTGACGGTACCATAGCACGGTCTTTTCACAACAAAATTCAGTCCTTGATATTGTTTATTCATTCTGCATCAATTTAATTAGAGATGTGCAATATAACTCAAGTAGGGTGATGAAATTTGAGTTATATAGAAAAGAAAAAGGTCGAAGTTTGGTATGAATAATAATATTTTATGATATTTAAGCATATATGAGAACAAAAATGTTAATAATATAATAATAGAAAAACTTGCTTCTGAAGTTAAATTTGGTGGAATTTGTCTAGCAAAATATTTTGTATAAATAAGCATGATTTATGGAAAATACTAATAAAAAATATGCACAGATGAGTCTTTGGGTCACACTGATTTGAATTCTCCTGTTTCTCCAAACAAAGATGAAGTGATTCATTTCATGTCAGTTCAAAGTCAGAAAGTATTAATCTCAGATGCCCTGGAAACAGTTTTTGTAAAGTTCTCATAATCTTGGTTTGGATGAGTTGACATCTTCTTCTAAATTTTACATCCCAAGATACATTTTGATTCTGTAGTCTCAATCATGAGAGATTTACTCAAGAGACAGACCTGAGCCATAGTTACATGAGACATCCATTCTGAAAATCTCATTAGAAATTACCTTGACTCAAGTGGATTCTGGTCAATTTTGAACAAATTGACACTTTGATATGTTACAAAGCATTTTAACAGTTTGACTGTTTACTTCAGCGTAGGAACAGATACGAATACAATGAGAAAAAATTCTGAGTCTCGGTCATTTATATGCCACACTATTTCAGTTGCATTATTTTTGTCATGAGAACCGTGGCCTACTCAGATCACCGTGGTACAAGATAATGCCTTCACGTTATAAGAGTTTTAAACTCTAATACTGAAAGCGTGTTTGGCCGCAAAAACAGCTGTCAGAAACTGACCAAATTTAGAGCAAAAGGTCCTACTTCATCACTAAAGGCTAGAATTGCTGTGCATAAAGCTCAAATGGGATTGCTGGCTCAATCAACCTTGCATTTCAACCCAGCAAGGCCAAGTAAAACCCTTCTTGAAATTCATGACTAGATAACTGCAATATTAGTTAGGCATGTGCTTTTCCATAGGAGCTAACTGGAGCACTTGTTGACCTAGCTGGATCCCTGCGTTTGATCCTCCAGGCAATAATAGAACACACTGGCATTATATCTCAGGTCAGACCATTCCTTCTTCAGACACCATAGCTTCCTGAGAGCTTTTCCAGCACCAGCAATGATGTGTTACTCTTAACAGATAGAAAAAGCTTTTTTTTCAGTTCTGTTCCATGTCTGTGAAACATGAAGCTTCCTTACTTCATCAGGGAACTTGATGTACTAAAATTTTATTATTTGCCACTGGGTATTGCTTATCCATTGTAACTTCTTCTTGTTTAAAATGATAATCTGGAAAAAGTAGTAGACTTAGTTTTCTCCTAATTTTAGAGTTAGGAAGTTTGAAAAGTTGGCAAAAATACTGCTTCTTATAGATAAATTGGTTTAAAACTACAGTTAGTCTTATCATCTTATCAGCAGACTAAAAAATGTACCCTCTGTATCTTTTTTTTCTTTCTTTTTTTTTTTTCCTAGTTGAAAAAATTAAGTCCTGAAACATTCTTTAGGTAGCTGGATAATTTCCCAGGTACTGTCTTTTCTTATTGTAGAAGGGGAAAGAAAAACATCTTGCACAAAGTTCTTTCCAAAGTACGATATTTCTGAATAACACATTCATTGTAGTGAAGACGAAATCTTGGCTGGTGATAATGCATAGTGTCTGAACCTAAAATAAATTCTTCCACAAATTCAGATAGTGGGCCATTTCTAAGACAATAATTATTATTAGTAGATTAAGCATACACCTTCTCTGAAATACAGACTGCATTAATGGTCTACCATCAATTGGGCATACCACAAATATACGTCTAAGGATCACACATACTCCTTAGATTTTTTAAACTTTAGGTCTACTCTCACCTCATTCTTCGCAGTAAAACTATTCATTCTTTTTTTTCCACCCAATGCAAGCAGAGTTTTCAAGAATTGTCTTCACATATATTTAATCATGAAAAAAACCACATGGTCTCAGAAAGAAGTTGGTCTTTTAATTAGAATAGGATGTCATGGCCATGAAAAGGATTGAGGTGATTCCAATGTACTGAAAAAACCATACTTCAAAAGATGGCCTCTTTCTTTTTCTGCGTACTAGCAACTTCTATGCAATCTACAATAGCATAGAAGCCAGGACTTTGAAATTTATGGTGTTATGTAGAATAAGAGTCACATCTGGGTACAAATTTTCCCTGTTTTTTTCCTTTTATTTTCTGTTCAAATTTGACTTGCCGAGATGATGAGTTCTCATCAGAAGTGTCCCATTCAGACCCACAGCCAAATAAAAGTGAAAATAAACCATGTCGAAACTCTTCTTACATCTCTCCCTTTATTTGGTGCCTAGAAAATGATGTGCCAGGGAATTTCTGCCCTTGGCTTCTGAACTTCATTCAGTACCTGGCTCATCATTCTTGTAAAAGAGTGTATCAGCACATACAGATCAGGAGTACATTAGTAATCATAATTTCTTTCAGGTACTAAAGGCAGTTCATTTTGTTGGTGTAAAAAGCCTCAGGTATTAAGTAGGTGGTATAAGAGCTGGAGAAAGAACCCCATAAATAATTACAAAATAATAATTAGGCATAGGTACATGAAGGTTTAGAAGTAATTTCCATAAATGGACACCTTGCATATTAGGCTAGCTGATATGACTTTTTTTCTGCTATAAACCATAAAACCCCAAATTCAACCATTTTCATAGCTAATGTTTTGCATATCCTGTAATATAATGTATTTTTTTTTAAATCACTACAGATGGGGAAATGCAGTGGCTCATGAAATTGGTGAGAGAATATAAGGTCTTTGGATCAAGTCTGCTCTTGCACAAGTATGAGTTTGTAGCTATAAGACTGCAAACTCCAACCCCCTGGAACAAGGTAAACCTTAAATATTAAACTTTGCAAGAAGGTCTGTAGGAAAAAATGAAAGAAGAAATACGTTTTGTCTTGATACTCTCTGCATCGGTAAGCAGTAGAGCCTCAGCCATTTCCAGCACAAACTGAAACATGATGAGAACTCTCTTTAGGTGCCCTGATAGCCCTGAGTCACAGCATGAACAGAAGTTGCTTGAACATGGTTTAATCCCTTCTTGCTTGTTCTCCTTACAGTGGAAGTAAGATTTGGACAGATAGACAGATACACGTCAGTTTGGCATGACCAGTATTTGTAGTATTAGCTTAAGGTCAAATTGAATTACCTTCACCCTGCCCGTGAAGCACCATAAATACTGCAAGCCAGGATCTGGCTCAAACAGGGGAAGCAGATTTTTTCAGTGCTGGTTTGTATCTGAATACAGCAGGGTCTATTGACACCAAAAGGAATTTTTTTGTTGGTGTTGCTTTTGAAGAAAAGAGGTGTCATCAGACACCATGTATTTTTTCCAAAACATGTATCATACTTCATTACATCCGGTATCTTGGTTTTCCTTGTGAGAGCTAACAGAGTTTCTGGTCTGTAAGAATTCCTTCTTTACCAGAACTAAAAGCTATGTATAAAGGCCAAATATTAATTGTTACAACTATTTTGCTTTAGCAGATGTAATATTATATTTTGAAAATATTTCTAGAAATTAGAGAAACTGATTATATAACCTCATAGTGGCTACTGAGTGGCCTTTATGAAATTCTTTTCACAGTCTTTTGGCTTGCAGGCATATACTCATGTTAAGAAAATACATGCTGCTGTAATTAGATCTAATTGGAGTGCTATAACACTATGGGCCTGACTGCAACCCTTTGAAGTCAAAGGGAGTCAGCTGAATGAAAGACTTGTTGTAGCTCAACAGAGAATTTGGTTTGCAAGCCTTCCATTCTCCATGGCTGGGAAACTATCCACCAACCCCGAGGAAGGAAGAAAACTAAGTAAATAAGAAGGAGTTGTGAGAAGGGAGTAAGAGAAGAGAGACGGAGGTGAGGTTGACAAAGATTAATGCACTGGTTCTTATCCATTTGAAAACACAGTCTGAAAACCTACGTCAGTTGTCCTAGATGAAATGAAAGCTACATTTCCACCACATTTCTGCGTAAAGCAGTACAGCATCATGCAGCTATCTGCAGTGCACTGTTTAGAATGTTCCATTCAGGGAAGTTAAAAAAAACCCACAAACACAAAAACAAAAAAGTGGGAAGTGTGGTGGTACACAACTGCATTTGTCATCCCAAAAGAAATAGGTCTTTCCAGACAAGGAGAGAAATCTGTTGTTGGAGAAAGGCCACAGGTCATTTCCTCCAGCTGTGCAGAGCAACATGAACCTTGCTACTGTAGGAGCAGGCATTCATCATCAGTTTAAAAAATAAACAAGGCGAAAAAACAAAAAGATATCTGAAAAGTGAAACAAATCAGAGTCTAGAAAATGTTGGTGGTGTCACCAGTGTGATTCATAGAATCATAGAATCATAGAATCATAGAATTGTTAGGGCTGGAAGGGACCTTCAAAGGTCATCTAGTCCAACGCCCCTGCAAGGAACAGGGATATCTCCAATTCACTTTAAAAGAAAATGCAGCAGTTCCTGCAATAACTGTCATTCTTTTTATTACCACACATGCAAGTCAAACAAGAGGTTTTATTTCTCTGAGAAATGCATGCACACACATACACGCAAGCAAGTTAACAAGACATTAACCTGATCACAGGTATTCTAATCTGACTGGTTAGAAAGAAGCTGGAGGATCAGTCTTGAGTTGCCATTTGAAATAAAAAGGTATAGTATTAAAAAAAAAAGGGGGGGGGGGATTGGAAGAAGGGAGAACTTTATTTACTCTGATTTCAGCTGAATAAACAGCCACTGAGCAAGACAACCAAGTGATCTACGTCGCAGTCATAAAAGATGCTAGGGATTGTTTCCCTAAATATTTCCACCCATCTTCAGAAGACTGTTAGATGCCTTAATATCTCATGCCAGTTTTCCAGTTCCCATTTCAATGCTCAAGTCAGACTCCACCAGTTGCTGAAATCTATCCAAAGACTGACGCTTTTTACAGAAATATAAGAGATATTAGCTCAGATGATGCAAGATGTGTCAATGTCCCAGCAACAAAGCAGCGCAAGCTCTTCAGCCCACTTGTGTCTGAACACATACATGGGAAAATAGTCCACATTTAAGTTTCAGCTGCCGTGAGCACTGAAGTCAGTTCTGGAGCTTGATAATTTAAAGTTAATTCATTCTTCAAATAGCTATATGCCTGCAGGGTATTTCAAGACCTTGTATCTGCTGAAAAATTGTAGCTTCAACACAACTATTCCCAAACCGTTTCTGTCCAAGCATAGCTGGTGGAAGAGTGAAAAGGTGACTGTGGGATCATGTCCCATGTGACTATGGCCTCTTCAAGGATCTCCTCGCTAGAGTACAATGGGATGAGGCCCTGGAGGGAAGAGAGGCCCAAGAAAGCTGGTTAATATTTAAGGATCACCTCCTCCAAGCTCAGGAGCGGTGCATCCCAACAAAGAGAAAGTCAGGTAGGAATACCAGGAGGCCCGCATGGATGAATAAGGAGCTCCTGGACCAACTCGGGCACAAAAAGAAAACCTATAGGGGGTGGAAGCAAGGACAGGTAGCCTGGGAAGAATACAGAGAAATTGTCCGTGTAACCAGAGATCAGGTTAGGAAAGCCAAATCTCTGATAGAGTTAAATCTGGCCAGGGACATCAAGGGCAGTAAAAAAGACTTCTATAGATATTTCAGTGATAAAAAGAGATCTAGGGAAAATGTAGGCCCTCTGCGAAAGGAAATGGGGGACCTGGCCACCCAGGATATGGAGAAGGCTGAGGTTCTCAACGACATCTTTGCCTCAGTCTTCCCTGGCAAGACCTCTAGCGGCATGACCCAAGTCACGGAAGGCAAAGGCAGGGACTGTGAGAATAAAGAACCACCCACTGTAGGAGAAGATCAGGTTTGAGACCATCTAAGGAACCTGAAGGTGCACAAGTCGATGGGACCTGATGAGGTGCATCCGTGGGTCCTGAGGGAACTGGCAGATGAAGTTGCTAAGACACTATCCATCATATTTCAGAAGTCATGGCAATCTGGTGAAGTTCTCAATGACTGGAAAAGAGGAAACATAGCTCCCATCTTTAAAAAGGGGAAAAAAGAAGACCCAGGGAACTACAGGCCAGTCAGTCTCACCTCTGTGCCCAGCAAGATCATGGAGCAGATCCTCCTGGTAAGTATGTTAAGGCACATAGAAAACAAGGAGGTGATTGGTGACAGCCAACATGGCTTCACTAAGGGCAAATCCTGCCTGACTATTTTGGTGGCCTTCTATGATGAGGTTACAGCATTGATGGATAGGGGAAGAGCAACTGACATCATCTACCTGGACTTATCCAAAGCATTTGATACTGTCCCACACGACATCCTTGTCTCTAAATTGGAAAGACGTGGTTTTGATGGATGGACCACTCGGTGGATAAGGAATTGGCTGGATGGTCACACTCAAAGAGTTGTGGTCAACGGTTCAATGTCCAAATGGAGGCCTGTGACGAGTGGTGTTCCTTAGGGGTCGGTACTGGGACCAGTGCTATTTAACATCTTTGTTGGAGACATGGACAGTGGGATTGAGTGCACCCTCAGCAGTTTTGCAGATGACATCAAGTTGTGTGGTGTTGTGGATACGCTGGAGGGAAGGGATGTCATCCAGAGGGACCTGGACAGGCTGGAGAGATGGGTCTGTGAGAACCTCATGAAGTTCAACAAGGCCAAGTCGGGGCAATCCCAAGCACAAGTAGAGGCTGGGCGGAGAATGGATTGAGAGCAGCCCTGAGGAAAAGGACTTGGGAGTGCTGGTGGATGAGAAGCTCAACATGAGCCGGCAATGTGCTCTGGCAGCCCAGAAAGCAAATCATATCCTGAACTGTATCAAAAGGAGCGTGGCCAGCAGGTCGAGGGAGGTGATTCTGCCCCTCTATTCAGCTCTCATGAGACCCCATCTGGAATACTGCATTCAGCTCTGGAGTCTCCAACACAAGAAGGACATGGAGCTACTGGAACGAGTCCATAGGAGGGCCACGAAGATGATCCGAGGGCTGGAACACCTCTGCTATGAAGAGAGGCTGAGAGAGTTGGGGCTGTTCAGCCTGGAGAAGAGAAAGCTCCGGGTGATCGTATAGCAGCTTTCCAGTACCTAAAGGGGGCCTACGGGAAAGCTGGAGAGGGACTTTTGACGAGGGCATGTAGTGATAGGACAAGGGGCAATGGATTTAAACTGAAAGAGGGCAGATTTAGGTTAGATATAAGAAAGAAATTTTTCACTCTGAGGGTGGTGAGGCACTGGAACAGGTTGCCCAGAGAAGTTGTGGATGCCCCATCCCTGGAAGTGTTCAAGGCCAGGTTGGATGAGGCTTTGGGCAGCCTGGTGTAGTGGAGAATTTTCCTGCCCATGGCAGGGGGTTTGGAACTAGATGATCTTTGAGGTCCCTTCGAACCCTAACCATTCTATGATTCTATGATTCTATGTAGAATCAAGTGCACCTTTAGGCTGCATAGTGAGCTGGAAGAAAACTCTGTGAGCTCCCTAACAGGGTCCGCAGCACAGCCTAACATCACTCAGCTCTGCTGTGCACACAGTCACCCTCAGCCACACCTTCAGGTATGCAGAGACCATGAACTTCACTAGTGTAATTCCATTTTGCTTATGTTTGTCCGTAAATTAATCTATCCAAGCTGCTGGACATACCTGAAATCCAAAATCCTCCTTAGCATTCCACAAGAACATTCAAATGAGATTTATTTTGAGGTGGTCACAAGTACTTTTTTGTGTGTGTGTACTTTCTATATATGTGTATGTAACAAAATGCCGAATATATACATGAGATGCACATGGATGGACCTACAAGAGTCCAGTTCGTACTTTTTTCCTAAAACCTAAGAAAGAATCCAAGAATACTGAATTCATCGATTTCTAGCAAGCCAGTCAACACTGGCAGAAGGTGATGGAAAATATGCATCCTCCACTTCTTAGCCAAATGCAGATGACAGTCCATTTTTGCTACACCTTGTTTATTTTCCTCAGTAGCACTACTTTGAGGAAAATGAGCTGAATTTCTGAGCTTAACTTTATATTTCCATCTTTGGCAAATACCTAGCTGGCTGTTAGTATGAGACCATGAGATGACTACCACCTTTAAAATGTTTGTTTTCTTAACTTAGAGAAATACATGCACACCTACCCCTTCACCCTTCCTTCTCTGTCTCTCTTTCTCGCACATAGATACAAAACGAAAACCTTATGTTAAAATAACATCATTAAGGTTGCAAAGTCAAGCCTGCAGAAATTAGAAAATGTGAAAATTAAGTTTTCCTGTGAACCTTAATTAGCTGAAGGTGGCAGGCACCCTGTGGAAGAAATAACATGTGATCATGTAATTAAAGACTGTGCCATAATGCCCCCACACAAGGGTGCCAAATTAATGTTGCACGGGCAAACTTAATTCGAGCATTCCCTAACTTGTTTTGAGTGCTTGACTTTGGAACCTTAATAATGTTCCTTTAATGTGGTTTTGTGTGCGTAATTTTAGACAGAACTATCTTAAAGAAGCTTTTTGTCTGAAATATTGCTGTTACTGAATCTTATTTAGACTCTTATTATATTATCATGATTTCATGGCATTTTAATTTATATTGCATTATTGGACTGTTAACTTACTTCCACTACTCAATTAGGCTGGAAATATTGTTTCACTTCTAATATGCTTGTCTTGCTATTCAACATATTATAATTATTAGAAGGCTATTTATATTTACCTAATGCCAGTTAAACAAGATTATGTTGTTTGTCATCATGTTAGCTATAGAACTTGATAGGAAAGAAGTTATCTTAATACAGTCGTAGAAACAGGTTTATAAATTTTTCAAGCTTATGTTCAGAACGTAACGGTACAAGTAAAAATAATAAAAAGAAAAGTAGTGTAAAACTCCATTTAATATAAATAGAGTCTGACATTTGATTATTTGATGGCATACATTTAAGAATATTGTATGCATGCTTTTACTGGTATTCCTTATAACCTCTTATAATACCATGACCCTTTAATAGATTTTCTATATTGAATACTTTTTACAATAAATATTCTTATAATTATGCCTTTTACTAATATCTTGCTGCTTGAAGCAGCACATCTAAATTCAGAAAGCTGTACAAATCAGAACTCACTGATACATAAACTCAGAAAGCTGTGTTTGCATGACAGGGTGTGCTTTTTTTGAGATATTGTGAGCTGGAGGTATCTAAAATAGCCTACACTACTACATGCTGTTTAAAATACCTGTTTCTTTCTATTGATTACACGGGACACCAATACAGTAAGTTAGGTAGTAATTACTGCTGGGATCCAATCTGATCAGTCTTCTTCTGAAGATTGATTCCTAATGAACATTTTCCATAAAAAGAAAATACTGGGGACAGCCCCTTCCCATCTAATCTTTCCTCAGTCGTTTAGACAGGGACCAGGTCTGTCACTCGAATTTTTTCAATATGGGAGAGGATTGCAAGCAACAGCCTGTTTTGCAAAAAACACTAAGCAAACAAACAAACAAAAAAATTTTTTAACAAATGTTTTCTCTTCCATCTTTGAGGACTCTTTCATGACTTCTACAGATTTGGGTAGCCTGGAATGTATGAGAGCTCTTAATAGGAGGAAGGTGAACAGCTCTCCAGAGCAAGCCATCCTGAGCATCTATGTTTGATAAAAGTTAAATAGCGGGAAAATACACTACAGTCAGGTCAATGCCAGCAATTTCAGTTGGGCCCAGCTTGTAGGTTGATGGGTTTATTTCCTGGGATTTATGTAGGCACAGCGTTTTGGAGGATTTAGTCCAAAACTTTTTGTGCTATGCTGCTGCAGCATTCAATTCTCTCATTTTTAATATTAGTTTTAGTGGCGCCTTCAGGAACAAAGAAGTGATTCAATCCCTCCCTAGAGTTTAAAACATACACTGCATACATAGGTAATAATATCAGGTGCCTTCCTTAGTAATTAATTAGCAAAGCTGTACCTATTTGTGGGTGTGTGTGAGAGGGAGCTTAACTCACCTAATTTTGCAGCACACGTTAATAGCTTTCTTCCTCTAATTAATTTTGCTGCTAGTCTGAACTCAGTATAATTGTTATATCCAAAAGCAAGGATTAGCAGAGTGGACCAGACTATTGGCTTGTTTATTTCAGCAGCTTGCCTCTGACAGCAGATAGTTATAGGAATTCAGGAAGATGGTACATGAAACCCTGCAAAGAACAGCTGCCATATAATTTCCTGTAAAGCTCATATCTTCCTCAAGCTTTTTGTGTTTGCTTGCATAACATTTTGCAGGCAAAGCAGAGCTTGGACTTGCAGTAGTCCAGACATAACCAGTTCTTCACCAGGATCCTGATAAACACTTCTCCACAGACTTATATAGCTTGAATGTACATCTGTGCTGAACATGGCTACACTGCTGATCTTTCAAACCTGGATAATTTAAACTGACTAATTTAAATTTTAGGTATTGCTTTCTCGGATCTCCTTGGGAAATCCTGTGGGTACATACTTTGCTAGCAATTAGTTATCCTCTGAAACATAAGAACTTCTCAGTATTTCCTCAATAGCAAGGTGCAAGAAGGGCGCACAGTGAACACTAATTCTGAATAATGGCCATTTGCACCACGACAGGCAATTTGTAAGTGCCATGTGCCAATACTGCAGAAGGAATAGCAGAACAGAAAGCATGTGGCTAAGGCATGTCATTTCACAGCCTTCCCATTGACAAGCATTATTTCCTCTGCTCCACCACCATTTGCATTGAAAACACTTCTGCAAACTTATCTCATTTCTGAAGCAAAGCTGACTGTATCTTCTGACACCTGTGTCTGACCAAAGTTTCACAAGAAGTCTTAAACCCTTCTTTTTAGAAGTCTTCAGCAGCCTAAAGAACAGGTCTGAAATCTACACAGAAAAGGTAGATCGAAGGAAGATCCATAGCTCCTGACTTGAAAGGTAACACATTTTTTTTTCTCAGCTTTGCTACATTCCTCCTTCTCAGGCCCATCCCGTGGTGTCAATAGAGGAAGCTTTCCATTCTTTCAGTTTCTTTCCTACTAATCCATTTCCATTTCTTTCCTACTAATCATCTCTGACATGTACTTGGCAATCCTGTCTATGAGAATTTGCCTGTAATATTCTAGACTAGTTTCAAGGAGAAAAAATGCAGATACAACATCTTTAAATAGTGAGACCTAACAAGGTTTTTTTGTGGTGTTTTTTTTTTTTTTAATTATTGTTTTGCTTTGTAATGTTTCAAACAGGGACAGAATGAAGGCCAAAATCAGTGGATAAGAAAGACTCATTTGGTGTGAGGCAGAGCACACTGACACTTAATAGGAAAAAAAAAAAAAATCCTCTGTTATTTCTTGACAGTAGGAGGGAGTCTCAGCTTAAAGTTATGTGCTTCCTTTTATGACAAGGCTCTCATCAGCACTCTGTAAACTGCTGGACCAAATTGTCCACTGTGATTTCAGTGGGGTTGTGAGAAAGGAGAATTTAGCTCCCTGTTGATAGATGGCTGGCTGTGTATGTGGGAGGGGGCTGAGGGGAAGGCTGTTAATTAAATTTGAAGGCGAGATTCTGCTCTTTGCAGCTGAATTAAAAATAAAATACCAATTGAAGTTTAATTACTGTCTTTGCTTACTTGTGCATTCAAACTTGAAAGATGACTTCACACTCTGTTTTTAAGCTCCTGTGGCTCAGAGATGATTATGGAGTTTGAGTGCTATGTGACACACAGTCTTATCAAGTACCCCATGCTACCACAGAGGTATTTATGCAGCTGATAAGGTAGGCAGCAAGTGAAGTCTCCGGGCCAAATTGAGAGGGATGTTACCCTGCAGCATGCAAATAGGAAGGCGGCCTGCTTTAGGAAACCCCAGGCTCCCATTGGCTTCAGTTGAGGTAATGATTACTCATTAACCAGTAGCAGTTATTCATTACTGGTTAACTATGAGATAACTATTGCTGTCCTGCAGTGGGAGAAAAGATTTAATTAAGGCTAAATAAGAGGAAGAAAATCTGAAAGGATTTCTGAAACAATGCCTTCTACCCTTTCTGTCTGTGAAACAGGGATATTCTACACGTTAAGGGCTGCCTGACTAAGAGTGGACCAGTGTTGTGTCTATTTAGGAAAGGAAGAATGTGAAAGGATATAATTATGTGGGTTTGTATTAACATTTGCCAGTTAGTAACATTTCTGGTGGAGCACTTCTGTATTCCCTCTTCTTTCTCCAAAAACACAAGACTTCGGTTATTTTTGACATCACTGAGCACTATTCTGGAAGTATTCTATACTGACTGTATCTGGAACAAAGCACTTTTTTTTTTTTTTTGAAGAATCTTAAGGAGTTTTAAGCACTCAAATAAGGAGAAAAAAGAAAAAGCCTCAAACCCCTCTGAGTCCATGTTATGAAAATCTTACCGGAGGGTACTGCTCTGTTTGAGTAAGGGTTTCAGAGCTGGTCCCCCACACTTCTTTACTCCCCCTGCTGCCTCTGGCTCTCCGCCTCTCCTCTTTAGTAATTCATTGGAAGCTTAGGTGGAGTTGGTGGCCTATAGCTATAGTAAATCAAACTAATTACATTCGCACTAAAACTGAAAATGTCTGCAGTGGATTTTTTTTCTTTTTTTTTTTTTTTAATTTAAAGTACAGGCTGTTAATACATCTTTACTTAGTCTAAATTATTCCTTTAATGTAAAGCTAAGCTGAAGCAGCTGCAGTTCAACTGCAAAATCTGAATACCATTTACAACATTGAATTGTTAGGATACTTGTTCATCCAGGACTCAGACGGAGACTGATGTCAAAGAAGACAAGCATATGATGCTCAAAAATATGATGTAGGAGACCTATAACCTTCTAGAAAGCCAGATGGAAGCAAGGCAAGATCCACTGAGGTGTCTAAAATGACAACAGATGTCCATGTAAACCTTGAGAACTATTCAGTTTATTTTAAAGTTCATGTACATTTACCAAACAGCATAGCTCTCCAGCATTCATTAACTACAGCGGGCTTGATTCAGCTGTGCACAGACAGATGTTTTGTACTGCTTCAGACGTGGTGGGGTGTTCTGTCTGTCCCCAGCTGCCACTCCAGGAAATCACAGTTCCTGTGTTGTAGCTGTCACAACACTTGCTGGTCATCTGTCAGCTTCTTGGTCAGCTCTTGGTACTGGGGGTGCTCCTAGCAACACCAGACACCTGCATGTGGAAACTGAATGGAGCTCATCAATGACTTCTGCACTGAGATGAAAGACAGAGAAGTGTAGGAACCTACACTTAGAGCATGTCAACTCATGAGCTCAACTGTACTCCTCACTTCCATGAGGCCTATGCTGGTTTTATGTGAGGGGTTTTTGGTAGCACAGGAGGGGCTGCAGAGACATCCCCTGTACCTTGCCCAGCTCCAAACCTGGTTCGACCGGTATCTGGCCAGATTGGACCCCCCATCCCCTCAGACCAGGGCTGATCCATCAGCACCTCTGCCAACATCCTGTTTAAGATGAGGACAAAGGAGCCTGAGCCAGGCTGAACCTGCATTAGAAGAAAGGGGGAGGACAGGGGGCTGTCCCCACTCCTGGCCTCCAGGTGAGTGGCTGCCCACGGTGGGCTGCCGCCATTCAACTGGAGATGGCAGCAGTGGTGCAGTTTGGAGAGCTCAGAGATGCTGGGCAGAGCTCGTCCTGTTGGGACTGCCGAGGTTTGTCGGGCCCGGGAGAGGCCGAGAGGGTTGTGAAGTATTGGAACAGGCTGCCCAGAGAGGTGGTGGAGTCCCCATTCCTGGAGGTGTTTAAAAACCGTGTAGATTTGGTGTTGAGCAATACGGTTTAGGGACCCTGACAGTGCAGGGTGAATGGTTGGACTCGATGATCTTGAAGGCCTCTTCCAACCAGATGATTCTATGATTCTATGACTGTAGGGGAGAGAGGGCTGAGACCTGAGAGAAACAGCCACACAGACACCAGATCAGTGCAGATGGAGCGGGAAGAGGCGCCGGAGCTGAGATTCCCCTCAGCCCATGGGGAGATGGCAGCAGCCCCTCTGCCATCCATGGGGATTAACAATAGAGCAGATACCCACTCACAGCCCATGGAGAGCCCCACGATGGAACAGAGATACCTGTGCCTGAAGGAGCTTGTAGATAAGTATCTGCTGGAGACTGATGACAAAGTAGAGAGGCATCTGAAGTTTGTGGAAAACCTCACACCGGAGAAGGCAGCAGCTTCCTGAGAAGCTGTGACTTTGTGGAAAAAACTTGAACCGGAGCAATCTGATGGGTAAGGATTGCATCCTGCGGGAAGGATTCACGTTGGAGAAGTCTGTGGACTGTCCTGTGAGGAGGGGATCCATTGGAGCCGAGAAATAGTGTGAGGAATTCTCCCCCTTTAACAGAGGAGCGGCAGAAGCAGCGTGTGACAAACTGACCTGCAACTCCCCATTCCCTGTCCACCTGCACCATTGGGGGAGGAGGTAGAGTCGGGAAGAAGGAGGTGGAGGGAAGATGTTTTTAAGATCTGGCTTTGTTTCATGTTATCCTCTCTGAATGAACACTGTTAGCGAATTAAATAGTTTTGTCCCCAACCTGAGTCCGTTTTGGCCGGGACCATGTTCGGTGGGTGATACCTCCCTGTTCCTATCTCCACCTTCAGCACTTCTGTTAGATTTCTCTCTTCTCCACCTCACTGAGGGGAGCAGTGAGTGGTCAATGGTTGAGCTGCCGCTGGGCTGAACCACAACAGGTCCTCTTATGGCATCTTTTGTCTAGTGGACACTCTGCTAAAAATCATAGGCACAGAACCACAGTCCAGTAATTCTAGATGTTTAAGACTCAGTAGCCGGCTGCCTCCTTGGAAACAGCCTATTCTTTCAGTTGACCTTTGTCATGGTTTGAAGTGGTGGGGGAGGTCCGGGTGGCAGAAGCTGCCCATCAGACCGGACTCCCATCCCCCTCGGGGCTTGAGCCAATTGGCGCCTTTGCGAATTGCCCTATTTACGTTGGGACAAAGGAACCGGAAAGGTGTGCCTTTGCCCAGGAGCGAGGAGAATGGAGGGGGACACGGCCCCCGCTCCCGGCGCCCGGCTGGGCCTGCGGCCTGGGCCGGGCTGGTGCCTGCCCCGTCGAGGATGGCGGTGACGGAGCCGCTTGGGGAACTCGGGGGGAGCCCCGCTCCCGGGGTGCCCACCGGGCCGAGTTCACCCAGAAAAGACTGAGATCTGAGAAACGGCCACACAGATAAGAAGTCAGTGAAGACGGAATGGAATGTGTGTCGCGGTTGAGACCTCCTTGCGAGCAGCCCCTTTGCAACCAGTCCTCGGCGTAGCAAGCAGAGACCCACTCGCAGCCCGTGGAGGATCCACGTCAAGAAGAGATGCCAGACCCTGAGTATGGTACGCATCTAGAGTCCGTGGGATGATCCCCGCCGATGGGGAGGTGTTTCGTTAAAGGAGATGCCTGAGCCTGAGACTATTGTGAATCATGGGCACAGGTTGAGGCACATTTATGCATTTACGCATCTAAGTCTGTACAGAGACGCATTTAAGGTCGATACGATGACCCACGCCGGAGCGCATTGAAAGTTTGTATGATGACCCACACCAGAGCAAGTGGCTACAGCTCCTTAAAAGTCCAGGACTGGTAAAGCCCGCACTTGGGGCAATTCGATGGGGTAAGGATTTGCCTCCCAGCAGGTAGGACCTCATGCTTTACCGTGAGCAGGGGATCCACTGGAGCAAGGGACAATGGTGTAAGGACTCCTTTTCCTTTAAGAGAAGCGGCAGTAACAACATGGAATGAACTGACCTGCACTCCCCCATTCCCTGCCCCCCTGCGCCGCTGCGGGGAGGAGGTAGAGCCGGGAAGAAGAGGCAAAGGGGGGGGAGTGGTGTTATTTTAAAGATCTGGTCTTGTTTTCTTGTTATCCTCTCAAGAAACTGTTTTTGTTTGTTTGCTTTTCTCTTTCTAGGTAGCTGTTAATAAATAGTTTTGCTTTAAGAAAATAGCCTCTTTTACCCGGGACCACAGTTGGTGGGTGCTCCTCTGTTCCTGTCTCGACCCTCAGCTCTCTTATTATATTTTTCTCCTCTCCATTTTACTGGAATGGGAGAGCTGCATGGGGTTTAGTTGCTGGATCGGCCTAACCCACCACAACCTTCTCATGTTTAAGAGATCTGGGTTCCTCCTTTTAAGGCAAAAACATACTCTGTATATCTAAAGTTCATCTCCAAGAATTATTCTTCTTACAGGTATCTTCTAGTAGTGGTCATAACAACTGGATAAAGGAAAAGATGGAGTGTAGGTTTTCAATATTTTCATTATTAAATTGCATTATTGGTAAAACACACAGATAATTCAGGGGTAAACACTGTCCTTTCAGTGTATCAGACTAATCAAACCCAAACATTTCTCTCTTTCTGTGAAATAGTTAATGTTTGGAGCAGGGAAGATAATGCAAATGAAAACTATTATGCAGAGTTAGTTTAACGATACGCAATTTAAAACTGTAGCAATTGTTTTTGGTCAGTTTCTTGCAATCTGCAAGGTAATTTTTTTCAATTTATTTGGAATTAGTCAAGTGCACTGTTGAAAAGGCAGAGTGAATTGATGTTAAATAGTTTTTGGAAAATGTAATTGTCTGATGATTTGTAAATAGCCAAGCTTATCAAAAAAGTAATTTAAATGTTATGCTGACAATTTTGTTCAGTTTGGTGTACTCTGTAAACTTGCGAATCCAATTTTTAGCCCTCATTAGCATCAGAATTCTCTTTGCACTGCTAAATGATTTCAGGTATTTTGTGTGTGTGCCCAAAGCATCTGGTGCTGAACTTTTAGTGATTCTTAACCAGCAGAGAGAGCATATAGTCAAATTGTAATCAAAAGTGCTTCTGTTTTCTAGTCACCATGATCTAGATATTCTGTTAACAAAGAGAAGAGAACTTAACCAATACTAGTCATTTCTAGTCATTCATCATAAATCACTGGGATGAGTTCAACTCAAAAATGAAGGCAGCTTTTTTAAATGGTTCTTTTCATTCAGAAAATTAAATTAAATTAGAAATTGATTTCATTTTTAATTGCTTAGCAGTTTTTTTTTTCAATTTTTCATGTTTTTCTCTGAACTATAGAACTTTAAAATTGCCCTGCTGTGCCCTTCCCTTCACTTCCCTCCAACAGTTAAAGAAAAAAAAGAAAACAAAAAAAAAGAAAAAAAAGCAATCACAGGTCACGCAGAACTCATAAACAAAAACAAGTTGACTCTCTCTGTTTTCAGAACTAGTTAGACTACGAGCTCATGAAATTATGGATAATGGAGGTTTAATCTTTAAAGTTTTCCAGTTTAATCATTAGCAGCCATTCAGTTTCATCTGATATTTCTGCATTCATATCTTCCTGCATGCTTTCCAATGTTTTATTATATCCAGAATACTGCATTAAAAGAATACTAAGATATGAACACTCAAAATTAAGACACATTAAAAAAAAACCCAGCATTGCTCGTTTAATATGAATGGATCTTTCTTGCATACATGCACTTTGAAACGGTATATTTATGATAGAATCATATCCGAATTTTGCTACTGGACTGTTCCTGGGTTACCATGCAGCTATAAGTAATTTTTCTAACGTGGTTAGAAATAAGTCGAAGGGAAAGGAAGACTGGGGAAATTGTAAAACATAAAGTGAAATAAATTAAATTTAAGAAATACGGGTCTTAGATAAATATGAAGGGGGAAGGATGTTGGAAGACCTTTTGATTTGGACTAAAAAAAATATATTGAAAAGGGGGATTAAAAAGAAAACCCCAAATCTTTTCACTATCTCTCTTAAAAGGTAGTCTGTCTCCTTTAAGAGAGTAAAAATAAAATGAAAAACCTTTAATCTATTTTTTTTTGACAAAAACTGAAAATATAAAACATTCTAGAGAAGCAAATCATGCCCTGTAAGTAAAAACATTTTTTTTGTCAAAAATCACTAAAAAAATACTAAAGCTTATGTTTGTGGATCTCAGTGTTCCTGATGAAAAATACTTTGTGAAAAAAATTTAAACATTATAATTTTGCCTTTTAAGAAAAAAAAAACAAAAACAAAAAAAACCCCAAACTTGTATAGAAAATTCATATCGATCATTTCTATCAGCAGCTTGTGTTATATACCATTACCCATCTACACTGGTTTGGACTTTTCTGCAGTACATATATGCACATCTGAGGTAGTTCCCTTAGGTTTCCTTTTAGTTCATGGAGAGAAGTATACATTTTAAGGACAAATGAATTTCTTTCTGATGTAGAAAACAGACTAAAGAGACAAATCATACCTTACATTGTTTATTTTATTACACATCTCTATTAGAATGAAGATATCTAATGTTTCACCCTTTGAAGAGTTTTCTTGGTGGAGATGTCTGCATGATAAAGCTCTAGAGTTAAAAAGAATGTCTGTACCCTGACAAAATTAAAGAATAAATCTAAGTTTATAACCATTCAGATAAAAGTTTAGCATATAAAAAAAAGGAAAAAAAGACAAATAGATAGAGATTGGGTAATTTCATTGCAATCTACACATACCTTGACAAGAAAACTATTAGCTAGTAAAGTGCACTTTCATTCAGCAGAGAAAGCTCTAAAAAGTGCTGGGAGTCATACAAATTCAAGCAATAAAGCAGACGTTTTCAGCGATGAGAAAGACTGAACATGCTGCACAAGGAGTTCTAGATTGTCCGTCACAGATGTAGCTACATCAGGACTGATAACTTTCTTGATAAAAATGCTAAACATATACAAAAGGGTTAAAAAGAGGGACAAGTGTGTTGTGTAAGAAGCTAGATGACTGATTTGGGAATTTCTCATAATTTAGAAAATAAAAAGTAAGAATCTATTTCTTGCCCTTTTTCTTCTATTCATTATTTTCTTATATAATATACCAAGTTAGTGTGGAACTGTTTATTGCTCCACGCATGCAAGGGAGGTCTGATAGTCTCTACAGACATGGACTGAAGGGTCTTACCTCATATATTTGAGAAATAGGCTTGTAGGCAGAAAGAAAAGGAGAAAAAGAAAAAAAGACTCTACCCATGACCATTTAAATTGTAGGCAAATTATTCACTATTCAGACTTCAGAGTACCAAGACTGAGACACCATCTCTTAAGATCACACCCTGTCTTTCCAAACAAATGCCACTGCTTCAGGACATCAATAGGAACACAGAGCAGCTCAGTTTGGTCTACTTTTCAAGACTATATGTTAATTACAGCTGGCTAAATCTCACTCTTTACTCCTTCTTTCTTTTTCTTCCTGTTTCTCCACTCATCCCTCCTGATGTAGCAGAAGGAGAGCACATGAACCACAGTGTGTGTGTGTGTGTATATATATATACACACTGCAGGCATCACTGCTCTGCTGTTATGTTCTACTGCGTTGAAGAAAATTAATCTTTTCAAACAGGTGAATTTTCCAACAGAAATGGACCAAACAGACTCAGTTCATTGAATAGAAAATGTAATGGTGATCTAAACCTATTACTTTCAATGGAGTCTGTGACATTTTCTTCAAGCATATTGATCTGCTGGAGAGACAGGTGGGGGACTGAGGGAGAAAAGGAACTTTATGTTTTCACTCACTGTGTTGCATCAGTCATTGTAATGCTAGTCACAATGCATAAAAGACTCATAGAGTCAACAGGACTAGTCCTTTTGTAGGAGCTGCAATAAACATTTCTGCAAGGCAGAATTAAAAAGCTGCTGTAGAATCACCTCTATGTATATTTTAAAATTGCCAAGAATAAACTTCATTTTTTCCTGCTCCCCTCCAACATTTTCCCTTGCACAATAGCCAAACTGATTTCAGCCAAAACACACCCAGTGCTTTTCCAATGGTCCATTCTTCCTTTGTAATTTGTAATACCTTTCAGCTAGTTAATCACATTTCTCCCCATGCATATCTTTTTCTACTAGGCTGTTAATAGAGACTGAATGAATTTCAAATCTTATTTAACCTAATTTGGATTGGCAACATATCCTTTAGGAAGGAAAAAAAAAAGAACATCACAACCAGCCTGTTTCCTTTATATTTTCTACTTTGGGTTTTTTTTGTTTGCTTACTTGCTTTAAATTTTATTTCATTTTATTTTGTGTTGTTGTAGAATCATGTCTCAAGAGATTAGCAAAGCAGCAGAGAATTCTCTCTCGTTACAGAACTGACATTTGTGCTGTTGTAGTTAGGGTTATGTTGGTGTTTCTGTTATAATATAATTCCTCTGCTTTACTGAATAAAATGGCCTCTTATTTGGAAATTTTAAGATTAACAAAGTGAATTCAGGGTTTACTTCTTTACTTGTTACAATACATATGCTGTCTTTCCATTGTGTAGTTCTGCTTTTGAATATGCTGCAAATATTTTTGTATTTAGAGAATATTAGTAAGACCTTGGTACTAATACTTTGCAGGCGATATCACCAGTAAAGATAGAAGACGCATTAAAATTCCTTGGCAGGATCACAGTGCTAGTGAAGTTCTTTAATATTAACATAATATTGAGTCCATTTATTTTGGCATTATCTTAATTTGATTCATTTTGCACCTTGTCCATGGTATATATATATTTTAATTTGTGCCAGCACATGAAGCTATTGCATTTTGTTGTAATCTGAATTTTATAATCTTGCCTATTACTTACAAGCAATCTGCTGCTACAGTTGTTCCTAGGTGTTTTTATAAACTAATTTAACATCTGCTTGTACTATGTAACTGTATCAACTTACAAATGGGCAATAGAACTTAGCATTGTTGAGAATTACCATGCAGATAGATGGAGTTGCATTAGTAAAAGTAAAAACCACTCAGTATTTCATTGTAACTTCCTAAATAAGCTTTGTTATCAAGATTGTTTTATTTTCAGTAGCGCTTCTGAATTGAATGGCTAGGTTATTTACAATAAAGTATCAGCCAATATGTTTTATTTAGAAATAAATAAATAAATACTTTAAAGCATAGTTAAATTGAGTTTTAAAGTTCCAAACCATTCTTTATCCATAATGTGATTCTGGGATCTGAAGGCTTATACACAGTACGTGTTAGTGAGTGAACAAATGTAAAGTGGGAGTTAAAAATTGCTCTGAATCATTAGAAAGATTTAATTAAGATACAAAGCCTGTAAACTTCTCTGGGTTGTACGGAGAGTAGAATTTAGACCGTGAAAAGTATCAGCCCAGAGCACTGAGTGTACGTGCTACAAACAGCTCCATTCAAATCTGTTTGCTTACCTTGGCATGCTTAATAGGAATAAACATTGTCTAGTGCTACTTGTTTCCTTCGGGTCCCTACCATAAAGTGTTTCTCTTTAAGTATTTCCCAAAGCTGCTCCCACTACATGTGTTAAGAATTGTATCATTAGCAGAGATAAGATAGGAACTCCTAGATGTTCGCTAAGATTGACATCTTTTTTACCAACGTGTTACACATGTAACACAATAAGGCTCTGCCCCAGAAAGGTGAAAGGAGGTAGGAACTGATTCCTGCTTTTTTTTGGAGATAAGGTTTGATGCAGAAAGAAAGGTATTTTATTGAGATTTATACATGTCTGTAGCACAAACAGGGACTAAAATCTCTAAATTCGTGTGTACTCAAAGTCTACAGAACATGGCACAGAGCCTTCAGAAGGCTCAACTCAATTTGCCACATTCCAACGATCCTACATCTTGGCTAGTGAGAATTCCCAGTCTTCAGGACTTAACTGTAAGACATCAAGGCTACAGTATTTCTGGAGCCAAGACAGGGTTGGATCAGCTCACAGATCTAGCAGAAACAAACCCAGTATGTTCTGATCAGCTTTGTCTCTAACAGTCAGTGTAAAAACCTACAATGAGATTTTATTCAGAAGAAAATGCCTAGTCTGTGGCATTTCCTTGGATAAAGATATTTTCTGTGTTGGTGTACTTTATCATCATTGACTAGGCAGCAAAAAAAAATAATTCACAGACATTTTGGAGGGTATAAAAAAGAAGAACGCATCCTCTTTTCCTGAATTTTGCCTTTGACCTTTCATTGTTGACTGTTGCCAGAACAATAATAAAATGGTAGCTCAGGGTTTTCTTTAAAGATACTGTTCCAGTTTAAGAAATAGAAGGGAGAGTTGTTATTTTTTTTCTTTTTCTTTTCTTCTTCTTTTTTTGCCCCTTGTAACTGAAGAGAGATAGCATAGAGGAACAGGAAAGGATGAATGGGGAAAAGTAAGACACACACACATGCAAAAAGAGAGGTTTGGCACAGTGTAGGGTTTTTTTCTCTTTTTTTCTATTGGTTCTTTGCTTTCTATTTGTAAGGATGGATACACACATCTTTTTTATTTTACAGGAAGATACATATGTATGTGTTGAAGTCATCCATATGGTAAAGCTAAAAATGGCTGTGAAAGAATGAGAAAAATGTCTAATGTTATTGCTCATGTAACATGCCTGATCTTCTTTAAAATATTCTTAAATAGATAGTGAATTAAATGCCTTGAGACAATAGAAAATGTGCTGAATATCTCCAGCAGAGACAACATCTCCCTTCAGAGAACTAAACATGGCATGGAAGACCACAAGCATCACTTTAGAAAGTGTAACAAGCAAATTATATTCAGAAAGTGGGAAAACCAGAAGCAATAGTTAAAAATTTGTGGAGATATCCAATCATTTCATAAAATGGTGGTTTAATATTTACATTTTTTTTTACATTTACATTGGCCAGATACATTCTCAAGCTATGAGAGAAGTATATCATCAGACTATGAGAGAAACATGTCTCCAAAGGACTACAGGGAAACACAGGATTAGAAAGAACGATAAAGCAAATGATTGCTAGTGTCTGTACCTATTTGAATACATGATCACTCTGCTTTGCTTCTACATCTGGAGATGTGACTATGAAGTACAAGCCCCATGTAACCTCATCTAACATCAGAATTAGCCCTGTTATTGACAGAGGTTGGATGGCATACTGAGGTTTATTCCAACCGGAATTGTTCCACAAGGCTAGAAATACCTGATACCTTCAATGACTCTGGGATAGGTAGTAATGTCAATGAGGATGTTGTGACAGACTTTAACAAGCACTATCAATCTTAATACTGATATTCAGGCCAAGGGGACTTGATTGCCATGTACAGCTTTGTCTGAAGTCTGCAAAATGGCTAATTAAAACAAAGGCAATATGTATGTGCTACATCTTATTTTAATGTAAACATATTATTTGTCTTTTGCTCTCTAGACTTTATGTTCAGAGAGTAATGGTGATAACTGTCATCTGGTCTAGCAAACCAAGTCATTTCTTAGAGAAGCATGAGGTGTGATCTTTCACTATAATGGCCCAGATTGACATGCAGCCTTAAAACACAATGTGAAATAGCTCACTCGACAGTTCTAGAGAGTAAAGGCTGCATTTGTCGCTTTGTTCTTTATTATTCACAGTGCAATAGTTTGTAGGACTCCTAGTCATGGGCTAGGGGCCCAGTTACATCAGATGTCTGACATTTCTGTAGACGTTACTTAACTGTTTTTATAGCCGAACTCACAAAGAGAGTATTTGTCATCTTTAATGGAACATTAAAAGTCAGAATGATATCTGTAAGATGCTCACAAAAATATCACCAAAATATGGTCCATTTACAACTGTATTTGCAACTGTGAAAAGCTTTAAAGTCTGTATTAAACTAGTTTTGCATTAAAATGTCTTTTTTTTTTTTTAATATTGAAGCTTTTCTTTGGAATGGATTGAAATTTGATGAAATATTTGCTCAGAGAATGTTAAAGTGAGCCATTTTGACTTTTCCATTTCGTTCTAACAGTGTTGAAACATTGCATTTTCCTAAAGGAAAAATATTTTAATAAAGGGAATCAAATAAATATGTTTTTCTAATGTTCTTTTTTTGTTGTTGTTGTTTCTCTTAAAACGTTAATGCTCATGCCACATGATATAGATTTTAGTTGATAACAGTAGATATGTAAATACAATTACTATGTGGATATACCTACAAAGATAATCTAAGCAGGAGGAAGTAAATACATCAACATTAGAAAGGAGAAATAAAACCATTTAACCAGTTGAAACAAAAGTTTTTGACTATGTGGAAATGAAATGTGTTGTTGGTTTTGTTTCAAAACAACGAAACCAACAACAAAAATCACATCTCTCCCCCCTAGCTCCCCCACCACACAAATCCAACCTTTTGTTCTGAACAGATTGCTTTACATATTTTTCCTTCTAATTTCCACTTTAGGAGAAAACAGCCTCATTCATCTCAGTAAATTCTTAAAAAGATCTTGGGATATACTATAAATGTCCCCATGATTAAGTAACTGCTCATCAGATTACGTAAAAAGGAGATGGATGATCACATTATGATATTCTGATTAAACTGCTGTGTGAGAGAGCTAAATGTGGCACAGCCCTCAGCTTCCAGTGTCTTTTACCACACTGCTAGGATGGTGCTATGTCCAACGATCTTTGTAGAACAAACATATTCAAATGTCCAAGCTGTGAAGTCTGTAAAAACCTAAAAGAACTTTAGCACGGTGGCCCTACATGTTGCTGTCATGAATTATGCCCAATTGTCCATAATATTAAATCTTAATTTAGTAACGACCCATTCTAGTAAACTTTGACTCTGTTAGTTCTGCTGCTACATTTAGGAAAGCCTGCTTAGACTCCCATGGAACTATTGAACTGGATCTGCATCAATTTCTGCTCCCGTTTCTTATGTATTTTCCCGAAATTTATGGAATTGCAACTGAGTCAAGTGATCAAAGAGAGAACCAGACTCACAGGAACTGTTCACATGAGTGAAACTGTGTTGAATTTTTCAGACAGTTTTAATAATGATTCATTGAATTGACGTCGAATTCCAAAATATCTGGATGGACGGAGGTCCAGGATTTTGTTTTACCTAGATTATAAATAAAGACAACTCTGAAACAAGGCTAGAAACCTTAATCTAAATGACCACAGACAAGTGTCAAACAAAAACTGTGGGAGGAAGATTCATTAATTCAGAAGTGTGCAGTTTTATTGTGAAAGAAGAAAGAAATGGCTCTGAAATCTTGTGGGGATTAGCAGAAAAGAATAATAGAACCTGCATTGACTGCATACAACATGTTCAAAGTAATAAACAACAGTTCTATTAGCAAATATAAAGCCTGTGATAAACAATGCTGTGATGTTTCATTCACTCTAATAGACAGGAAAAGATAATTGGGACAAATAAAGTAGTGAAAACTGTCTCTAACCACCTTTCTGAGCCAATCTTAGAAGAAGTGAATCAGGTCCTGGCATACTGCAGAACTCAGCAGTAGCTTTGGAAACCAGCTTTTGTGTTTCACTAAAAGAGTATGTTCCCGTTGCTAATGGAAAACAACAGAAGCTAAAGACGATGGCTTGAAGTGTCAGATCTTCTATTTTTTTCTTCTTCTTTATTTTTTGTTTTTTAAAAGACGTAATGAGAAGACAAGAAGACAATTCCACACATTCATTAAAGAGCTTGCAGAACTCTTTGGAATTTATTTCCCACTGAAGTCCCAAATATTTCTAACTATGGACGCTTTTAAAACTAAAGTTATTTATCTTGCAACACTCCTTTCCCCGTCTCACATAGGAGTTTGTGTATGGAATAGGTCATTTTATTTTATTTTCGTCCCATCTGTCCTTATCTCTCTTCTTCCTTTTTTCCATCTTTTTTCCGTCATTATTTGAGAACCAGCTAGAGATTTGCCTGGTACTAAGGGTGCTAAGGGAAATGCTGGAGTTGTTCTAATGCATTTGCATCTGGGCTATCCTTAGACATCAGGGGGGCTTTTTCATGTCAGCTATATTTTAAAGTTATGACAACATTAATCTTGACATTGAATCATAATTACTCCTCACCTGGGGTTTGATGTACCCAGAATTGCCACTTGCTGCTATGAGCGAGTGTTTCACGTTAGCAGCGATAAAAGCCCAGGTAATGCTTAAAGTGGGAGGCTAGGGGAAATGGGTCTTGGCAATTTGCTAAAGCTTTTTATATAGTCTTAATAATGTAAAATGCCAGCCTAGATTTCAGTAAACTGCACACACTGAAATGCTACAGCTACAAATGCAGTGGTCTGGCAGCACTGGCTGACTTTCAGATCAAATAGACAACTTTGTAACTTCTAAATTAAGGAAAATCTATTTCTGTTGCACTGACAACTAGATCAAGTGACAAAAACTGTACTCTGAGCAACAATTTTACATGTGTGTGGAATATATTTTGTCACTCTTCATTCTCACACTGTCCTATCTTTCATTCAAGAGTTGTGACAGTTTTACCTTAATGAGGGCTCCAAATATCCCTGCTGTATAAGCACAGCCATGAAAGCACATAAATTGAGGTAGGGACATACTAACAAAGTGTATGTACAGGGTAGGTTAAAGCTGACTTTGTATTCCCGTTCATCACAAAGTTCCTCTGTGACTTTCAGCACTAAATAAGTTACTGATGCTTTGGCACATTTCCCCTAACTTTAAGTATTAAAGTTATATCTAAAGAACACCTACATCTGAAAACTTGTTCTCCCTGGGTTTCTCTTGCAGTCAGTTGACAAAGATGGAGAACTCAAAAGAATGACGCAGATTACTGGTGGCCTGACTGTGCCTCTATCAGGAGCTTAAGTGACTAAGCATGTCAGCTAAACGCCTCGGCTTAGTGCAATGCATCAAAGACTTAGGACCCAATGGGATATAAGGACTTGAGTATCTAATCTAGGACTTACACAAAATGTACAGTAAGCACTTAAACTGTCATCCTTAGCTGACCCCTAATGTCCGAGAAGCTTAAAATCCTTTGCCACCTGACTTCTTTAGTTTAAAGTTCCCCAGGTACCTATAACTGTATTAAGATTTGGCAGGGATGAGCAGCCTAACTCATACCTAATATTGATTACAATGCAGCAACTAGGCTTTCTTCTGCTCAAGTCTCCTGGGGGATCTAATTCTAGAAGACAATCTTAAAAAGGCCTAATAAGCATTTATAGTAATAGGGTTATCTATGCACTGCAGTAGTCTCCACCTCTCTTTTCAAGCAGATTAATGGTTGTCATCTTTTCTTTAAATTAACATCATAGTAGTTCAAACACGTTGAAAAGATGTGGTAGACGTGTTCATTTCTGCACTTTAACGGGACTCAAACATTTCTCCATCAAGCATGCACCAAGCAACAAGATACATGCCATTCCAGCTGGAGATTATAGAATCATAGAATGGTTTGGATTGGAAAGGACCTCAAAGATCATCTAGTTCCAACCCCCCTGCCATGGGGAGATATAAGATAGAGAACTCTGATTTTCAATCTATCTGCTGTAGTTGTATTACTTAATAATCTGAATTTTAGTAAGGAGTTGAACACAGAGATGGACAGAAAAAAAGACAAAAGGAACACTGTGATAGTTCAATGTGGGGGAGGTATTCGGTGGCAGGAGAAGGGATTTGCTCCCTGTGCCACTAGATCGGATTCCCATCGCCCTCGGCGTTGAGGCAATCATCGGCGCCTCTGTGAATTGCCCTATTTAAGTTGGGACAAAGGAACATGAAAAGGTGCTTTTGCCCAGGAGCGAGGAGAGGGGAGGAGGGCTCAGTCCTCGTGGCTGCTCGGACTGGGCTGGTGCCACGTGCTCAAGATGGTGGCGACGGAGCCACTTGGGGAACTCAGGGAGCACTCTGTTCCCGGGGTGCCCTCTGGGCAGAGTTCACCCAGAGAGGACTGAGATCTGAGAGAAACAGCCACACCAACACCAGGTCAGTCAAGATGGAGCGGGAGGAGGTGTGCTGGAGCTGAGTTTTCCCTTGCAACTGGCGGCTAGATGGCAGGTGGCCTCCCTGCAGCCAAGATGGGCTCAGCGGAGCAGAGAACCACTCGCGGCTCATAGAGAAACCCACATCGGGGAAGAGATGCCTGAGCCTAGGAGAGGTTGTGGAGCACGGGATGCACGACGAGTAACTGTTAATAATGGAGCTTGGGATGCACGACAAGGTCGTGAGGCATCTAGAGTCTGTGGGACGAACCACGCCAAAGCGAGTGGCCACAACTCCCTAAGAATCCAAGACTATAATAAAGCCCACACTGGAGCGATCCGATGGGGAAGGATTGTGTCCTGCGGGTAAGACTCACACTGGAAAAGTTTGTGGAGTTTTCCTCGTGAGCAGGGGATCCACTGGAGAAAGGGAAAATGGTGTAAGGACTCCTCCTCCTTTAAGAAAGGAGCGGCAGTAACAACATGGATCGAGAGCAGCCCTGAGGAGAAGAACTTGGGAGTACTGGTGGATGAAAAACTCAATATGAGCCAGCAATGTGCTCTTGCGGCCCAGAAGGCCAACCGCATCCTGGGCTGCATCAAGAGGAGCGTGGCCAGCAGGTCGAGAGAGGTGATTCTCCTCCTCTACTCTGCCCTCGTGAGACCTCACCTGGAGTACTGCATCCAGTTCTGGAGCCCCCAAAATAAGAAGGACATGGACCAGTTGGAGAGGGTCCAGAGGAGGGCCACGAAGATGATAAGAGGGCTGGAGCACCTTTCCTATGAGGACAGGCTGAAAGAGTTGGGGCTGTTCAGCCTGGAGAAGAGGAAGCTCCAGGGTGACCTTGTAGCGGTCTTCCAGTACCTCAAGGGGGCCTACAAGAAAGATGGGGAGAGGCTGTTCGGGAGGGCCTGTTGTGATAGGACAAGGGGTAATGGTTTTAAAATAGAGGGAGGTAGGTTCAGATTGGATATTAGGAAAAAATTTTTTACCATGAGAGTTGTAGAACACTGGAACAGGTTGCTCAGAGAGGTGGTGGATGCTCCATCCCCGGAGACATTCAAGGCCAGGTTGGATGAGGCCCTGAGCAACCTGATCTAGTTGGAGATATCCCTGTTCGTTGCAGGGGGGTTGGACTAGATGACCTTTGAAGGTCCCTTCCAGCCCTAACCATTCTATGATTCTATGAACATGGATGAACTGCTCTGCACTCCCCCATTCCCTGTCCACCTGTGCCACTGTTGGGAATGTAGAGCTGGGAACAAAAGGAAAGGGGGGTGGGGAGGTGTTGTTTCTAAGATCTGGCCTTGTTTTCTCTTTATCCTCTCAAGTAACCGTTTTTGTTTCCCTTTGTCCTTTTAAGCAACTGTTAATAAATTGTTTTAAGAAAATTGAGTCTGTTTTGTCCGGGACCATGTTTGGTGGGTGTTCCCTCTCTGTTCTTGTCTCGGCCCTCAGTCCTTTTATTATAAAACCACGACAAACACCTTAACAGGAAAGCTATGGCAGTCAGGGGAGGCACTTACTATGCAGGAACAGTGTATATTCCAACAGTGTCTATAAATTAACATATATGCTTTATGTTTGCATTCTAGTTTATTCTGCAATGCTCTTTTGCATGCTGGTATCCAAAGAATCTGAAGAGTTAGTCATAGATCCAATAAGAGACGTGCCTAAATATTACGTATTTTGTTCAGAAGCTTGAGTTAAATGCTTAAGCTTTTCATTCGGTATTTAAGTAAGATGCCTGTAAGCACACCCTGTTTTGCATCCTGTGGCAAATTAGCACTGTGTCCAAACTCTGAATCTCCAGCTATAATAAAGTCGTATTAACATTTTCATACCCAAGAATGAAGAAAAGATACATGAAAAGATACATCTTGTTCACATAACAAAGAATAAGTATTAAAATGCCTAAAAGAGAGAGACCTAGAGACAACATCATGATTACATTTATGCCATTTACGTTACAATTAATGCCAGCTAAATGTGCAGAGATACTGTCTTAACCTTACACGTCTTTGTGTTTGCTTTCAGAGTCCATGTGTTTTAAGGGAAAACGCTACTCAGAGTCTGTTAACCTAGATGAATCAATAGTTTGGGTCCACTTGCTCCTGGAAGTATACTCACACCGTAGCTAACAGTATCAGCTAAGGAGTGAGTGTGTATAAACTGATGAGTTATTTCCATGATTAGAAACAACCTTCCTGTGTAACTCTCAAGAAACATTGATGAGATGTGAAGACAGGCCCTCTAGCACTGACACAAATCCAATGTTAGCACGCACCAATAGTAAAACCGTAGCTATACACATTAGGATTCATGCGTGTGTGTATAGACAGACACATGTACGCATACATGCGCCACTGTTGCTCTTTTAAGCTGTCCTTTGTATTACTTTTTATGCCAGTAAAACATGGATGTAAAATATCACTCTACTTAGCAAAGCAGATAAGTCAGAGTACAAACAGTAAGGAAAGCTGTTGATAACTGAGACCTTAAATGTTTAGTCATAAAACCTAATGATAAACCGTATTAAGTCTTTGACACATTAGTGCTTGTCTTGTGCCTTGCAGAGAAGGCTAAATTAATGAAAATATTTTGAGGTAGCATGTCTAGTAAATGTCATAATAAATATAATTAATAAAAACAGATGCCTCTGAAAAATCAGGATTTTTCACGATTTCTCTGATCTCTAAGTTTGTTTTATTGACTGATGTTACCCAGTTTATTTTGACAAGAAACCTTCCTATATGTGTTTAATTTTGCCAAGTTTTGACTGAAAGACATAGTTCACAGAGCTTATATAGCCACATTTGAGCAAAATGAGTGCAAAACGTATGAAAATGTTGACTTAGACAGGTGACTTCCTGAGGGGAGATGAATTACAAACCATAAAAGGCAGTGAAGAATTGGACTAATGAATTTTTCCATGCTTATGTGAGACATGACAGTCTAGAAAAGGCAGGTAAGATGTTTTGCTGGGAAATAACTTTATCTTTCTCAGATTCACACTGGTACTCATTAGGTTTTTGGCTGCAGTTTTGTTCGTTTGTTTGGTGTTTTTGTGTGTGTTTTGTAAATATCATGCCTAAAGAGAAAAAGAACATCTCAGCACACATCCATGCAATATAAAGTTTTTCTTTTCTGCACGATGTGTTTGTCCTTTAAAGAAGCACTGTAAAGTTTTCAAAGCTCTTAAGCCAACTAAAGAAGGAAATCTTGCAGGAACACTATGATCCATAGATGAGATCTCAATTTTTCTGATCATTATCTCAGATCTGCATCATTACATTGCACAACACTAACCATCACCTTTATCGTTCTCAAATTTGCCACAAATTACCTTAAGCAATGGGAAGGATGGATAACAGCAAACCTTTCTACTAAAAAGTATGCCCCATTGTATTACCTTAACCAGATGGTCCTTCTACTTTGTTTCTATTATATCAAAATTTCAGAAGCACAGGGTTACATTTCTTCACAAATTGGATGAGATGCGGAATTATTGTGATGGCAGCTGAGCCACTAGAGGTGGTTGTTATGCTTATCTCAGTCAATACAAAATGCCACTGTCACACCTACACTCAACTTAGAATCCACAGGAGAATGAAAGAACTAAGAATGATAGCCATATGCATATCTTATAGGTGTTTACTTATGAAAAATCTCGAAGGTTTTTCAGCAGTAACACAAATATTGGACATTTGTTATATATAGTTAACAATAAGATATAAAAATATGCTGAAGTAAGCCAAAGAAATTTAATAGGCCAATCTAAGGCTTCAGACCTTAAGCCAAAGTTCCTGCTTCTTTTCTTTGTCAATATCTTTTTTGTGTGTGTTATTCAAAACATGAATAACAACAGATTAATGTAATTCTTGTTTGCAAAGCTACTGAATCACTTTGTTAATCCAATAGAAATAATTCTTGTTATTAAAGAGAAAGTAATGTCCCAAATAAAAGTCTGAACTGGATTTTACTAGCACGTGTTTGGTAACAGGTATATCCTCACTGCTTTTAGTGAAGTCTAGTTCTAGTTTATACACCTTAACATTAAAGCATAATCAGACATTTTCATCATCAAAGAGATAGTTGCTCAATTCATGCCCTAAACTCTTTCCTTTCTTTCTTCTCTGGGCCTTGATTTAACACTTAGGTGCCCAATTTAGCACTTGAATACTAGTGCTATTAGTTTTGCGCAAATGAGAAAGGACTTTCCTCATAAGGACAGTTTATGAAGTACTGAAGTCACTTAAAACACTTGTCGTGGTTTTAGGCTGATCCAGCAACTAAAACTCACACAGTCTCTCCTTCTCCAATAAAGTAGAGAGGAGAGAAAAAGAAAAAAAAGAAAAAAAAAAAAAAAAACAAAAGGACTGAGGGTTGAGGCAAGAACAGAGGGAGCACCCACCAACCATGGTCCTGGGCAAAACAGGCAGCGCTTTTCTCAAAGCAAAACAGTTTATTAATGATTACTTAGAAGGACAAAGGGAAATAAAAACCGATTACTTGAGAGGACAGAAAGAAACAAAACCAGATCTTAAAACCGACACCTTCCCCCCCCCCACCTTCCTTTTCCTCCCGGCTCTACCTCCTCCCCCCAGCAGCACAGGGGGCAGGGACTGGGGGAGTGTAGGTCAGTTCATTCCGTGCTGTTACTGCTGCTTCTTTCTTAAAGGAGAAGGAGTCCTTACACCCTTTTCCCCTGCTCCAATGGATCCCCTACCCACGAGGAAAAAATCCACAAATTTCTCCAACGTGAGTCCAGCCCACTGGAAACAATCCTTCCCCACAGATTGCTCCGGTGTGGGCTATACCACAGTCTCGGGTACTTAGGGAGCTGTAGCCACTCGCTCCGGCGTGGGTCGTCACGAAGACTCCAGATGCCTTTCTGCCTTGCCGTGCCCCCAACACGACCATCCTCGGGCTCAGGCATCTTCTCCCCACGGGCTGCGAGTGGGTCACTGCTCCACCGAGGCCGTCCTGGTTGCAGGGGGGCAGCCTGCTATCTCACCATCAGCCGCAGGGGAAACTCGGCTCTGGCACACCTCCTCCCGCTCCATCCTCACTGACCTGCTGTCGATGCAGCTGTTTCTCTCAGATCTCAGTCCTCTCCAGGTGAACTCAGCCCAGTGGGCACCCTGGGAGTGGGGTGCCCCCGAGTTCCCCAGCTGGCTCCGCCGCCGCCATTCTCCGTGGGCGGCGCCGGCCCGACGCAGGCAGCTGCCCGGCCGGGAGCCAGGGAGCGGGGGCAGTGCCCTCCTCCCTTCTCTGGTCGATCCTGGGCGAAGCACCTTTTCCGGTTCCCTTGTCCTGACTTAAATAGGGCAATTCGCAGAGGCGCCCTATTGGCTCAACCCCGAGGGGGATGGCAGTCTGATCCGGTGGCCAGAACTAAGCCTAACCCGGATCCAAAACCGGGGAGGTCGCAGGGAGCAAAATCCCTCTCCTGCCACCAGAACCACCCCCCCCTCCACATCAAACCATGACAACACTAAATCCCATTGACTTTAATTTAAACAGTAATGGATACAAGATATTAAATATCTATGAAGACAGGCTGGAAAGCTGACCTTACTCAGGTAAGAGTTCTAGCCACTACTCTAGGCAATCATATTCATAATCTCAGTGGACAAACAAAATTAATTTACTGGAAAGGAAAGTTGTCAGACGGATGCACTTGGAGTGAGTTGCAACTTGGTGTGTTAGATTTACCTGTCTTTGAATGGCCAGAAAGACAAGGTTACTGTTTCTCTAACAAAAGTGGTTTTCCTACATTGCATGGAAATGTTGAGAAGAGAAACTGGTTTTGGCATCTCTGACACTTTTGATCGCTCAGCTTAGAACTTCTGTTTTCAGGACTTCTAAGTCACTGTTTTTCATGTGTATTAAATTAATTGAAGTAGAGCATCGTGTATAGGATGATGATGATTATTGCTTAATGATTAAAAACATGAAAAAAATCTCAAGATCAATGAGCCTGAAGAGTTTTCAAAACGTAGAAGCTACCATTCTTCTCTTGAATTTTTGTAGAAAATGAGAGATTTTCAAAAGCTTACATTTCATACTGATGCTCTTATTTTTTGGGTGCTTAATGTAAGGAAAATGAAAACTGTGGTCCCCTCTAAAAAATGAAATGTGGAACTCAGCTTAGAACTGTAGTCACCTAGATTTGACCAGATAACTGTAAGTATCCTCCATGGGAGTTCTGCACAGATCACCTCAAACCTGACACCTAGATGTGGGCGGGTGAGTGCCTCTGTAGTCTCTGTCAACTGTATTTGCTGGATTGTCATAGACTATAATAGGAACTTGGACACATGGTTCACACAAGTACCAAAATTTAAGTGTCTAAAGTCTCCAGATGCTTTTGAATAGGAGGGATAGGAGAGGTAGAAGGGGTGGTGGGGTTGCCCTGTATGTAAGGGAAGATCTAAACTGTTTCGAGTTAAATGTTGGGGATGACCTAGTAGAATGTCTGTGGGTGAAAATCAAAGAGGGGCCTATGAAGGCGGATATTGTAGTGGGTATCTGCTACAGGCCACCGTATCAGGACAGTGAGACTGATGAGCTATTCTTTAAACAACTGGGGGAAGTCTCGCGCTCACTAGCCCTTGTCCTTATGGGTGACTTTAACCTACCTGATGTCTGTTGGAAGTATAACATGGCAGTCAGGAAACAGTCTAGGCCGTTCCTGCAGAGTGTGGAGGACAACTTCCTATCACAACTGGTTAGTGAACCGACTAGAGAAGGAGCTCCCCTAGACCTGCTGTTTGTGAACAGGGAAGGTCTTGTGGGAGATGTGAAGGTTGGAGGACGCCTGGGGCACAGTGACCACGAGATAATAGAATTCTCAATTCTAGGGGAAGTTAGGAGGGGGAACACTAAAACGGCCAAGCTGGACTTTGGGCGAGCTGACTTTGGGCTGTTTAGAAGTCTGGTTAACAAAGTCCAATGGGAGACAGCTCTCAAGGGTAAGGGGGCGCAGGAGGGATGGTTACTATTCAAAAAGGAAATTCTGGAGGCACAGGAGCAAGCTGTCCCTGTGTGCCGGAAATCGAGCTGCCGGGGTAGAAAACCAGCTTGGATGACAAAGGAGATTTGGGAATATCTCAAAAGAAAAAGGGATGTCTACAAGTCTTGGAAGAATGGGCAGGCATCCAGGAATCTATACAGGGAGGAAGTTAGGACATGTAGGGAGAAAATCAGGGAGGCAAAAGCCCAATTGGAACTTAGACTAGCCAGCTCCGTAAGGGACAACAAAAAGTCTTTCTATAAATATATTAATAACAAAAGGAGGGCTAAAGATCACCTCCAGCCCCTACTGGACTCAGGGGGTACGTTAGTCACTAGGGATGAGGACAAGGCTGAGGTCCTTAATGCCTTCTTTGCCTCAGTCTTTAATAATAAGGTCAGCAGTTCCCAGGTGAGCTTGCCTTCGGTGTCTGAGTGCGGGGAGGGAGAGCAAATCGAAGCTCCTGTGATCCAAGAGGAACGGGTCAAGGATCTGCTCCTTCGGCTGGATGCCCACAAGTCTATGGGGCCTGATGGTATCCACCCGAGAGTCCTGAGAGAGCTGGCGGATGTCATTGCCAAACCCCTGTCCATTATCTTTGGACAGTCTTGGCTCACTGGGGAAGTTCCGCTGGACTGGAGGCTGGCGGATGTTACCCCCATTTACAAAAAAGGGCGGAAGGAGGATCCGGGGAACTACAGGCCTGTCAGTCTGACCTCGGTGACGGGCAAAGTCATGGAACAGGTTATCTTGAGTGCTATTAATGAGCACATACAGGTTAACCGGCTGATCAGGCCCAGTCAACATGGGTTTATGAAAGGCAGGTCTTGCCAATCAAACATGATCACCTTCTATGACAGGGTGACCCGCCTGGTTGATGAGGGAAGGGCTGTGGATGTAGTTTTCCTAGACCTCAGTAAAGCCTTTGATACAGTTTCTCATAGTGTTCTGGTTGAGAAACTGATAACTGCTGGCCTGGATAGGCACACCCTCCTTTGGGTTAAAAACTGGCTGGATGGCCGGGCCCAAAGAGTGGTGGTAAATGGGGCTAAATCCGGCTGAAGGCCGGTCACCAGTGGGGTTCCCCAGGGCTCAGTGCTGGGTCCAGTTCTGTTTAACATCTTTATCAATGACCTGGATGAGGGGATTGAATGTACCCTCAGTAAATTTGCGGATGACACCAAGCTGGGAGGCTGCGTCGATCTGCTCGAGGGTAGGGAGGCCCTTCCGAGGGATTTGAACAGACTGGATCGTTGGGCTGAGGCCAATGGCATGAGCTTTAACAAGGCCAAATGCAGAGTCCTTCACTTGGGGTATAAAAACCCCAAGCATCGCTATAGGCTCGGGGAGGAGTGGCTGGAGAGCTGCCTGGCGGAGAAGGACCTGGGTGTCTTGGTTGACTACTGGCTTGATATGAGCCAGCAGTGTGCCCAGGTGGCCAAAAAGGCCAATGGGATACTGGCGTGTATCAAGACTAGTGTGACCAGCAGGAGCAGGGAAGTGATCCTGCCCCTGTACTCGGCACTGGTGAGGCCGCACCTGGAATATTGTGTCCAGTTTTGGGCCCCTCGCTTTAAGAGAGATATTGAGCTCCTGGAGCGAGTCCAAAGAAGGGCGACCAAACTGGTCAAGGGGCTGGAAAATAAAACTTATGAGGAGCGGCTGAGGGAGTTGGGTCTGTTTAGCCTGGAGAAGAGGAGGCTGAGGGGAGACCTGATTACGGCCTATAAATACTTGAGAAAAGATGGTGGGGAGGTGGGGGAAGGGCTCTTTACATTAGTGACGGGTGATAGAACAAGAGGAAATGGGTATAAGCTTAGTCAGGGGAGATTCAGGTTGGATGTTAGGAAGTATTTCTTCTCTGAAAGGGTTGTCAGCCACTGGAATAGGCTGCCCAGGGAGGTGGTTGAGTCCCCATCCCTGGATGTGTTTAAGAATAGGGTGGATGATCTACTTGAGGATATGGTTTAATGGGGATTAGGGATGGTTGGACTCGATGATCTCTAAGGTCTTTTCCAACCTAGAAATCTATGAATCTATGAATCTATGAATCTATGAATTTACCAGCACTATTCCACTGCCCAAGAATCAGACTAGGTGAGACTGGACAGGACCTCTGGAGACCACCTGGTCCAAACTTCTGCTCAAAGCAAAGTTTAAAACCACGCTTCAAACCAGGCTCAAAACCTAGTTCAATACCCTGCTAGAGGCCAGGGTTATGACAGGTTGCTCAGGGTTATGACCAATGTATTCTGAGCACACTGTAATAAACTTGGAGAATCTGAGTAGCAGTTCAGGAGACTATGCCTTTCTGACATGCCAATTTTCTAGAAAATCTATAAAGAGGCAGTTCTAACTCTAATTTGGGGCTGAATTGGGAGCTTATCACAGTAGAATAGGAGTAGCAAACTGATGAGCAGATAACTTTACCTAAAGCAAATTATGGGTTTCTATACTCAAAAATTTGGAGTAATCTGACTTTACAATGTGTTGAATGATATGTTAAACAGACTAATACAAACCCTTCAGCCTTTGGAAAAGGGTGAAAGCATTCTCATTGAAAGTCAGACTAAACTAGTTTGTCAATTGATCTTACTCGAAGATGGAGAAAATAATGATTTCTAACTTTCTACATGGCCTGTTTCTGATTGAAGCTAAGTGAGGCTAATGACATCCTTATGATCAGCTGTCAGAATGCCTATACAAAAGCATAGACTTCCTATGCAACCTTTATTTGTGCCTGAGCAACTAAGCACCATCATCAGTTGCAAATGAATAACTGAACTCTGTAGTTATTTCAATGACAATATTACATCTCAACACACTAATGAATTAGGTCTTGAAGGTGCTTTGTAGATGGAAAAAGGTTCTGAGGGCCACACTTCGATCTTTCTTGTGTCGTTTAAATGTATAACTTTGTGCAACTGTAGCTGTTAAACACTTTCCGTCCCTCATTTTACTCAACTCTAACATATGTGTTTTATTATCTTATAAGGTGTCAGAAACTAATTTAACCACTTTTATAAGGTTTTTCTTTTTATTTATTTATCGGCTTGACCTTAATTTGGAAGAAAATCAGAACAATCTTCTAGCAGTTGAAATATTTTCAAGTAGATTTTGAATCAGCTATATACATCAAGAGTAAATTGTTAATGATTAGTCATTGCTAACTAAGATTCATAAGATTACAGCCAGCCATTTATGAATAGTTAAAAATGTAGTTGATAGAACACAGATTCTGGATTTTCTTTTGCTTCATGTTTTTCTTCCAAAAACTTTGCAAACTGATCCTAGTCTTTTATAAAACCACAATCTCTGTTAAATACATATAATTTATTGTGTACTGTTTATGAAACTATTTTTTAAGTTAGAATCTGTGTCATCTTACTTGAATAATAAAAAAAAACATACATGTCTACTAAAATGATCTAATTTTTTCTGTCATAAAATGAGAGAGGCATCCAGAGAAAGTTAAAACCAGAGAAAGTTAAAACCAGTGCTAAAATAAGTACCTTCTTTGGAGCTGAATATTCTTCCAGTGCCTAACAGAGAAGAGTAGGTAATAGGTTTAGAATAGGTACCAAAGTTTTAGAAAATTAAAACTAGGGTAGATTGATCTAGATACTCATGTTAGCTATTATTAATTTATGATGTATGATAGAAAAATAAATCACATATTATTGATTCTGGATTGTGAGTAGGTTGTGTTTAATTACTTCTACTGCATCCTTTATATCTTTTCCAACCCTTGAGAACCAGAATTGTCATTACGTATTACCTTCTCATCTTCAGGAATCCAACGATCCTTAGATTTCAAGTATAAAGATTATCCTGACCGGAGAGTAAAACAGGTACTTGGAGATCTCTCAAAGGTTAAAAAACCTGCAAACAAACAGGTTTATCTGTAGTACAGCTTTTCTTCTTTGTAACAGTGCTAACAATACTTCAGTGCTGGTTCAAAAGAAAAGAAAAATATACCTTTTGAATCAAAATACCTTTTTTTTCCTCTATGAATGAAGATATCCTCTTCTGATAAACTTATTTTCCCTTACCGTCATCACTTAACTTGCTGCATTTCACAGCATCACACAGCAAAATGATACAACATCCATCATGATTCCTACTAAGCTGCAACAAAGTCTGTAACAAGTGAAGTCTAGTTCTGCAATGAAGCTAGACTTTATTACCCTGCAGAATTTGTTTCAAGCTATAGTCTGAAAAGTAAAGGTGAAAAAAAATAGAGTGATTACAAATGAGGTCTCCAAAGAAAAAGGTAGAAATATTTAACATAGATAATTATGCAAACAAGATTTTCATATCCGAAGTTTCAACAAAATTAGATTTAATACAGCTCTCCAAGGAGGTGGCCCTTAGGAGTTTATCAAGATGAGTATTCTTAACCAAAAAAAAAAAAAATTAGCATAAGGTTAAATTGAATTAAAAATGAAGAAATAAAAATTATTATTGATGTACTGGACAAGAGCTGTACAACTTCACTCTTTTTTTTAGAGTAACATTTAAAAAGTATAAAATGTAAAAGAAGAAGAATTAGAGAAAAAAAAACCAGGAGAAATCTAGTCTTTTCTTTCATTTTAAAATATGTTTCCTATAGTAAGAACAAATATTGGAACTGAGATAACTTCAAAGTGAAATCAGATACACTGAATTGGCCAAAGTTAAATTAAGTTCCATTTTTCAAAAGTGAAATCTTAAGGGACTTAGGCTCCCATATACTTACGTTGCATTTCAAATTGAGATTTTGTCTCTTAAGCTACCTAGATGCTTCTGAAAACATTGCTCCAGGTCAGTCTAATTCATAATTAGATTTTAAAATACTGGCTGTACTGGGAAGATCAGACAAAATTCAAATTTGCTCCATCTCTGCTAGAAACCCTGCAGGACTAGTATTTGAAAAAAGGAGCAGATACAGTATTGGGTACAGTAAGCTGTAGGGGAGTTCAACTCTCCTGTTGAATGTCAAGTGGAGTCAAGGGTCATGTACTATTTGACTCCTGACCTATCTTACCATTCCGCTTGAGGAGAAACCATGATCACCTCACATAGAGGTGGGTGAACTTACCACTTGCTAAGCTGTACTGGATTTTAAGCAATGACAGAACTAGAAGGGGTCTCTCATATTATTGCCTTGTGTCTCTTTCATAGTTAAACCACACAAATAACAGAATTAACAATAGTTACACAAACACATGATCAGTTAATGTAAGATTTAACCTGCTTATAAAATCACATTCTTACTCTCCTATTACCCTTATTGTTTTGTCTTTTTTACTAGATATAATTTTGTCTGTCTACGAGTATATTCATTTTTCTCCGTTAAGTCACGTTTTTGAAAGTTCCTTTCTACAGCGCCTAAGTTTGTAAAGCACTGTCAACCAAATCCACCTGCATATTGGTTTGGTCTAGATGTCAACAGCAAATCTAGCTTTACTGGTAAACCAAGTGTGCAACCCTGTTGTGGTTTAGCCCAGCCAGCGGCTGAGCTACCACGCTGGCGCTCCCTCACTCCTCCCCACAGTGGGATGGGAGGAGAAAATTGGAATGAGAGGGGCGAAACCAGTAGGATGGGATAAGGAAAATTTAATAGAACAATATCAGGAAAAAGGAAAGAACAGGGTAATCAACCATAAATGTACAAATGCAAAAATAATACGAACTGACAGCCATGCAGAACCCGATGCACTGCTCACTCCTGTTCCCCAAATATATACCCTGAGCATGACGCCACATGGTATTGAATAGCCGTTGGCCAAGCTGGGTCTGCTGCCTGAACTGGGTCACTTTCAAGCTTCCCGAAAAAAAAAAGTTAACTCTGTCCCAGCCCAACCCAGGGCAAACCCGCCTCAGCTGAAGAGTGATGGCTGACAGGTATCATTGCGTGAAATCTATACCTGGTGACATGCAGAAGTTATGCTGCTTTACTCTTCGTTATGAAAGGATCATTTTAGATTTGATAGATCTTCCCTTTCTGTAGTTGGTATTACTACAGTACATGTTTTCACGTGTTCATATTTCTATAGATACTTCTTATAAAATGCAATGGTTTATATATTTTTACCCTGTATTATATGGCCCTGCATTTTATAATCTTACAGAATTAACTACATGGTTTCTTTGTGTCTTCTGCCTTTGATGCAAATATCAATGCAGAGCTGCTGTTAATATGCCACTTCTTTCCTGTTTAAACGTAATCAATACTAGGAAAAAAGAAAGAAAAGAAGAAATAATATTTTTACCACATTGAAAATTATAATTTTTGTTCAGTGGGACAACTTTGATCATGTTATCTTAATTCGAGTGACACATGGGACAGAATTTTGCTCAACCTCTTGAGTTGAAGTGTGCATCAGTAAGGGCAAATAAAGGCTTGATTTGAATGATGGAGAAAATCCAGAGAAAATTGTGAAAGAATGTACAATAAATCAGGCAAGTTTTGAATATACCAGACATACAGCACGTGCACACATTGACTCAGTTGTGCATGGATGTGGCACAGATATCATAAGTCTTCTCTGATGAGGCTTCTGTATGTTCATAAATCCTTGACAAACTACATTTCAAAGAGTGGAGCTAATGGAGTAGCGAGGTAAATTCCCTTAAGGAAACCTAGTCAATCTGTAATTTCACTCAGATATAACTCTTTCACCTTCATATTGCTGTTTTACAATTTAATCTATGCCAATATTGTTGTAGAGGTCTTTAGCCGCACCCATGGTTGGCTGTGGGATCTAAGGTGGCTTTTCTTGACTAATTGCGATATATGTTCTCTTCACAAGAAGGTTTTGAGCAACCTGATGCAGAAAGACAACTGAAAAAAATCTTCCATTTGAGTCTTGAATGATGCTATTAAATTAGCCTTAACCAATGATAAGCACCTTAGGCATTTATAACTCCAGATGTAGCTTAACAGTCTAGGAACTGTAATTCTCAGACAGAATCCTACCTAAAAAATTGCCACTGGCCATGATCAGACATGATTCAGGACAAAGAACATTTTTCTTTCAATCTGGCAAAAGCTATGTCTTCTAACACCACCTTGCTTTTTATTCATCTATACACAGACATATCCACTTATGATTTCCACTATGAGAGAATAAAATTACAATATTACCCCACCACATCAAGGTGTTAGTATTATGAAATATTTACCAAAAGTGTTATTATAAAAAAATGCCCCTAAAAAAAGGGCGGAAGGAGGATCCGGGGAACTACAGGCCTGTCAGTCTGACCTCGGTGACGGGCAAAGTCATGGAACAGGTTATCTTGAGTGCTATTAATGAGCACATACAGGTTAACCGGCTGATCAGGCCCAGTCAACATGGGTTTATGAAAGGCAGGTCTTGCCAATCAAACCTGATCACCTTCTATGACAGGGTGACCCGCCTGGTTGACGAGGGAAGGGCTGTGGATGTAGTTTTCCTTGACCTCAGTAAAGCCTTTGATACAGTTTCTCATAGTGTTCTGGTTGAGAAACTGGTAACTGCTGGCCTGGATAGGCACACCCTCCTTTGGGTTAAAAACTGGCTGGACGGCCGGGCTCAAAGAGTGGTGGTAAATGGGGCTAAATCTGGCTGGAGGCCGGTCACCAGTGGGGTTCCGCAGGGCTCAGTGCTGGATCCGGTTCTGTTTAACATCTTTATCAATGACCTGCATGAGGGGATTGAACGTACCCTCAGTAAATTTGCAGACGACACCAAGCTGGGAGGCTGCGTCAATCTGCTCGAGGGTAGGGAGGCCCTTCAGAGGGATTTGAACAGACTGGATCGTTGGGCTGAGGCCAATGGCATGAGCTTTAATAAGGCCAAGTGCAGAGTCCTTCACTTGGGGTGTAAAAACCCCAAGCATCACTACAGGCTCGGGGAAGAGTGGCTGGAGAGCTGCCTGGCAGAGAAGGACCTGGGGGTGTTGGTTGACTACTGGCTTGATATGAGCCAGCAGTGTGCCCAGGTGGCCAAAAAGGCCAATGGGATACTGGCGTGTATCAAGAATAGTGTGACCAGCAGGAACAGGGAAGTGATCCTGCCCCTGTACTCGGCACTGGTGAGGCAGCACCTGGAATACTGTGTTCAGTTTTGGGCCCCTCGCTTTAAGAGAGATATTGAGCTCCTGGAGCGGGTCCAGAGAAGGGCAACTAAAGTGGTCAAGGGGCTGGAAAATAAAACTTATGGGGAATGTCTGAGGGTATTGTGGCTGTTTAGCCTGGAGAAGAGGAGGCTGAGGGGAGACTTGATTACGGCCTACAAGTACTTGAGAAGGGATGGTGGGGAGGTGGGGGAAGGGCTCTTTACATTAGTGATGGGCGATAGAACAAGAGGAAATGGGTATAAGCTTAGTGAGGGGAGATTCAGGTTGGATGTTAGAAAGAATTTCTTCTCTGAAAGGGTTGTCAGCCACTGGAACAGGCTGCCCAGGGAGGTGGTTGTGTCCCCATCCCTGGATGTGTTTAAGAAAAGGGTGGATCATAGAATCATAGAATCATAGAATGGTTAGGGCTGGAAGGGACCTTCAAAGATCATCTAGTCCAACCCCCCTGCAAGGAACAGGGATATCTCCAACTAGATCAGGTTGCTCAGGGCCTCGTCCAACCGGGCCTTGAACGTCTCCAGGGATGGAGCATCCACCACCTCTCTGGGCAACCTGTTCCAGTGTTCTACAACTCTCATGGTAAAAAATATTTTCCTAATATCCAACCTGAATCTACCTCCCTCTATTTTAAAACCATTACCCCTTGTCCTATCACAACTGGCCCTCCTGAACAGCCTCTCCCCATCTTTCTTGTAGGCCCCCTTGAGGTACTGGAAGACCGCTATAAGGTCACCCCGGAGCCTCCTCTTCTCCAGGCTGAACAGCCCCAACTCTTTCAGCCTGTCCTCATAGGAAAGGTGCTCCAGCCCTCTTATCATCTTCGTGGCCCTCCTCTGGACCCTCTCCAACTGGTCCATGTCCTTCTTATGTTGGAGACTCCAGAACTGGATGCAGTACTCCAGGTGAGGTCTCACGAGGGCAGAGTAGAGGGGGAGAATCACCTCCCTTGACCTGCTGGCCATGCTCCTCTTGATGCAGCCCAGGATGCGGTTGGCCTTCTGGGCCGCAAGAGCACATTGCTGGCTCATATTGAGCTTCTCGTCCACCAGTACTCCCAAGTCCTTCTCCTCAGGGCTGCTCACGATCCATTCTCCGCCCAGTCTGTATTTGTGCCTGGGATTGCCATGACCCAGATGTAGGACCTTGCACTTGGCCTGGTTAAACTTCATGAGGTTGGTACGGGCCCACCTCTCCAGCCTGTCGAGGTCCCTCTGGATGGCATCTCTCCCTTCCAGCGTGTCGACGGCACCACACAGCTTGGTGTCATCGGCGAACTTGCTGAGGGTGCACTCCATGCCACTGTCCACGTCACCAACAAAGATGTTGAAGAGGGCGGGGCTCAACACGGACCCCTGAGGGACGCCACTTGTGACCGGTCTCCACATGGACATCGAGCCGTTGACCACTACTCTCTGAGTACGGCCATTGAGCCAATTCCTTATCCACCGAGTGGTCCATCCATCAAACCCATGCCTCTCTAGTTTAGAGAGAAGAATGTCGTGCGGGACAGTGTCAAAAGCTTTGCACAAGTCCAGGTAGATGACATCCGTTGGTCGACCCTTGTCCACCGATGTTGTCACCCCATCATAAAAGGCCACCAAGTTGGTCAGGCACGATCTGCTTTTGGTGAAGCCATGTTGGCTGTCACCCACCACCTCCTTGCTCTCCATGTGCCTTAGCATGGTTCCCAGGAGAATCTGCTCCATGACCTTGCCAGGCACAGAGGTGAGGCTGACCGGCCTGTAGTTGCCCGGGTTCTCCTTGTTCCCCTTTTTAAAAATGGGGGTTATGTTCCCTCTCTTCCAGTCATCGGGGACCTCGCCAGACCGCCACGACTTCTCAAATACAATGGCCAGTGGCTTGGCAACTTCATCCGCCACTTCCTTCAGGACCCGCGGATGGATCTCATCAGGTCCCATGGACTTGTGCACCTTCAAGTTCCTCAGATGTTCCCGAACCTGCTCTTCAAGTACAGTGGGCGGTGGTTCATCCTTACAGTCCCTGCTAGTTCTTTCCACAGCTTGGGTGGTAAGACAAGAGGCTTTATCAGTGAAGACTGAGGCAAAAAAGTCATTGAGTACCTCAGTCTTCTCTACGTCGCGGGTGACCAGAGCACCAGTATCCTTCCGGAGGGGGCCTACATTCTCCTTGGACTTCCTTTTGTCCCCTACATACCTATAGAAGCATTTCTTATTGCTTTTATATCCCTTGCCAAATTCAATTCCTTCAGGGCTTTAGCCTTCCTCACCTGATCCCTGGTCACTCTTACAGCTTCTCTGTATTCCTCCCAGGCTATCTGTCTCCGCTTCCACCCTCTGTAGGCTAACCTCTTCATTTTCAGTTGGTCCAGGAGCTCCTTGCTCATCCACGCAGGCCTCCTGGTCTTTTTGCCCGACTTGTTCTTCATCGGGATGCACCTCTGCTGAGCTTGGAGGAGGTGCTCCTTGAATGTGGACCAACTTTCCTGGGCCCCTCGTCCCTCCAGGGCCGCCTCCCACGGCACTTTGCCCATCAAGTCCTTGAAGAGGCCGAAGTCCGCCTTCTTAAAGTCTAGGGTACAGAGTTTGCTGAATGGTTTCCTTGCTGCCCCATGGATCTTGAACTCCACCGTGTCGTGGTCACTGCAGCCAAGGCTGTCCTTAAGTTTCACCTCACCCACCAGTCCCTCCCTGTTGGTGAGCACAAGGTCGAGCATGGCACCCCTCCTTGTCGGCTCCTCTATCATCTGCAGGAGGAAGTTGTCATCCACGCATTCCAGGAACCTCCTGGACTGCCTGTGCTCTGCTGTATTGTCTCTCCAACAGATGTCAGGGTGGTTGAAGTCCCCCATGAGGACCAGGGCTTGTGACCGTGAGGCTGCTCCTATCTGGCTATAAAGCGCCTCATCTGCTCTGTCCTCCTGGCCAGGTGGCCTGTAACAGACCCCTACCGTAACATCCCCTATCCGTCTCCGTCCTCTTATCTTGACCCATAAGCTCTCTGTCAGCTCCTCCTCCGACCCCAGGCGAAGCTCCACGCACTCCAGCCGGTTGCTGACGTAGAGAGCGACACCCCCTCCTCGTCTCCCCTTCCTGTCCTTTCTAAAAAGCTTATACCCCTCCATGTTGACACTCCAGTCATAGGAGTCGTCCCACCACGTCTCCGTGATGCCAATAAGGTCGTAGCCCTGCTCATGTGCACGCATCTCCAGCTCATCCTGTTTATTTCCCATGCTGCGTGCGTTGGTGTACATACACTTCAGCTGGGCCTCCGACAAAGCCGACTCGCTGGCTGGATGAACTACTTAGAGATATGGTTTAATGGGAGATTAGGGATGATTGGACTGGATGATCTCTAAGGTCTTTTTCAACCTAGAAATCTATGAAATCTATGAACCTG